>NW_006781096.1:260992-262380 GCF_000442215.2 Lipotes vexillifer
AAGTTATTTGTTAAAGAACAGATAGATTTTTATTTTTGTTTTTTAGCCTATTATATTTCCTTTTTTAAAGTAAAATATGTCCAGGAGAGTTAAGGAAGTTTTGGCATATCTAAACCAAAAAAGTTGTTTAAGCAATAAGCATATCCCCAAAATATACTAGATTTAGAGTTAACAGTCCATTTTTATTTTTTTTATTTTTTAAAAAATTTATTTATTTAGTTTTGTCTGTGTTGAGTCTTCGTTTTGTGCGTGGGCTTTCTCTAGTTGCGGCAAGCAGGGGCCACTCTTCATCGCGGTGCGCGGGCCTCTCACTACCTCGGCCTTTCTTGTTGCAGAGCACAGGCTCCAGACGCGCAGGCTCAGTAGTTGTGGCTCACAGGCCTAGTTGCTCCACGGCATGTGGGATCTTCCCAGACCAGGGCTCAAACCCGTGTCCCCTGCATTGGCAGGCAGACTCTCAACCACTGGGCCACCGGGGAAGCCCCAACAGTCCATTTTTAGATCAGCTAGATTCCTCGTTAGACAGTGTAAACCATGACAAATAACTAGAGATCCAGAGCCCCTTTGCTATACCCACAGTCTTGCTTTTCCAGTCTGTAGCACCATTCTTCCAGGAGGTTTGCTCCTAGAACAGGTGATGTGAAGAAGAGAAGTATCACTAAAAACAATTTTAGGGCTAAGCCTTGGAAAGGTAGCAATGGGATAATACCTTTCTAAGGGAAACACTTGTATCAGCATCATTTGACCCACCATGGACACAAGTTTAAAGTGGCTTCCTGGCTTTTCTTTCATTGGCCAGCCCCTTCACTAAAACATGGAAACTCCATTTTTCCCTAGCCTAATGAATCTTCCATTGGCCATATCATCAGTGCCCATTGTCTTACAATTCCTAACAATCATTCTGAATTTGAATGGGAGAGTCTTTTAACTTAAGGATCCCCAAGAGTGCTTTCTTATGCCTCAGAATTTGAAAGTGCCCTGAAATTTGCTCTCTTTAAAATTCTCTGTACTTTTGTGTGTGTGTGCTGTACCATTTTACATGTATTATTCTATGATTAAATCTCCAGTTTACTATAAATGATACCTAAATTCTAAAGAGCCAATTCTAATTATCCCAATATGACCTTAAGAAAAGTAAGGGAATAAGCTTTTTATTTGTATGCTATTCTGTGGGACCAAAGTGTTTAAAAAGGTAGAAAGGAGAGACAAAATTCTGAACCTTTCAAAATGGAAAATTAAACTTAAAAGTGTGTTCCGGGGCTTCCCTGGTGGCGCAGTGGTTGAGAGTCCGCCTACCGATGCAGGGGACACGGGTTCGTGCCCCGGTCCGGGAGGATCCCACATGCCGTGGAGCAGCTGGGCCCGTGAGCCATGGCCATGGAGCCTGC
>NW_006781096.1:262498-287813 GCF_000442215.2 Lipotes vexillifer
AGGCCACAACAGTGAGAGGCCCGCGTACCGCAAAAAAAAAAAAAAAGTGTGTTCCTGTTACCTACATCGATACTGTCTTTGCATAAATGAATAAATAGAAATAAAGAAAAAAAAATTTTTTCAAAAGCGTTTTGACCTACTTATTCATGTCATATTATCTTAAAAGATGGTGGGGATTTGGGTGGGGAGTATGTGACAAGATTTAGATCCTTGAAGTTCAGAAGTGTAAGTATTGTTCAGTTTCTTAATCTGGCCAAGTTAGTTTATAAAAGCAAATCTTGACACACTGAAAAAAATATAAAGAAAAGGCCAAGGGAATCACGTGAGAGCAGGAGAACCAGGACCCAGCTCTGGCCCTGATGACTCCTGGCTGTGTCTCCAAGGGCAAGGAGGCGGCGGAGGATGTGTTGTCAGGTGAAAACAGGAGAACTTGTTACCACACGGATGTTGGCACACACCTGGGCTTGTGCAGGTCCAGACGTTCTGGGAGCTCATACAAGATTTAGTGTTGCTTTGGGGAAGCAGAGCAGAGGTTAGAGGTGAGCACAGGACACGCTTCTCATTGTCTGTCCATCTGCCAAGTTTGTCAACTTTAACGTTGTATGTGTTGGCTATTAGTTTCCTGAATCAATAGTGGCCTTAATCTGGAGTAAGATCTCATGTGTCTAATTTCCATTCATCTAGTCTTCTCTTTTTCCCCTGCTGCCCACCCCCTGCCTCTCTCTTTTTTCAGCAAGTGCAGTTCGAGCACAAACTATCTGCCGGGCACCGTGTTTGTTAGGCATGATTACACCTAGAGGGTGTCCGTCCCTCGCTGAGCAGGTGCTCTGTCGGGAGAGCTGCACCCCAGCATCTCTTTCCAGAATGTCACAGGGAGTGTCATCCCCCTGTTTTCACGAGGGACCAAGGGCATCCAGAGAACATAATGATGAACTGGGCAGGGAGAGATGGGGGTGCTCAGAACATTAGGAAGGGTTTTCATAAAGGAAGTGAAGTTTATGCTGAGACTTGCCAGATGAGAACATTTCAAAGATAAAAGAGAGATGAAGAATGAGCCACTAGATGACCCTCCAGGGGGTGTTCTGCGAGAGGCCTGAATGCTGAGTGGAGGGCGATGTGAGGGGCAGGACGCGGGGGTGGGAAAGCGGGCTGGGCCTTGGGGGAGGAACCTCTGTCTGTGCTCCGTGTGGCCACGAGAGTGACAAGTTAGGTGTCACCTGGGCAGAGAGGCACGGTTCAGAATCAGCACCCTGGGCTCCTGTGTCCTATGTAACGGTCCTTGAATGTGAAAATATTCAGAAGTACTGAAGCTGTGGGGAAAGACACAAAAGGGCTTTTTACCAGAGGGAGAAACAAAAAACCTTTCTGATTGCCTGCTCTGACTCTCAAATGTTCAGGGAAAGCCCAGAAAAGACCTCAGGGAAACAATTCTCTTCCCTTTTTTTTTTCTGGTCACTTTATTTCCTCTCATCACAGGCAATCAGGAAGCTGAGGAACCCTCTGGAAAGGGCTGCGTTACGGTTCTCCTTAATGGTAGGATGGGATGCTTTTCTCCCACAGGACTGCTATCGCACTGCCACCCAACCCTGCTCTGCTGCACCCTCATGTGCACGCGCAGAAGCTCTAACATTCAGATTCCTGGCCCCGGACCCCCATCCGAGCCCTTAAGGAGGTCTGGGCTGGGGCCCAGGAATCCATAGTTACACCAGCTCCTCAGATGATTTGCCCCCAAGAGTCTCCTGTGGAAAAACACCCAGACCTGGCGGAAGGTGGGAGGTGCCTGAACAGGGGTTGTAGAGAAGCTGTCTGGGGCTGAGGGGAGGGGAGGCATGGGGGCGCCACCCCTGACACTCAGGGGCTGCGGGCTTTGTGGCTCCATGATGGCCAAGCTGTGCTGGGTGGCCGGGCCGGGTGACGCCAGGTCAGGGAAAGCGGTTGCAGGAGCCGTGGACTCCGGTCTGGGGAAGACAGAGCAAGGCTGCCAGTCTAGGTTATCTAAAGGCCACCGGGGGCGGGGAGGGGACTGGTCGTAAATGTCCCCAGTCCTAACGCATGTGCATGCCAACAACATGCCAACAAAACAGACGGGAGGCGGAATAATTGCATGCTTGTACGGAATTCACACGATTACACTTAGAGCATTCACAACATACTATCTCTGGGAAAAAAAGTCTTCACAAACCTTTCAAACCCCTAACAACACAGGGTCGTAAACAGCACTCACTCCTTCTACCTTAGAAATCAGACAGCTTTGTAAGTAGCCTCCCCTCCCACAAGGTCAGTGGAGGCTATTTTACAATTCTTCCACTTTTCAAGCCCAACCTGACCCCACAGACTGCCTGACCAGACTCCACCCCACCCAGATCCACAGTCGGAGGGGAGGCCTGGTTCCCAGCTCTGCATGACAAAGGGCAGCTGCCCTTCCTCCCTGCAACTAATAGGTCGCTTGAAAAAAAGTCTCCCAATCCACATTCACCACTAGCTAATTGCTCAATTATTTTATTTCCCCAACAAATCTCTTCAGTCCGCCTGGAATCCACATTGCAGGACTAGGAGGCTGTGTCCAGAAAGCCTCAGGAGTCTGGGGGACTTGCCCTCTGTCTGTCTGCCTCCCCTGCATCCCCTGCCCAGCCCAGACTCGACCCTGGATTGACTGAGTCCCCAGCTTGCCTGGGGCTTATGGATGCTCCCAGCCAGCTTCAGGGGGTCCTGCAGGACCATGTTCTGGAAATAGTTTGAAGGTGTGGAAAGATTTGGGACTGGGAATCGGAAGACCTGACGTTATGCAGGCATCCATCATTACCTGTGTGAGCTTGGAAATGCTGTCACCTCTCTGGGCCTCAGTTTTCTTAGCTCTAAAAACCAGGGGGCAGGAGAATGGATGGGATGGTCCACTTCAGCCTTAAGCCCTCTGATTCTACAAAGTAGCCAGGAAAAGGCCGGGGATGGGACACCTTGCTGGACAAATCCTCTGAGGGTGACAAATGCTCCCAGGCTCTCGCGCCTTAAGGGAGATTGGGAAGGATTCTCAGTTTCCAAACCGTGGACCATCTACCCAGGCACCAGTGGCCCTAGGAGCTCCCTGAGCACCGGACCCCAGAAGCCCATCCACAAAGGCAGGACTGGTCCTGGTCAGTTCCAGTTCCCATGAAGGACTCAGTCTAGAGTTGGCTCCGTGCTGGGAGGCCAGCCCAGGAGCCCAGTGAGACACCTGGGAAAGGCAGAGAATCCGGCAGAGGAGGGTGCTTCCACTTTACTTTCTTATCTGAAAAAGAAAGTTTCAGTTTAACTCGTCAGTTACCCCAGGTGCAGAAGCGGCTTCTGACCAGGGGGACTCCCAGAGGTCCTCAGCCCTAAGGCATCTCCTTGGCACACTGGCTGGTCAGGGAGCTGCAGCACAGGGGCCCCGCAAGGCCTCATCATGAGCTTCCAGCCCCGGGGAGCTCCGGGGGGTCTAGATGTTGGGGGCCTGGAGAGGGGGCCTCGGCTTGCAAGGGCAGCCTGGGTGTTATATCCTTGGCACCACCCTGGCCAGTGATAAGCCACATCTCTTCCTCTCACCCATCAGCGAGGGTGGTGGACTACTGCATATTTATGGAACAACTTCCAGGGACTGAGGGCCACAAGTCCTGGATCTCCTGTAAATGTGACACTTCTACACCTTTTGGCCTGACTTAAGGCCCAAATGTTTGCATCAAGTAAGTCCTTTCCTTGCTAATCACTTGCAAAGAAAGGCAACAGCTCTCCTTTTGAAGAAGGCTACACTTTTCACAGGGAGAGCAGGAGGGACCCCTCAGGCCGGACCCAGAGGTGGCGCCTTATATTTCAGGGGGTGTCGGAACAACGTGATATATGAACTCCAAGATGGGATTTGAATTCTGCCTTGTGAATTACACAAATACTGAGGAAACAGAGGTGCAAGAGAAGGAAAGGGGAGCAGAGAAGCAGTAAAGGTCATGATTGTGTTGCCCCCGAGAGGCTTCCAGCTCTCCCCCATCCATTACCCCTCCCACCCCATTCAACTATCAGGATTTCTGTATTTCCTCTTACCTTGTCCTGTGAGCATGTTTGACAGAATCCTTGTTTCCTTCCCTTCAAATAACCTGAGCTCTGCCACTTACTAGCTGTATGACCTTGGGCAAGTCAGGTACCCAGTTTTATGCCTCAGTTTCTTCATCTATAAAATGGGAACAATAATGGCAAATTGTGAGGATAAAGAGTTAATGTATGTAAAGCACTCAGAACAGTGTGCAGCCCATAAACAATATTAGCCATTATGATTATTATCAGCGTTATTATTATTTCTCCCCTTCCTCTAATTCAAAGCTCCCCCCCCCACCTTACTACTAAAACCAAAGCAAATGCACACGCGCAGGTATATGCATACATCTATCTATCTATCTATCTATATATATGTACGCACATAGGCGTATGGTGGCAATTTGTGCTTTCATACAGGGGGAA
Organism: Lipotes vexillifer; assembly: GCF_000442215.2. Taxonomy (NCBI): domain Eukaryota; kingdom Metazoa; phylum Chordata; class Mammalia; order Artiodactyla; family Lipotidae; genus Lipotes; species Lipotes vexillifer. Next base: position 266,963 of record NW_006781096.1, read on the forward strand.
TTCCGCCCTCGAGCACCAGAAGGTTCTCTCTTCCTCTGCCTGGGACATGTGAGGAGCACAGAGGCAGGGGGGTGGTATGAGAGACCTGTCAGTGACACAGCATACCCACAGAGGAGGCCAGAGTGCCCCCTGCTGGGAAAGGGCTCAGGGGTGCTCCCTGCGCGCTGGGCCCCTCGGCCCCCAACCACCGTCCTCTTCCATCATCATTGCTCACCTCCCAGGTGACAGGACAGGGGGAGGTGAGGCTGTCTCCTTTCGGGAAAGGCTTCCTCCTGCACATACTCAAATCCCCTGTGCCAGGAGGGGTGTCGGGGACTTGCTGAGCGAGCGCAGGCAGGTTCCTTCGCTGCGTGTGTTCTGACTTTGCATCTGGAAGATCTGCGGATGCTGGCACCTGCCTCCTAGGGCTGTTATGAATACACGTCCAGGGCCCAGAACACTGTCTGGCACAGAGTGACACTCGGGAAATGACTGCTCTTCTTGTCATCGTCATTTTTAGAAAGGTGCCCCAAGAATGCAAGAGCAGGCAGATGGTAATCAGAGCAAACCCTCTAGGGTGCTCACTACACCAGGCACTGCACCCAGCGTCTTATGTGTGTAATCCACTCAATCTTCACACTAGCCCGCCAAGTAGACCTGTCATCGCCCCCTCCTTCAGGGGAGAAACTGAGACACTGAGAATTTAGGGGACTTGTTAGCAGGTCAAATAGCCAGCGAGCAGCAGGCCCCCTACTTGAGCCCAGCCAGCCTCAAATGTGTGTTCGAGGAGGCACTGGGGGCTCCCACCCACGTGACTCTGGGCAGCTCTGTTGTTCTGAATCCGGGCATGACCTGGGCTCAGACTGCGCTGCTGCTGTGAGCCCGCGGCCAGCTCACCATGCAGAGGGCTGGCTCTCCAGAAGGATGCTGCACCTGAGGGCTCCCTCACTGCAGTCCTGTGGTTGCAAAGACATTTGCAGAAATCGCTTCGCCTGGGACTGGCAGAGAGCCGAGCTGCCAGCTTCCCTGTCCTGATAGCGTCTAGCTTCCTTCTGTTATGGGGAGGACAGGGTCACCTGAGGGACTGTGGAGATGAGCGGGAGGGGGCTTGCAGGGACTGGAGAATGGAGGGAAGCGACTCAAGGGGCTTCTGTGAAAGTGCCCTGAATGGGGCCTGGACCGGAACAGGCAGGAGTGCAGAACACTTTCCCTCCTTCCTCTCAGTGAGCAAACCTAGACCCAGACTGGCCTGCAGGAAAGAGATTTAAGCAGCCGGCTAATGGGACACTCGTTTCCACAGAATAGGCTCACTTTTTCATAGACTAGGACTGGGGTGGGGTCAGGGAAATTCAATAGGCACTAAAATTATTACTGAGCTGCCAGACAGCAGCGGTCAGAGGCCCCAGGCCCGTGTGGCATCCAGACAGCCCTTTGTGCCCTTTCTAGACAGCCCTCTCCTCGGGGCTCAGGGACCTGTCTGGCCGCTGAACTCCCAGGAGGTCCGAGGGGTGTGACCTCCCTCCCTCCCAGGCTCCCTCCCTCCCACCACCCAGGCCCAGCCCAGGCCTGGCTATAAAGCGCCCTGTCTGTGAACTCCCAGGAGGTCCGAGGGGTGTGACCTCCCTCCCTCCCAGGCTCCCTCCCTCCCACCACCCAGGCCCAGCCCAGGCCTGGCTATAAAGCTGGCCCAGCCTGGCCCTCAGCACACCCAGCTGGGACCCTCCCGGAGCCTCGTCCGCTCTGCCCCTCCGTCTCCCGAGCAGCACCATGCGGCCCCTCTGGCTCTGCTGGGCGCTCTGGGCGCTGCCCCTGGCTGGCCCCGGGGCGGCCCTGACCGAGGAGCGGGTCCTGGGCAGCCTGCTGCGGCAGCTGCGCCTCAGCGAGGCTCCCGTCCTGGACGAGGCCGATGTGGAGAGGCTGATCATCCCTGCCCACGTGAGGGCCCAGTACGTGGCCCTGCTGCAGCGCAGCCACGGGGCCCGCTCCCGGGGGAAGAGGTTCAGCCAGAACTTCCGAGGTGAGGCCCTCCCTCCCTGCTGCGGCCTGGTCCTCGCGGGGTGGGGTGGGGGGCCTGTTCTGGGGAGGCGGTCTGGGGGCGCAGGTCCACAGGGTGATGAGGAGGGACCATGGACTGGAAGGAAGGCTGGGCCCGGGCCCCTGGTCTCTGTCTGCACTGAGGGCCCCACCCCTCGGGTCCAGGAGGAGCTGGGCCAAAGCTAAGGCATCAGAGAAGATGAGGATGGAGAAGAGAAAGCAGAGCCAATGGGAGCGTGTGGGTGTGGCGAGAACCCTGGCGCAGTCTCAGGGAGAGGCATAGAGTCAGGGCTTCCGGGGTACCGTTTTCACATTGCCACCAGTAGCCTGACCTTGAGCAAATGGTTTTTTTTGTTTGTTTGTTTGTTTTTGCGGTACGCGGGCCTCTCACTGTTGTGGCCTCTCCCGCTGCGGAGCACAGGCTCCGGACGCGCGGGCTCAGCGGCCATGGCTCACGGGCCCAGCCGCCCCGCGGCATGTGGGATCTTTGCGGACCAGGGCACGAACCCGTGTCCCCTCCATCGGCAGGCGGACTCTCAACCACTGCGCCACCAGGGAAGCCCGAGCAAATGGTTTTAGAATCATCTTTTTGCTTCTGTTTTTTCCTCCGGAGCACTGGTGTGACTGTAGCTGATCCATCTCCCAGCGCTGTGAATATTAAAGTGCGTTATTGTGGATGAAAAGGTGTAGGGACAACACTGTAGTGTAACGCCGAGCTATTCAGCTGTCAGGGATGCAGCCATCCTGAGTCCTATTCAGCCTCTTACCTCCCTGGGCCTGGACTCACCTCCTCAGTGCCCAGAGCTAGACCCAAGGCCAGGTGCCCCCAGGGGAGGATTCTGATCTTCAGCATCTCAGCTGAGGTAGCCCTGTCAGCCCTGCCAGCCTTCCCGCTGGGAGGAGACTGTTACAAACAAGGCCCAGACACATAAGGGGATTTTCAGGTAACTGAGCTTGGCCCAGGGAGACAGAACAGGGGCTGGTCTCTCCCTGCCTGGCCACCGCCTCAGTGGCCCTGCCACCCTCAGAGCTCCCCTGGTGCCCGGAGGGGCCCCGCTGACCCCGCTCGTGTCCCCAGAGGTGGCCGGCAGGTTCCTGGTGTCCGAGGTCTCCTCGCACCTGCTGGTGTTCGACATGGAGCAGCGGCTGCCGCCCCACAGCGAGCTGGTGCAGGCCGTGCTGCGCCTCTTCCAGGAGCCGGTTCCCAAGGCCGCGCTCCGCAGCCACGAGCGGCTCTTCCCGCGCAGCGACCGCGCCCGAGTCACCGTCCAGTGGCTGCACGTCCGCGATGACGGTTCCAACCGCACCTCCCTCATCGACTCCAGGTGGGGAGGTGGCGGCTGGGGTGTGGGACCGGGGATGAGGAGGGGGGCTGGGCCCGGCGCGGGAGGAGGGGTGCCCTGGGGGAGAAGGGGCAGCGCGGTCCGGGCTGGCCGGGCCCCTTGCGGGGGGAGGGGAGGGGAGGGGGAGGGGGAGGGGGAGGGCCACCCCGCTCCGGGGCCACCCCAGCCGTCCCAGTCCCCACCCCTCAGCGCGGGCCTGTGTCTCCGTGTGGTGTCGCAGGCTGGTGTCCATCCACGAGAGCGGCTGGAAGGCCTTGGACGTGACGGATGCCGTGAACTTCTGGCAGCAGCTGCGCCGGCCCCGGCAGCCGCTGCTGCTGCAGGTGTCGGTGCAGCGGGAGCACCTGGGCCCGCTGGCCTCCAGCGCCCACAGGCTGGTCCGCTTCGCCTCGCAGGGGCCGTCGGGCGCCGGGCAGCGGGAGCCCCAGCTGGAGCTGCACACCCTGGACCTCAGGGATTACGGGTAGGTGCAGGGCCAGGACTCTAGTAGACTCGGTGGTCCAGGCCCACGGCGGTGGGGACCAGCTGGGGGGCAGATGCAGATAACCCCAGGATGCAACTGATTCCCCACTACATGTTAAGAGTTTCTAATGGTAGGAATTTTTATTATTCAAATATTTTATTGAAAATATCTTCAGGGAATTCCCTGGAAACCCAGTGGTTAGAACTCCTCGCTTTCACTGTGGGTGGGGGGTGAGGGGGGTGCAGGTTCAGTCCCTGGTCGGAGAGCTAAGATCCCATAAGCCAACCAACTGGCAAAAAAAACCAAACAAAACCAAAAACCAAAAAACTTCAGGTGTTTTTCAACGAGCTTTATGTTGTCATTGATACGTATACATTATTGTAATCATCTGTTTTCACTCTACCCTCTTCCCTGATTAATTCTTTGAAAAATATTAGCATTAGCGGTTACTAAGGTTGAACAGCTTTCCTCTGGCATTAGTGAATTCTTTCTTCTTGGGACAAGTTAGCTATTTGGAGTGGATGGAGCTGTGTAGTAGGGTGATTAATAACAGGGCTTTGGAATCGTACAGCCTGCGTCCATGTAGCTTTGCCTTCTACTGCTGCAGGAACTCTGGCATGTCAGTTAACACCTTTGGGTCTCTGTGTCCTCATGCGTAATAAGAATGATACTGGAACCTCTTCAAGGTTCATCTGAGGATGAAATGCAAGTATCATCTGAGATAATATATGTAAAGTACTTAGTTCAATGCCTAGCATAATAGGAAACCTTTAGTGAACAGTAACTGATTTATAATTTATGTTTGGATATGTTTATTCATTCACCACTTATCACAAATAGCCAGCATTTTGAACATAACAAGAGATGGACCATAAATCTCCCTCCAGATGCCCCACTAAGCCCCGCCCTGGGCCCCCTGACCTCTGCCCTCCCAGCTGACCTCTGACTCTGCCTCTCCTTGCCCCCCACAGAGCTCAGGGAAACTGTGATCCTAAGGCACCAGTGACCAAGGGCACCCGCTGCTGCCGCCGGGAGGTGTACATTGACCTGCAGGGGATGAAGTGGGCTGAGAACTGGGTCCTGGAGCCCCCAGGCTTCCTGGCCTATGAGTGTGTGGGCACCTGCCAGCAGCCCCCAGAGCCCCTGACCTTCAAGTGGCCATTTCTGGGGCCGAGACAGTGCACCGCCTCAGAGACGACCTCGCTGCCCATGATTGTCAGCATCCCGGAGGGAGGCAAGCCCAGGCCCCAGGTGGTCAGCTTGCCCAACATGAGGGTGCAGAAGTGCAGCTGTGCCTCGGATGGGGCGCCTGTACCAAGGAAGCTGGAGCCGTAGGTGTGGGGTGCAGCCATGGAGGCCTCTGACTAGACACGTGCACAAAGCAGGTCTTAACATAGGTCTTAATTTTCTACTTAGCAAGTTACCCCTGCCCCAACTGAGTGCCCCTATTTTACCTTTCTCGTGTGTTCTTCCATTTCTTGCTCTCCTGTCCGTCACCCACCCTAAGCACTTACGTGAGTAATTGCAGAGCTGTAGAGGGAAATCCCAGCCTACTTGTTAAAGGATATAGCTGAGCAGGGACAGATTGTCAGCTAGGAGCTTCTGTTCTCTAGCAGATTCTCAACCGAGTATGGGACAACAGACCCTACAATGAGAAGTGGGAAAAATAGACTGATTTACTCTATTATATGATGAATTAAAACAAAACAAAAAATCCCTGTTTCCCCTAGGTAGGGAGGAGGTCTAAAAAGAACCCCCATTCACCAAAATGTTGATCCACTCTGGGCTTTTTGTACATATACTTGGGTCCCCAGTCCCCTGAGAGAGTGCTAGAAGGGAGGATGAAGGGCTTTAGGCTAGGGGCAGTGGACAGGGTATCAGGACACCTGGTTTCTGGATCTAATAGGGCCATAAACTGTGACCTCAAACAAATGCAGAAGCCTTTGGGCCACCGTTTCCTTTTAAAAAGGAGGATTTGGGATTCAGCTCTAGGACTTCATTGCCCTGGGGATCAGACAGCCCTAAACTCACCCACTCCTCTGCTCCTCCAGAGACAGAGCATTGCCTGTGCATATTTAGATTATTTCCCCCACTGTTTTAGAGAACTTATCACCAGAACCCACATGTATTTACGTGTTTTTTCTTAACTTAGCAAAAAGAAAACAATCGAATGTAGATAATCTGCTGAAATAAAAGTGATGTTTCACTCTGTGTCTCTGTATTTAATATTTAGTGTCCTTGACGTAGGAGAGAGGGAGCAATAATGGGGAATGAGAGCGACATAATGATCTGAAGAATGGGCGTGACCAAGGTCCCCCAACCCCTAGGTGGCGCTGAAGACTGTAATAACGGTTTAGATTCTGCTTTTATTTGTAATATTTATATCCCTCCAACTCTCATTCCAAAAATAGTATTGTAAACAATCACTCACATATGCCATCTCCTTAGAAAGCACTTTAACCTTTGCAACAGTGGTTCTGGGGACGGGGCAGGCAAGCGAATGTTCACTGAGCATTCACTCTGAACCTGGGAGCTATGCTAGGCAACCTCATATACATTATATGACTTAATTCTTGCAACTACTCCTTGAGGTAGGTATTATTATTCCCATTTTTCAGATGAAGAAATCAAGGCTGAGGCAATGCAAATCTATGGGGTAGAGATCAGCATGCCCCATGCTCCGCTGATGACACAGGCATTAGTTAACATGTCATTTGGAAGCTGCCACATCTGGCACCTCCCCTACATTTACCTTTCCCGCTCAACGGGGTTTCCTTATGCCTGACTTATTGAAGTTCATGGATTTTCTATTTTGGTGTACAAAGCTAATTAACAGCAACTGAATAGCAAAGGGGAAAAGGAGCTAGTCTATGGACAGCCAGGACTTGAGGACTTGGCAAGAATATTGTTGGAGATGGGGAGAGAAGATTTGTCTCTGACTTGTAAATGGCTATCTTACCTCTATAAGATATCAAAATGAAGAACTGTTGTGAGTACCAGGGCACACAGTCGCTTTCTCTACAAGAAGGATATCAAAATCATCTAAAGATTTCTACCAGCTTCCCAGTGATGTATCTGTGGCTCTAAAAGGTCTGTGGACTCCCAACCAGTCCCATGCAATCAGTGGCAAGGATGGGCCTGCTCACATCGTCCCATGCGAGCTAAAAATACCTAGGAAATCAGCTTCATTTCAAAAAGTAAGGATGTGCTCATCAGCACAGGGAGACAATGTGGTACACAAAATGTTCTCCCCAAATACGTCCATGCCCCCCAATCCTTAGAAACTGTGACTATGTTCTGTTACATGGCAAAGGGACTTCGCAAATGTAATTAAGTTTACAGACCTTAAAATAGGGAGATTGGGGCTTCCTTGGTGGCGCAGTGGTTGAGAGTCCGCCTGCCGATGCAGGGGACACGGGTTCGTGTCCCGGTCCGGGAAGCCGCGGAACGTGAGCCATGAGCCCGTGAGCCATGGCCGCTGAGCCTGTGCGTCCGAAGCCTGTGCTCCGCAACGGGAAAGGCCACAACAGTGAGAGGCCCACGTACCGCTAAATAAACAAACAAACAAACAAACAAATAATAATAGGGAGATTGGTTTGGATTACGCACGTGCACCTGATCTAATCACATGAAAGCAGAGAACTCTCTCCAGCTGGAGGCAGGAGAGATGAGGCAGAAGGGGAGGTCAAAGAGATTCAAAGCTTGAGAAGGACTCAATCTGCCATTGCTGGTTTGAAAATGAAAAGGACCATGAGCCAGGGAACGTGAGTAACTTCTAGAAGGTGAGAATGACTCCCAGCTGACAGCCAGCAAGGAAAAGGGACCTCAGTCCTACAGCCACATGGAACCAAATTCTTCCAACAACCTGAATGAGACTGGACGCTGATTTCCCCCCCAGAACCTCCAGATAAGAACACAGATCAGTTGACACCTTGATTTGGCACACAGAAGCCAGTTGGGCCCACTCAGATTTCTGACCCACAGAATGTGAGATAACAAATCCATTTTGTTTTAAGCTGCTAACTTTGTGGTGAATTCTTATGGCAGCAGCAGAAAACTAATACAGACAGTGAACCAAATCCCATTAGAAGTGAGCTGTAATTACAATTTTTTTCCACTGAATAAAGTAACAATATTACAGATAATTTTGAATGAATTGAAAACTACCCATAATCCCACCATCCTAAAACAAAATTGTTTCGGTTTTTGAATCTCCTGTTCATACACAACCTGACCTGTTTACATACAACATGAGTACGTACCTGTTTTAAAAAATCAAGGTTAAGGGAATTCCCTTAACCAGTCCAGTGGTTAGGACTCAGCGCTCTCACTGCCATGGGCCCCAGGTTCTATCTCTGGTCGGGGAAAATGCCCGATCCCGCAAGCCGCGTGGCATGGCCAAAAAAAAAAAAAAAATCAAGGTTAAGGTGTGCCTTACCGCATATGAAAAAGAGGTGTAGAGTCATATTCCAAAAGAGTCACATTGATTCTCTTTAGGTGGTGGGATTAAAGACAGTGTTCATTTTTCCATTTGATCTAATTTCTAATTGTTCTACAGTAAACATGGATTATTGGTATAAGAACAACAACAAGGCAAATATGCGTGCAAAGTGTGACTCCCCGGAGATTCCTATATCTGGAAGGGGTCAAGAGGACCTGCCATTTGACTGGCTGGGAGCAGCTCAGGATTCGCCCTCATTCCCTGGATCATCTCCATTCTTAGGAAGATGAGCCTGCTATCCAGAGACAGACCAGAAAGGATGCCCTGAAGGCTTGAGAGTGAAGACCCTGGACAAGTGAGAGCAGAAAGAAAGCACTGTCCACTTTGTGGGGACAGCTGGAGGTGAAGAGGGAGCAGGACCCTGGGGTGGGGGGTGAGAAGGGAGGAAGGGCAGGAACAGCTCAACCCATCTGACTGGTGGATGCGAGGATCAGAGGAGAGGTGGGCAGTCCTGGAAGCTTAGTGAACTCCCCGTTTTCTTTCTGGACTTCTCTGTCTGTTCAGATGGAGTAAAGTGACAGAGTAGGCACCCAAGAAGGCAGGTGGCAGAGCAGAGTATATGTCCATGGCAGAATGGCAGCACCAGGCTTCCTGAGGGTATGTTCTAAGTGGCCGGGTGGGGAGGACAGGTCTTTTCTCGTCTCACCTCATCTCATGCATCCAACACTTGTACCCAAAGGAACTTCACAGGCATCAAACGTAATGGCCATGGGAGCCACAGCAGGGGCCGCTGCACAGAAGAAATGAGCCTTTAGAGTCAGCAAGGTCATTACAAGAAAATGAAATGAGATTGCCTACAATTAAAATATATATTTAAAACTTTGTACGCATAAACTTTAAACTTTGGAGATGAAAAAAAAAAAGAAGATCACAAAGTACCACTAAAAATAGCCAGTTTCGGGCTTCCCTGGTGGCACAGTGGTTGAGAGTCCGCCTGCCGATGCAGGGGACATGGGTTCGTGCCTCCGGTCCGGGAGGATCCCACAAGCCGCGGAGTGGCTGGGCCCGTGAGCCATGGCGGCTGAGCCTGCGCGTCCGGAGCCTGTGCTCCGCGATGGGAGAGACCGCGGTGGTGAGAGGCCCGCATACCACAAAAAAAAAAAAAAAGCCAGTTTCTGGTCAGGAGTTCACATGTTCAAGCTTAGTCAGGAGGACCAAGTGCTCTGGCTGCTCCCTGTCTTACGTGGCCTGCCCTGGCTGGGAATCAAGCCAGCACTGGGGGCCACCAACTCGGCCTCCTTTCCCAGGCTCTCCAGTCCTCCTCATATTTCACCTCCACTCCCGGAAGCTGAGGCAGGAGTTACCAAGGCAACCAGGTAAGGGATGGATGTGTGTAAGGGGACTGACAGGTGTGAGATACTGGTGTCTCCTACACCTCACCCCACTCCAACACACACACACACTCACGCGCACACACACACTCGGCGCACAACCTTTTGTACTGCAGGCCAGAGTCAGACGGCCAGGGGGCCCGGCAGCCTCCCAGTGGACCGTGGGGAACCCGAGCATCCCTCAGAAGCACAGGCACCGTTAGGAAGTTCTGGTTCCAGTCCCCAAGGTCCTCATGATGTAGGTGCTCCTTCTGGTTAGTGAGCTCCTTGGCACCTTTCCTAAGGGCTGTGTCGTAAGTTCCCCTCTTCCTTCAGCTAGTGTGAGCTGTAGGGTTTCTGGTGTCAGAGCCCACGCTGGCGACAACTAGGCTGGGCTGCAACATGGCCACTATGGGAAGCATTTAAGGCTTCTACACACAGAACCACGAGATCTCACTTTCAGGAATCCAGGCTAAGGAAATAGTCAAAGAGTTAGGCAAAGACTTTCTCACAGTAGTATGAACAATAATTTTAAAAAATTGATATAGGTTTTACGAAGATAAGGACTTTTGTCTGTTTTGTTCATGGCTGGATCCCCAGAAACTGGCTCAATAAATATATATTGAATGAATTAATGAACCTAATGCTGATCTTTGAGAGCACAGATAAATTAGTACAGTGCATCCATTTAATGGAACGCTAAGTAGTCACTAAAATCTTGTTTTAAATAACTTTTCAGTGACATTGGGAAATATTTATTGTGTATCTAGTATAGAAATTTCAAAACCACACGTATATCATTTATTTCCAACGATGGAAAAGGTATGTATGCATACAAAATAATGTGTAAGGAAACACACAAAAAATGTCTGCAGAAAATGATCCTTAGGAAGTATGGCTATGGGTGATTTTGACTTTTACTTTTTTTGTATTTTCTAAATTTTTTCTCAATATACATGTATTACTTTCCTAATCAGAGAAAGTTATAGAAATGTAATTTTGCTTCATAGTAAATATTTGGTCCTCACTTTTAAAAAATTAATTAATTTTTTGGCTGCATTGGGTCTTCCTTGCTGCCAAAGGAAGGTGGGGGGTGCTACTCTTCATTGCGTGCACGAGCTTCTCATTGCTGTGGCTCCAGTAGTTGTGACACGCGGGCTCAGTAGTCGTGGCCCGCGGGCTCTAGGCGCGCGGCTTCAATAGTTGTGGCACACCAGCTTAGTTGCTCCGCGGCATGTGGGCATGTGGGATCTTCCAGGACCAGGGATCCAACCGGCGTCCCCTGCATTGTCAGGCGGATTCTTAATCACTGCAACACCAGGGAAGTCCCTGGTCCTCACTTTTAAAGGTCCAGAAACTCAAGAACCAGTGACTTGTCCTCCTGGACGTGATCAACTGGAGGAACATTGCAGAAAGCCTGGGGGTGGGGTGTGGATTATACGGAAAGGCCTGTAGAAAGACTGAGAGAGGCGGTGGCAAACCAACGGTCTCTCCTGCTGTTGAGACGCCTCCCTCTTGAGATGCCATCTCCTTCCTCTGTCACCTGTCCCCCGTAGTACTTATATTTACTACTGATGAAAACGTAAACATCACATTTGTGGAGCGTTTTAAAGCAAGTGGCGGTGGTTGGGGTTACTTTAGTCAGGCTCTAAGGAGCCTGACTAAACAGAGGAACCGACCCTATTCGCAATCTAGTTAATAAGACCAATCGCGTGAACCACGCAAGTTCAAGTGAGTAACCGCAGCTCCCCCGCCGCCTCCCCGCTGGGGCCGGGAGGGAGCGGGCGGCAGCCGGGGACCTCCCAGCTCCAACGCGGGCGCACCGAGGAGCCTGGCTCGGAGCCCACAGGTCCCCAAGCTCCTGTCTGAAGCCCCGCCAAGAGCGTCACATTCGTCCCCTCAAATCAGCTACCTGAACAGCCCCTCTTGCCCTCGAGGTGCGGCTCATGGCCAGCACCAGGAATAACATTAGCCAGATCTCTACCCGGCCTCAGCGCTGAGCCCCACTCGGCTTCCAATGGCTAGGCTCTCGGGCCCCCAGGGCTGGGGCCCTCACGAGGCGGAAATCCCGGCTTCGCGCGCCGCCAATCCCGAGATTCCACCCGCCAATCCCGTGCGCAGGAGGCGGGCACACGGCCTCGTCCAGGCCGCGGATTGGTCACCCTGGAGGGGCGGGGACACTTGGGCTCCTGCGGCGCGGTCGGTGAGTGTGAGTGAGGAGGGGTGGCGGCATCCGGTCCGGAAGCTGCGGGCAGCTCCCGGGATTCGGTTCCGGGGCTCTGCTCCCGCTGGGCCCTCCGTTCTCCACTCTTCTTTTAGGGCACCTTTGAGCCGACTTCTGCGGCGGCCCGGCAGACGCAGAGCCTGGAACCATGAGCGTGGGCTTCATCGGCGCTGGCCAGCTGGCCTGTGCCCTGGCGCGGGGCTTCACGGCCGCAGGTAAGCGCCTGGAGGCGGGAGGCGGATGTGCGGACGGTTCCTAGCCTACCCTGTGAACCGCCCTCCACCCCACGAACGTGAATGAATGAAAAAAGGGGAATTTGTGTCTGCTGGGGGAGAGGAAACTCCTCTTAAGCAGCAAGAGAGTCATGCCCGCGTAAGGGATTGAGCGGGGAGGACACTAGCAGCCGTCTCCACAACGGTCAGAACGTCGTGGGTTTTGACTCTGCTTTCCCAGGGAAAGCATGGGAACCGGGTGGGCCACGATCCCCAGTTGAAAAGCCCTGTCTTCTCCAGGCATCCTGTCGGCTCACAAGATAATAGCCAGCTCCCCGGACATGGACCTGCCCACAGTGTCCGCGCTCAGGGTAGGTGGGGCAGGGGGGTAACTGGGGAAGAGGGTGAAGGCCCAGGAGAAGGATGGCCTGATGAGCTGAGCCCCTGTGCCGGTCCGTGGTCGGCGCTGGCCTACCCACCAGGAGCATAATCCTCCACCTTCCACGGGGCAGCTCAGGGTCGGGGGAGCACCCAGGCAGACAGACTTGGGTTCTAACCCAGATACTGGGGTGGTTAGAAGGTTAGTTGAGGTTTTATGTATGGAAAGCACCTGGCGCATAGTAGGTATCCAATAAAATACTCACTTTTCTTCATCCACTGGCTAAGTAGCCTTACGGTACTCGGCTACTCTGAGACTCAGTTTCCTCGTTAATAAAGTGGAGACCACAATAGCCACTTAGCTGAATTATTCTGAGGCATAAAAGAGCGTGTTGGGAAAGAACCTGGCAGGTTAGTTGTTCCTCTGTCTAAAAAAAGAGAATATCCCAAGTCTTCACCCCAAACCTGAGCAGTGTGGCAGTGTGGGAGAGGATGTCTAATGAGGCAGGCGACAGGCAGTGTCTGTGCCTGGGCTGGCTGATGTTACCATTACTGGAGGGCCCTGCTTCTCCGTATGGAGTCTTAGAGAGATGGGTGTCCTCCAGCCCACGCCTGGACCACACAGACACTGCACTCTGATGAACAAGTGTCTGGAGTTGGAATACGGTCTCGCTTCCGACCATTGGGCACTACTAGCATTTCACCTTTCCCTTTGCCACTTTCCAGCCATGGAGACTTCTTACCTGGCAGAGGGGTGCCTTGGGTGCCAGAGAGGTGGTGGGGATGGGGGACAGCTATTCCCTGGTTGCCATGGGGAAGCTTGTCCGCGTCCAGCACCTATGCCCACTTGCCCAGTAGCAACACTGGAAAACCTGGTGCCGGTGGCGGTAGGGGCAGACCCTGAGGGGCTGGGGCAGGGAATTCCAGGCTTGTTGGGGGGTTCAGCTGCTCCTTGAGAGGCCCTGGCCTAGTGAGGCTGCTGCACACTGTGAGCCCAAGTGGTCTCCTCCCGCAGAAGATGGGTGTGAACCTGACCCGGAGTAATAAGGAGACAGTGAGGCACAGTGACGTCCTGTTCCTAGCCGTGAAGCCACACATCATCCCCTTCATCCTGGACGAGATCGGGGCCGACGTTCAGGCCAGGCACATTGTAGTCTCCTGCGCGGCAGGTGTCACCATCAGCTCTGTCGAGAAGGTGCCCATCTTGGCCCTGGCAGTCCTGTGTGAGGGGAGGAGGGGTGGGTGCTAGTGGGACTGGCCACTCACTCGGCCCTCTGCCTTAACCCCAGAAGCTGATGGCATTCCAGCCGGCCCCCAAGGTGATCCGCTGCATGACCAACACGCCCGTGTTGGTGCGAGAGGGCGCGACAGTGTACGCCGCGGGCACCCATGCCCTGGTGGAGGATGGGCAGCTCCTGGAGCAGCTCATGAGCAGCGTGGGCTTCTGCACTGAGGTGGAGGAGGACCTGATTGACGCCGTCACAGGGCTCAGCGGCAGCGGGCCTGCCTATGTGAGGCCCTCATATACTTACACAGCCTTCCAGGGACCCAGGGGCGCAAGATGGGCTGGCAGGCAGGCCTGGGCTGGGGGTGTCACCCACCTCTTGGGCAAGGCAGGCTGGTGGAGGAGGTCAACCCTTGGAGCTAGTTCCAGTCATCAGGAAAAGTAGACCCTAGGGCGTGCCCCTGAGTGCCTGCTGCCCCAGGGCTCAGTGAGTGTCTCCACAGGCGTTCATGGCCCTGGACGCGTTGGCTGACGGTGGGGTGAAGATGGGCCTGCCGAGGCGCCTGGCTGTCCGACTGGGGGCCCAGGCCTTGCTGGTCAGTATCTTCCACCTGTGTGTTCTGGACCACAGTGTGGGGATGGGGTTCTTAGGGGTCACTGGGCCGGGGCAGGGCTTGGTTGGGAAGCTGGGATAAGGATTGGGGAGGAGCAGTGGGTGTGGAGAAGCTCATCTCAAGGGGCACCAGCAGTTTTCTGCTCTAATGCTTCCTTCCTGCCCTAGGGGGCTGCCAAGATGCTGCTGGACTCAGAGCAGCATCCGGGCCAGCTCAAGGACAATGTCTGCTCCCCTGGGGGGGCCACCATCCACGCCCTGCACGTCCTAGAGAGTGGGGGCTTCCGCTCCCTGCTCATCAATGCAGTTGAGGCTTCCTGCATCCAAACACGGTGGGTCTCTCTCCTCCTCTGCCCAGGCCCTCTACTCCCAGCCAGCCCTAGTATGGGCTGCACACCGTCTTGCAGAATCTGCCATCTTTGGTCCCATTACCAATGCTGGAGTCTGTGCTCTGTTTTGTTTTATTTATTTATTTATTATTATTTTTTTAATTTTTTAAAATTAAAAAAAAAATTTTTTTATGTGCTCTGTTAATGACCACGATTTATTAGACTTTGTTAGCTAAGGGTTTATAGGCCTTCATTTAATTCTCACACAGTTCTGATAGCTGGGGTTAGCTTGATTTACAGATGAGGAAGTCGAGTCTTAGAGATACAGCTCTCCCAAGGTCAAACAGCTAGTAAGTGATGGAGGCAGGATTTGACCCCAAGTCTTTGACCTCCAGTCCTGTGATTTTTCCACACTCTCTCTCCCCATCTGATCACAGATAACACTTAAAGCTCTACATCTATGTAGTAACCCCTACTTAGTTAAATAGCACTTCTAGGAAGCTTAGGGGAGTTTTCGGTTTGGGGTTCTAAGTTTGGCTGGTACCAAGTCAACAAGCGTTGGGGGTTAAGAGGATGGGGAAGCCTCGTGCAGCTCTGGCTCCTCCTTCAACCTCTTGGGGCTTTGTCTGCAGAGAGCTGCAGTCCATGGCCGACCAAGAAAAGATCTCCCCAGCTGCCCTCAAGAAGACCCTCCTGGACAGAGTGAAGCTGGACTCCCGCACAGTGACCTCACTGACCCCCTCCAGCTCAGGGAAGCTCCTCACAAGAAGCCCAGTCCCAGGAGGCAAAAAAGATTAAGGCAGCCTTGGTCTGCCCTTCTCTCTGTGACTGGAGCGCTCGGATGAGGGATGCTGTGCAGTGCAGGGGTAGGCTCAGTCAGTCTTCGGGTCCTTGTGATAAAACCTCCTTAAGTCTGTTCAGACCAAGCAGCACTAGTTTCCCCTCCTGTCTCGGGTTAGAAGGTGCTCTGGAGGGGTGGTGGATGCTGGAAACCAGATGCAGCCCTGCACACCTCACACAGGTTACAGGAGAGAGAGGCTGGGACTCCAGTCAGAGCCCCAGCTCTATAGGGAGGTCTGGAGACCTTCAGCTGATGACCCCTTCAACTGGGGTCCTCCAGCCGGAGCCCAAGGCAGGGTCAGTTTGTTGCCAGGTCAAGGAGGTAAGAGGTGCAAAACATGACAAGAGCTTTTCTCTTTGAATCGGTAAATGGAAAAGAAGAGAGTGACTTAGAATTCTCGCAGTTAATCAGAAATGCACATATTAGACTGTGTTCTATTTAACTCTTGCTTCAGAGGTATACCATTGAAAGTGTGTTATTCAGTGCTGCTAAGCTTAGCTGCTTTAATAAAGCTTGATTTTTTATTACCCTGCTTTTCTTATGCTTTATCTTAAGTCATCATTCTAGAGAACTCGAGGCCCTCTCCAGGTGCTCCAGCTTTGGGAGAGTACTGCCTAAAGGCAAGAAGTAGGGATGAGAGGAAATAAGGGGCCAGGCCCTGAGAGCTGTAATGACACCCTGCTTCAGCCCGGCCTCTAGGGTCAGGGTCAGGGTCAGGAGATTGTGTTCTAGGATGGGCCAAAGCTCAGGGCAAAGAAGAGCCAAGTGGCCGCAGCCCAGGCACGAAGGAGGAAGCTGCCTGCTTGTAGTGGGCCAGGCACTACATCGGATCCAGACAGGTGCCCTCCGAGGGAGGAGCTATTTTTCTGACTTTATAGAGGATGCTGAGGCCTGAAGGGGATAAGCAGCTTACTCCAGTTGAGTTGTTCATCAGTCGTGGGGCCGTCTACACAGCCGGACTGAGCCCGCAGTTTCCCCCTGCAGGCCGTGTGCCTGGTGCTTGTCCCCACCAGCTCTTGCCTGTGGCACTGGCTTCAACATCAGCCCTGAGTTCACATCTTAGTTCCCACCGCTTTCAACTAGGCGACCTTGGAGAAGGTACTGAATATCTTGGACCTCAAGCTTTCATCCCTAGAAATATGGAGGTCATGCTTCATCAAAAGGTTCTGGTGGGTATGAAATGAGACCGTGTGGAATTGCTCAGCAGAACATCTAGAACATGTGGACCCTTGTGCCAGTGGAGCTCATCCTTCACCCTCCCCTGAGGAGGGAGGGCAGCTGGGCCCCAACTCCAGCGTATTCCTAGGGGGCCAAAGTGACAACGAGTACAATACTAAAAGCTGTCACCTTTAAGCCCTCATTATATGGCAGCCCCTTTGCAAACCCTCTACATAAAGTCTCATGGCCTTAGGAGCTGGGTATAATTAAGAGTAAGAGGTTAAGTAAGTGGCCCAAAAAGATGATAGACCTTTCACCAAAGAAGATTTACAAACGGCAAATGAGATGCTTGACATCATTAGTTATGAGGGAAATGCAAACCAAAACCCAGTGAGATACCACTAGTGTGACTTCTAGTTAAAAGGGTAATAACGAATGTTGCAAGGATGTGGAGAAGTTAGAACCCTTGTGTATTGCTGGTAGGGGTGTCAAATGGTGCAGCAACTCTGGAAAACAGTCTGTTAGTTCCTCAAAAGGTTAAACAGAGTTGCCACAGACCAGGCAATTCTACTTGTAGATACCTACCCGAGAGAGATCAGAACAGATGTCCACACAAAAACTTGCTCATGATTGTTTGTGGCAGCATTACTCAAAATAGCCAAGAAGTGAAAACAACCCAAATGTTGAAGAACTGGTGAAGGGATAAAATGTGTTATACCCACACGATGGATATTATTCAGTAATAAAAAGGAGGTAGTGACACATGGTGCAACATACGAACCCCAAAAACAACATGTTAAGGAAGTTGCTTGCAGAAGGCCACAAATTATATGATTTCATTTACATGAAGTGTCCAGAAAATGCAACTCTATAGAGATAGATTGGTTGCCTAGGGCTGGGGTGGGAATGGGACGAGGACAGGGTTTCTTTTGGAGTGATGAAGTGGTTTAAAATCAGGTTATGGCAATGGTTGCACAACTCTGTACATAGTTATTGAATCGTAAACTTAAAGTGCGTGAATTTTACGGCATGTAAGTTACACTTCATAAAACTTTAAAAAAAGGAAATAGGCGGTTCCCTTGTGGCATAGTGGTTAGGATTCTGGGCTTTCACTGCTGTGGCCCGAGTTCAGTCCCTGGTTTAATTAGCTAGGAAATGGTACCAGGACTCAAATCCAAGTGTGATACCAAATTCTGTCCTTTTTGCACTAGGCTGCTGGCAAGCTGTCTCAGGTGACAGGAGACTGCCCTTCATCTCCTCCGCCCCGCTGCAAGGCCACCTCCTTCCCAGGCCTAAATCCACCAACATACGTTTACTGAGGACCTACTAACTGCCAGGCCCTGGCTCATGCTTTGGTGTGTAAGGTCCACCTGGCTCGGGTGAGTCCTCACCTGCTCAGGACCCCCTGCCCTTTGCTTCTGAGCTTTGATCAAGTGTGGTCAGGACTAGATTTCACCCAAGGTGGCTGCGGCCCCAGGCCTCCAGGGCGTAGGCGAAGAGGGCCACCCCTTGGAAACCAGTTCAGGTCGCCTTTCTGCGGGGCCTCAGGCCTGTCCCTCTCAGCTGCCCGCCTCCTCACAGGGCTGACGGGTGCGGGGGCTGGAGCTGCAGAGGACACTCTGGACAGAGGGTCTAGAGGCTGGGGCCCGAGCCACCAGGAAAGCCCGTGAATGCCTCCTGACGCCTTGTAGGAGTAAAAGCTGGTGTGAGAGGCTAGGGCAGCCTTCCCAAGAAACACGTGCACAGCACTCCCTCTGCGCCAAGCACCCTGTGAGGCCTGGGTGTGCCGCAGTCGGGAAGACCTGGTCCTTGTTCTGAGTTGCACAAGCGCCGAGGAAAGATGTGGACACAGGGAGGAGAAGTGGAAAACACGGGAAGGCAGAGGAAAAGGCAGCACGGAGATGGGTAAGAGTGAGGAAAGGCGCCAGCTAACCCCCTGCCCACCCTCCCCCACTCTCTGCTTCTCCACCTGGACTCTGGGGGCAGCCGGGCTTAGAGCAGGCACAGCCCTCGTTTCATAACTGGCTTCTCTCAGGACCCCCCAAACACTCCCTCATCTATTGCCTCAGTTTTGCTCTCCTGTGAAATGGGGGCACAGACCTCCGGCCCAAAAGTTAGCAATAGTTACTTTGGGGAAGTGGGATTGAGGTTGACTTCTCAGTTGATTTCTTTCTCTGTTCATTTTGCTTTAGATTGTTGCTTGCAATAAGCAAGCATGATCTCCATAGTTAAAAGATTTTAAAATGTTTCCCCTGATCCCCACCAGCAGGCCGCGTGGGGCACAAACACACCCTTCTTCATCCTTGTCCGCACGTGACCATTACTAAGCAACGCTCTGGGGAGGGACACCAGAGAGCCTGACTGTGCTTCCCTCACCGTTCGCGATGGTGTAGACAGGCCTTTCTGCATATCTAATCAAATACTTAAAGCCTTGACCTGTGCTCTGCTTTTACCAATAAACCAGAACGTAGGCAGAATGGATATCGTGTCTACTTGAAATCAGTAGCGTTTTGAAAATGAAGTGCACCTCTTTTCAAGGTCCAAGCCAGTGTGGCTAGCTTGCTACCTTTATGTAAGAAAAGGAGGAAATACGAAATTGGATGAAGAAACTCTAGAAGGATACACAAGACACCAAGAAGGGGTACTTGTGGGGGGACAGAGGGAAGGAGGCTGACGGGAACAGGGACAGGAGTAACATCTCCATTATAAACCTTTATGTAGTGTACTGATTTAGGAATCATACGAGGGTGTTACCTAGTCACCAAATACATTCTGTAGACCTTCAGGGGGCTGCCGGGCTGCCCTGGCTGTGCAGTGCTCTAGCAGGATGCATTGCCCCAAGGCGGTCAGTCAGGGCTGGAGCGACCCAAGTGCCCTACTCTGGTCTTGCGCTGCATCCAGGAACACTCTGGGCATGAGTGTGTCCTCCTTGGCAAAGGTGGACAGATGGGTGCTCTGGGCCCAGCCTCTTCCTTCCACCTGGGCCCACCTTCTGTGTCACTGTGGGCAGGAGCCCAGCTCTGGGCTCCTGTGGAACCTGGGACTCCTCCCCAGTGACACTGACCACGTTGTGTGGTAATCATCTGTTTTCCTGTCTGTTTCCGCCACCAACTTGGGTGCTTCGAGGTGTGGGGAACAGGCTGGGTTGTAGGCCATCCCTCCTGGTCCTAATGCTTGACACCCAGTAAACACAGCTGAATGAATGCATACAGTCATGACTGAATGAATGACAACTCTTCCGCTTAAATGTCAGTTTGGGCTCTTACTTGCTGTGCCTCGAGAAGCTTCTGGCTTACTGGGGTGAAAGCCCTGTGCAGCTCCCAGCCTGACCCTCAACTGTTGAGTTCTGACTCTTTTATTCAATCAGCCAGTGTTTGCTGAGCACTTCTGAGATGCTGTGCTCGTGCTAGATTGGCTGGGTTGTGGGGAACTCTTAGTGAATTTCTATCCTGGCCACTCTGTCTCGGGGGCACCTCTATTAGTGCACCCTGTTCCTCCCTCAGGGCTGCCTGAGAGCTTTTTCAGCATGTGGACACCTCAAAGCCGCCTGTAATCTCATACAGCTCTGGGGTTCCTTAGGTAAGAGGGAAGCACCTCAGGAATGTTTAGGTAAAATGGGATTGGGATGGAAATCAATTTCATAACAGCTTTCAATTTTAGAAAGGGTTACATGGATAAGTGTTCTCTCTTCCTTGAAGATGAAAACAACCAGGAATGCACTCGGTGGGCTGGAGCAGCTATATATTTGGTTAGACATCAGAGACTTCTCCTGTCAATCAAGATTGGTCGATAGTGGTGACCTGGAGAAGCTGAGAAACCCCAGCACCTCTCAGTTACTGGTCACCCTGAATTGTAAGACCTGCATATTGAACTGGAATTTCATTTGTAGTATGTTTTCAATTACATCACAGTAAAGATTGTTTTCCTTCTGCCAGCTTGGTTAATGCATTTCTGGTAACAGAAAGAACAAAGGTCTGGGTTCTAATCTTCACTGGCCAGGTGACCTCGTGCAAGTCATTCATCTGCTTTGGTTTCAATTTATTATTATTACATTAAAATGGAAAAATAATAATAATTGCATGTGCTTCTCCCAGGGTGGTCTTTGCTTTGGGTAAAGGCTTAGTGAAGGCTGAGTCACCGCGCAGCCTGGTGGCACCTCGGCAGATGACAGTGTTGCCCGGGCACAGTGGTGTGTCTCCCACCCCTCCCCCACCCCTCCCCCCTGTCTCCCTCCCATCCCC
>NW_006781096.1:288119-292062 GCF_000442215.2 Lipotes vexillifer
CCCCCCCCCCCCAACTCTTTCTGCAATCCCACACCGCAAGGTTTCCTCTTTCCTGAGATGGGAAGCCTCGCTGACATTCCTTGTCAAGCAGCTTCTCATTTATAACCTAAAACATAGAAACTTCCTTAATAAACTAACATGTATTTTCTTCCTAAGTGCCAGGCACAATATTATATGTGCAATATACATGATCTCATTGAATCTTTAATTGAGTAATTATGATGTAGTTATTATTTCCCCATTTTACTGATGGGAACACTGAGGTTTGGAGATGTTAGGAACAAAGCCAACGAAGGGAAAAGCCTGGGTGCTAGAAACCAAGACTCTTTTTCTGGAGCACTGAATGTCCTGCCTCAGGCGGGCATGGCCGCCCTCCTCACTGCTCTAACTGAGGGGCCCTCCTGCCGGAACACAAGGAACGACGGGAAAACTAGGCTGAGGCGGGATGCAAACAGGGGATAATGTGCAGGGGTCCCTGGTGGGTGCCCGGGAAGGAGACCTGGAACACAGGCAGGGTCAGGACTGGCCTCATTACAGCCTTCAGCGGGGGTAGGGACCTTTTTTGGAGGGTACCAAGCCACGGGAAAGCCACTCAGAGAAGTAGATATTTTAATTTTTTCGTTTTAGTATGGAAGCAAATATAACCATCATATTGAATGAAGAGAAAGGAATGAGAAATGAGTATTTACGCATCTCCTTTTCCAACACCGTTGCCCACATCTTCCCCCAAAGGCTCCCCTTGCCCTGCACACATGGGCCTGTCTCTGCTGAGCCCCGTGCCCCCCACGTCTTCCTCACTCCATCCCTCTACTGCCTCCCCTCTCCTCAGCCCTCTGCCCCAGCCCTTCACTGGTCCTTAGCATCCTGGACCTCACTCTGTTGGTAATTTTCTTATGAACGCAGTAATTTGCTGTCACCCATCACATCCCATAGGATTCTCACAAGATCTTGGGAAGCAGGTGGGGAGGGTATGAGCATCACCATCTCACACAGAAGAGCTAAACCAACCGGGGGCCTTAGGTCCCAGCTTTCGGATTCCAAGTCCTCTTTCCGGTTTCCCCCACTCATTTCACAGATGGGTTCTCAGGGACAGTACGTGGCTCCTAAAAATACCCTTTAGGCCCTGAGGAAAGCTTGTCCTGGCTGCCTGGGCCAGTCAGGCCCCCACAGCTCAGCTGCAGAGGAAAGGCTCCCTCGCTCCACTAGAGGGCGCCAGGCGCCAGCCGCTGAGCACCCAGGCCGCCTGATTCCAGTCGCGAAACGCGGAACGCCTGTGCCCTGCGGAGAAACTCGGTCAGAAACACGGATCCAGCTCGGTGCCCCGCGTGCCAGCTGCAGCAGGTGATTTCATGTATTCACATAACGAAGCAGCTTAGTGTTGGTTACAGAGGGAAGCACTTGAATCATCTTCCTCTGAGCAGCCTTTGCCCTCTTCCCCTCAGCATCATCATCCCTGGTGGGAAAAGCGGGACACCTGACTGCCCACACCGGGGTCCCTCCCCTGGGCACCCCGGGCTGAGGGAGAGGAGCCTTCTCGAGGGCCCCTGTGTCCAGGCTTCTCATAGATCATCTCAGTCAATACACACCAGCCTTGCTCAAGACGCAGCCTTGAATAAATAAGTACTAGGCATATAATGTACAACGTGATAAGGGTAACACTGCTGTACGTTATAAATGAAAGTTAAGAGAGACCTAAGAGTTATTGTCACACGGAAGAATTTTTTTCCTATTTCTTTAATATATTTAATATTTATATGAGGCGATGGATGTTCACTAAGCCTATTGTAGTAATCATTTCATGATGTATGTAAGTCAAATCATTACACTGTACACCTTAAACTTACACAGTGCTATATGCCAATTATATCTCAATAAAACTGGGGAGAAAAACAAGCGGCCTTGAGAGTCAGATCATTTAGCGGTCCCGTGACCCTGGGCAAGTTACTTACCCTCCAGGCACTTATCTGCTGCATAAGGCTGATAACAGTCCCCACCTTGAAGTGTTGAGATGAGGATTAAATGAGATAAAGGGCTGGGCTTGGTGTCTGGCAGGAGGTGAGTGCTAAGGACTGGAGGTGCTGTTGTTTTTACTATAATTGTTCAGGAACCTGAAGCTCAGAGAAGTTTAAGCGTGAGAACAGGCCCAAGAGCCAGGGTCTGGCAGAGCCAGAGTCAGGCTCAGGTCTGGGTGTGCGCGTGGCCCCTGTTCCCTGGGCACCCCTGACTCCAGACCTGGTTCTCAAACCAGTTGGTCACCTGCCTTTTTTTTTTTTTTGCTGTACGCGGGCCTCTCACTGTTGTGGCCTCTCCCGTTGCGGAGCACAGGCTCCGGAAGCACTGGCTCAGTGGCCATGGCTCACGGGCCCAGCCGCTCCGCGGCACGTGGGATCCTCCCGGACCGGGGCACGAACCCGTGTCCCCTGCATCGGGAGGTGGACTCTCAACCACTGCGCCACCAGGGAAGCCCCCTCACCTGCCTTCTTAACTAAGGGAAATGTAGAGGAAACTAGCATTTTCTAATTTCCATTTCCAATTTTATTACTCTCGACTCTCCAAAATCTGGAGCCCAGACTTACCCTTACCCATATGCCCTCCACTGCTTTTGCTCATCCCCTTTCCTGCACTGGAAATGCCTTCTCCCTCTCTTTTCTCTTCTCTAAATGTGGCAGATCCTCATCTCCCACTAAAACCTCAGAATCAGAGATTCCAAGCCTCAGCCAGCGTGGGAGCCACTG
This sequence comes from Lipotes vexillifer, assembly GCF_000442215.2. Lineage (NCBI taxonomy): Eukaryota > Metazoa > Chordata > Mammalia > Artiodactyla > Lipotidae > Lipotes > Lipotes vexillifer. The sequence goes on from NW_006781096.1 coordinate 290,855, forward strand.
CCCAGCACTAGACAAATGGTTGTTGAATTGAGCTGATCGTGGCCACAGCCAACGTTCCCGGGTATCCATGGAGATAGACCAGAAAAAAGATGACGACCAGAGAAGAATAACTGCATGATCACCAGTCAACACGTATTCACTTAGAGCTTATTATGGGCACATGAAATGCAAATCATTCAGGTACCAGGACTCTCCATGGTTTGGTGTCAGTATCCTGAGCCATTCAGGGCAGAGAGGGAAGCTGGCTCTCCTGTAACCTTGTACTTCCTCAGCTGTGTGGGGATTAAATGGGAGGAGGTATAAGGAGCATCTGGCTCAGTCTGACTCGCCTGCCTTTGTCAGTCATTTATTCACTCTGCACATGTGGAGCGCCCCTGTGTGGCGGGCACTGGAGCAGCAAATGTAACCAGACCTGATCTCTTCCTCCCCTGATGGGGTTCCTGATCTAGTGGAGAAAACAGATATGAAAGAAATCGCTGCAAGCTCCACACTACAAAGTGATAAATGCTGTGATGGACACAGTAAAGCCTTGAGAGCCGAGAGGAGGTGTTTGGGAAGACCTGGTGAAGGAAGTGATGTTGGAGCTGGTTCTTGAAAGATAAGGGGAGTTTTTCAGATAGAAAGAGGAGGCTAAGAGCAAAGGTGCGCTAAGGAGTGACACCCAGGTGATGGGCACTGCCTGTGCCCAGGTCTAGAGGTGGACAGAGGCCAGTGTCTCTCACCTGGCAAGAGTGAAGGATGTGGGACTTCCCTGGTGGTACAGTGGTTAAGACTCCGCGCTCCCAATGCAGGGGGCCCAGGTTCCCTCCCTGGCCAGGGAACTAGATCCCTGCCACAACTAAGAGTTTGCATGCCACAACTAAGGAGCTGGCGAGCCACAACTAAGGAGCCCACGAGCTGCAACTAAGACCCAGTGCAACCAAATAAGTAAATAAATATTTTTTAAAAAAGAAAAAAGAGTGAAGGATGTGCTGGAGGAGATAGGCGGGAAGACAGGTGAGGCTGCACCACGTAGAGGAGGGCCCACTGAAGGCAGGTGCAGCCAGGGAGGATTTTAAGCAGGGAAGGATCTGGTCTATTTTTGCTTAAGAAAGGAAATTCTGGAAGCCTTTGGGAACAGTAACGTGAGTCTTGCAGCCATCTGGGTAAAAGACAAGCCAGCCAAAGAAGGAGATTCACTGGCTTAAGGACCCCTCCCCCTCTTCCCC
>NW_006781096.1:292092-296214 GCF_000442215.2 Lipotes vexillifer
CATACCCCCCTCCATAGTAATTGATTGTTTAAAACTCAATTTGTTTATTAATGTGCAGATAAGCTGAAGCTCCTCCCCGCCCACAGGCTTCTTTCAGGCCCGCGTGCTCAGCAGAGCACAATGGCTGTTGTTTAGTAGGTGCTGGATGAGGATTGTGGAGTTAATGAAGCAAACACAGGTCAGATCCAGGAGGCGGGGTCAGGTAGGGGGGTGCAGGTGTGGAGGTCCCTCGAGGCTCCCAGCTTGGTGGCTCCAGGAGCTGACCTGGGAAATACTGGGTCAGGTTTGAGAGAAATAATAAAAATAACAGCTGCCATTCGTTGAGTCCCAAGTAAGGGTCAGACCCAGGCCTGGGCCTTTGCACGATCTTCCCAAATCCTTGCAAGCAACCCTGCTGAGTGGGTGTTTTGATCCCCACTTTTACATAGTGGAAATTGAGGCTCACCCATTTGCCCTGGGGCTGTGGCAGGCAGCAATGGAAGCCAGAGCCTGTGCTCACCCCACTCTGCTGTCAGGGGCTCCACTTGGGGTGAAGTGAGGGTTAGGTGGAGACCCCTGAGGTGCAGCCTCAGAAGAAGGTGTGGATTTGCGACCCAGCACCATGCTTTAGAGCTGAGCACAGCTGGAGCTTTGTGGGCAGCTGTGTGGGAAAAGAATAGTAGTTTGCTAGGGCCGCTCTAACTAAACACTGCAGACTGGGCGGCTTAGAAAGAGACATTTATTGTCCCCTAATTTTGGAGGCTGGAGGCCCCAGATCCAGGTGTCTGTGGGGTGGGTTTCTTCCTAGGCTGGTAGACGGCTGCCTTCTCACGGTGTCCTCACAGGGTCTTCCCTGTGTCTGTGTTCTACTTTCCCTTCTTATAAGGACACCAGTCAGATTGGATTAGGGCTCACGCTAATGGCCCCATTTTACCTTAATTCCCTGTTTAAAGGCCCTGTCTTGGGACTTCCCTGGTGGCCCAGCGGTTAAGACTCCGCGCCCCCAATGCAGGGGGCCTGGGTTCGATCCCTGGTCGGGGAACTAGATCCTGCATGCTGCAAGTGAAAGATCCCACACGCGGCAACTAAAGATCCCGCATGCGGCAGCGAACATCCCGCGTGCTGCAACTAAGACCCTGTGCAGCCAGATAAATAAATAAATAAATATTTAAATAATAATAAATAAATAAAAGCCCTGTCTCCAAACACAGTCACATTCTGAGGCACTGGGGGTTAGGGCTTCAACATGTGAATTTGGGGGTACAATTCAGTCCATAGCAAGCACAGTCTGGGGATCATGAAGGTTCAAAGGCTGAGGGGAGAAAGACCAGAGACAGCCTGGGAGGCGGGAGAGGACGTCCTGGGAGTGTAGTGGCAGCTCGTAGGTTGGGGTGGAACAGAAGCCCTGAGGCTGGCAAATGATGGAGGCCCCGGGTGATCCAGGGAGAGGGGACCAGGGTGACCGGGGCTGAGTTCCTGAACCCAGAACTTTGAGAAATGGGAGGCTTCTCGGGAGGAGGAGGAAGTGGCTGGAGTGGCCACACCTCCAGCTAAAGCATCAGTCAGACCTGCTTCAGGCAAAGGTCAACGCAGTTGTGGAGGCACCTCTGGTCAATTGCCATCGCGGACTGTGGTGTCTTCATCAGTGGGGATGAAGACCACTCCCCAGAGCTGGGGGTCAGGGGCGCCTGCTGCACTGACCACACCCCTGCTGGTGTGACCAGCTGCAAAGCCAGGCCAGAGGGAAGCAGGCTCTCTCCAGGTGTGTCCACTCCCATCAGCGCGTAGTCTGCTTCAAGCACAGCCCAAGCCTGGGACAAAGGTGGTCCAAGCATCACTGAGCCGCTGAGCTACTGACTACAGGACCCAGAATGCCAGCCCAACCCAGGTGTGTTAACCATTTCTGAAGGGGCCAGTTTGGTTCCTTTTCTTTCCCCATCCTGTCCATGTCTAGAATCTACCTGTAGCCGCTCCCATGTGGAGACCAAGGGACCCTGGCCTTGTTATTAGACGCATTCTGGGGGCCTCAGGGGTGCCTGCCAGGAGCGACCGGCCTTCCCACTAAAACACAAAACATTTCCTGGGACCACCATGAGCTCCTCTGTGGTCATCGTGCAGTTACAGAGCCCGAGGTCCTGCCCTTGGTCAGCTTGTAGTCAGGGAGGGGTTTGCACACCAATGCACACACACACACACTCTCACACACACACTCACACTCTCTCACACACGTGCACACCCAGAGGATGCTTCTCTTTTACCCAATTGCTGCTGACGCCGAACTAACACATCTCAGGATCTTCTTATGAAAAACAGCAACAGTAAAACTGGAGTGGAAATAAAACAGAGACACATCTTGGATGATTCCTAACTAGAGGACACCGCCATGGTCAAGAGCAAGTCTCTGGAGGGATGTGAAGATTATGTAGGTCAAATGCCTCTTTGTCCAGAGAGGGTCCTGGGCTGTCCAAGATCACACAGCTGGGAGGCTTGTCCTGCGTCCACTCCCTCTTTCAGGCCCTCTTGGTTTGAGTTCAAGCCACGAAGGCCAGCCCCAAGTCTACCTTTGTCAATGCTGACCCACAAACAGATGCTGGGGTGCTCCCGCCTGGTTCTTTGATTCGAGGTGGGGACTCCAGCCTCCCACACAGCCTCCATCCTCTTTCGGGAGGCCCCGAGGCCCCGGGAGTGAGTTTCCCCTGCAGGAAATGAGAGGCTGGTCCCCTGGCAGCCCTGGGGACCGGCTCCCTCCTCACTTCGCATGTTCCTTCTTTTTCTTGCGGTACACGGGCCTCTCACTGTTGTGACCTCTCCCGTTGCAGAGCAACAGGCTCCAGACGCGCAGGCTCAGCAGCCACCGCCCACAGCCCACGGGCCCAGCCGCTCCACGGCACGTGGGATCCTCCCAGACCGGGGCACGAACCCGGGTCCCCTGCATCGGCAGGCGGACTCTCAACCACCGCGCCACCAGGGAAGCCCTGTTCTTTCATTTTTAATTACAGAATCAGGCAGCAAAGCCTCCGAGGCTGAGCCAGAAATAGTAAGCTTTCTAATTTGCCTTTTGTTCTCCTGATGGAAAGCCTTGCGGGTCCACTGCATGGAAGACGGAGTGAGGGGCTCAGTGCAGCCTGGAGCTTGGAGATGCGGGGGATTCTGTGACCTAGACGTCGGACTCCAGCCTGGCTCCGCCTCGGCAGGCCTCAGTTTCCCCAACTGTGAAGTAAGGCATTGGGTCAAAGCTTCCCCTCAGGTCCCTTCCGGCGCTAGAAATTAGTAAATCCTGAACAGGCCTTCACTCCGCACGTGTGCAGCTTTGCGGGGCCTCTGCCCTGTCTTCCATTTCTGGGCTTTCCTCTTCTCTGGAAATGGTCAAAGTGTTCTCCATCCCTCCCTGCCCACGCCTCCAGCGCCAGCCTGGGGCTCTGGCGTGGGGTGGGGTAGGGGGTGGCTCCTGCTTCTCTAACGCCTCCTTTCGTCCCATCTGGCTTCCGCTCTCTCCCCCACCCACAGCCGCTAGTTATTTCCCACAGTTTGCCCTTGGCCCCTGCGCTCAGCCCAGCCCTTGTCCTTCTGCGCAGGTGCCTGACCATCTCTCCTGCTCTCACCTCTGGCTGCCAAGGGCCCACGGCTGACCCCCAGCAGGTTCCTGGGTGTGGCCGCCGGACTTGCCCCTGGCTTCTCAGACTGCCTCTGTCCACTCTCTGCCCCCCCCATATGCCCCACCTGCGTGTCCCTATTCCGTCCCTGCCTCAGTTAACGGAGCCACCCCCTGCCTGGTCTGTGCCCTGGGGCCCAGGGGAGTGCAGGAGGATGGGGCCTTGCCGCAGGGTGGGGAGGACCCTCCTCTCCGCTCTCCCCACGGGAGCTCGACCCTCTTTCTTCCTCTGTAACCGGTGCAGCTTTCTTGCTCCAAAAGATGGGAACACATACTTACTTTTGAAATTCCAGGATGTCTATCCCTCAGGCCCAGAGGGCAGAAGTGTCTTCATTATGAGCTGGTGAAGAGTCAGGTCAAAGCCAGGTCTCCAGACTCCTGCCCCTGGGGTGTCCAGGGCTGCTCTGCATGCCATGTCATGCCCTGTCCCCAGCCCCTCACCACCTCAGGCCCAGGGAGCTCTCTGTGGCTGTAGCACAGACTGATTTCAG
>NW_006781096.1:296595-298848 GCF_000442215.2 Lipotes vexillifer
TGTGGCTGTCGCACAGACTGATTTCAGCAGGCCCTGCCACCCCGGGGCTGAGGGAGGCCAGGCCCCTGATGCTGTCTCCCTCACCAAGAGAGGCCTCCACAAATAGCACAGGGTGCCCTCCTGTCAGGAGATGCCTCGGTGGAGGGTGACTCTGGGAGGTCCCGGGTGGCCAGAGTCCTTCCTGGACCCAGGGAGACCAACCACTTAAACGAAGAGCTTATTTTCCTGAGGAGATGAAGTTGAGCCCACCTCGTCACCAGACACATCCTGCAGGCTCTGGGTCAGCCTTACAGCACAGAGCCAACTGGGGCCACTGTGTGTAGCTGAGCTCCATTCCTTGCTGGAGCTGAGCCCTGGGCAGGTGCAGAAACTTCCCCGTCAGCAGCGGGGCTCGCTGCTCAAGGAAGAGTCCCGCCCGCGGGCACGGGCCTGACACTCAGAGGGCTACCGGGTAAGAAGCCCACAGCTGGGACATGGTCAGCCCTTCCTGGTCCTGGGGAGACCAGCCTTGGCAGGAGTCCGACAGCATCTTACACTGGTGGCTGTTTGTCCGGGAAGACGCCCAATCCACCCTTCTCTCTTACAGTGCTTTGGAGCTGGAAGGAAAATCTAGTTCATCTCCCTCATTTTACAAAGAAATTAAGATCCAGAGACATTCACAAAGCTTGCACAGGGACTTCCCTGGTGGCGCAGTGCTTAAGAATCCGCCTGCCAATGCAGGGGACACGGGTTCCAGCCCTGGTCCAGGAAGATCCCACATGCCGCGAAGCAACTAAGCCCGTGTGCCACAACTACTGAGCCCGCGAGCCACAACTACTGAGCCTGCGAGCCACAACTACTGAAGCCCGAGCACCTAGAGCCCACGCTCAGCAACAAGAGAAGCCACCGCAATGAGAAGCCTGCACACCACAACGAAGAATAGCCCCCGCTCGCTGCAACTAGAGAAAGCCTGCGCACAGCAAAGAAGACCCAACGTAGTCAAAAATAAAATAAATTAATAAATTTATTAAAAAAACAACAAACAAAGCTTGCACAGCTAAAACTCCCACTTTTTAATTAACTCATTCAACCAACAAGTATCGGAGTACCCACCACAAGGGCTGGACATTGTTCTCGGCACAGGGACACAGCAGTAAACAGGTAAACCAAGTCACTGAGCTCCTGGAATCTACATTCTAAAGTGGAAACAGTCAATAAACAGTTAAACAAATGGATGAAGAGAGTAACTTTAGATAGTACTAAGTGCCATGAAGAAAATAAACCAGGGTGATAGGAGAGATAGTGACTAGAAGAGACAGGAAGGGTTGCACAGGTATCCATGAATGGGCAAGAGAGGGCCTTCCGAGGAGGTGACATTTGCTCTAAGTCCTGAATGATAAGAGCTAGCTAACCCTGCAAAGGTCTGCGTGCAGAGCCTAGCAGGCAGAGGGAACAGCTAGTGCAAAGGCCCTGAGGTGGGACCAGCATGGCATGTTTGGGGACAGTAAGAAGGCCGGTGTGTTTGGCTCTTGGGGAGCATGTGAGGAGTGGTGAGATCTGAGGTGGGAAGATGAACCCGGCCCAGGTCAGCCTGGACTTTGGTGACATGGTAAGAAATTTGAATTTTATTCAAAGGGTAGTAAGAACTCATTGGGGTTTTTTTGTTTGCTTACTTGTTTTTTGTTGTTTGAAATAGACTTTATTTTAGAGCAAAATTGAGTGGAAAACACAATAGAATTCCCTTATAATCCCCTCTCCCTGCCCCAACATGCACAGCTTCCCCCTTTATCAACATCCCCCACCAGAGTGGTACATTTGTCACAACTGATGAACCTACACTGATACATCATAATCACCTAAAGCCCATGGTTTGCATTAGGGTTCGCTCTTGGTGGTGTATATTCAGTGGGTTTAGACAAATGAGGAATGACATGTATCCACCATTACAATATCATACAAAGTAGTTTCACTGCCCTAGAAATCCTCTGTCCTCCCCCATTCATTCCCCCACCAACCCCTGGCAACCTCTGATCTTTATATTATTCCCATAGTTTTGCCTTTTCCAGAATGTCATATAGTGGAATCATACAGCATGTAGCCTTTTCAGATTGGCTTCTTTCATTTGGTAATATGCATTTAAGTTTCCTTCATGTCTTTTCATGACATGATAGCTCATTTCTTTTGAGCGCTGAATAATATTCCATTGTCTGGAGGCACCACAGTTTATTTATTCATTCACCTATTTTTTTTTTTTTTTTTTTTTTTTTTTTTTTT
>NW_006781096.1:299251-302820 GCF_000442215.2 Lipotes vexillifer
GGCCTCTCCCGTTGCGGAGCACAGGCTCCGGACACGCAGGCTCAGCGGCCATGGCTCACGGGCCCAGCCGCTCCGCGGCATGTGGGATCCTCCCGGACCGGGGCACGAACCCGTGTCCCCTGCATCGGCAGGCGGACTCTCAACCACTGCGCCACCAGGGAAGCCCTATTCATTCACCTATTGAAGGACATCTTGGTTGCTTCCAAATTTTGGTGATTATGAATAAGGCTGCTGTAAACATCCATGTGCAAGTTCTGTGTGGACATAAGTTTTCACCTCCTTCAGGTAAATACCAAGGAGTACAATTGCTGGATCCTGCGGCAAGGGAGTATGTTTAGTTTTGAAAGAAACTTCCAAAGAGTCTTCCAAAGTGCTGTACTGTTTCGCATTCCCACCAGCAATGAAGGAGAGTTCCTATTGTTCCACATCCTTGCCAGCATTTGGTGCTCAAGATTTTGGCCCTTCTACTAGGTGAGTAGTGGTATTTCAATGTGGTTTGATTTACATTTCCCTGATGACATACTATGTTGAGCATCTTTTCATATACTTATTTGCCATCTGTATATCTTCTTTGGTGAGATGTCTGTTTGGATCTTCTGCCTATTTTTTAATTAAGCTGTGCATTTTCTTATTGAATTTTAAGGGATTTTTGTATAGTTTGAATCATAGTTTTTAAAAAAGTATCTATTTATTTATTTTGGGCTGCGTTGGGTCTTTGTTGCTGCGCCCGGCTTTCTCTAGTTACAGCGAGCGGGGGCTCCTCTTCGTGGCGGTGCTCGGGCTTCTCGCTGTGGTGGCTTCTCTTGTTGCAGAGCACGGGCTCTAGGCTCGCGGGCTTCAGTAGTTGTGGCTCACAGGCTTAGCTGCTCTGCGGCATGTGGGACCTTCCCAGACCAGGGCTCGAACCTGTGTCCCCCGTACTGGCAGGTGAATTCTTAACCACTGTGCCACCAGGGAAGTCCCTGAATAATAGTCTTTAATTAGATGTGTCTTTGCAAATGTTTTCTCCTAGTCTGTGGCTTGTGCTGCTGTTCTCTCTTCTCTTTTATTTTTAAAAAAATATTTATTTATTTATTTATTTATTTATTTCTGCTGCGCTGGGTCTTGCAGCATGCAGACTCTTAGTTGCTGCATGCATGCCAGATCTAGTTCCCTGGCCAGGGATCGAACCCGGGCCCCCTGCATTGGGAGCGTGGAGTCTCACCCACAGGACCACCAGGGAAGTCCCATGTTACTGTTCTCTTGACAGTGTCTTTTGCAGAGCCAAAGTTTTTAATTTTAATGAAGTCCAGCTTATCAATTCTTTCTTTTATGGATCTTGCCTTTGGTGTTGTGTCCAAAACATCATTGCCGAACCCAAGTTCATCTAGATTTTCTTTTATGTTATCTTCTAGGAGTTTTATAGTTTAGGGCTTTATATTTAGGCCTATGATGCATTTTGAGTTACTTTTTGGAGGATTTTAATGGATAGAGTTCATCTGGTTAAAGTTTGCCTAAGATTACTATTGACTAGGGGCTGGGGAATGGGAGCAGGGAGATGGCAGTGACAGTCGCTCAGGTAAGTGATGGAAGGTCATGAACAAATACAAGCCGGGAGACTGGACCGCATCACTTCGGAAGACCGAGCAGCAGGTTCTTTCCATGACCTCAGGCTGTTTGTAATAGCAGGTCAGCCCCGGGGCCCTTCTGGCACGAGGTCAGAGAGATGGTGAGACACCATTAATACAGGGGACTGATTGAGTGCAGACCTGGCAAGCGGATCAGTAGAACCAGACAATGAGCAAATCCCCCAGACCTATTATCCCTCTGCAAACACAGGCCCCTTTCCTGAATGTGTATTCCACGTGGGTTCAAGAGTTTTGCTGGGGAAGTAAAATAATTGGGCGATCAACCAGAAGAAGCTCAATGTGGATTGGGAGGCTTCTTACAATGGACTGATTAGCCCTCTGGGGTAATCTTTGTCATGCGGGGGAAGGAGACTGGCTTCCGGCTGTGGGTCTGGGGGAGAGTCTGGCCCTCTGCAGACTGGCTTTGTCCTAAAAGGCCCAGAGGTGGTGAACTCATCCCAAAGCCAGATCTGCTGTCCCAGAGGACAGGAGGTGGGAGCAGAGTCAGGAGGGAGGGGGAAGGCTCAACACCCCTGACTGCGGGCCTGACCGTGGGCCCGAGGTTGAGAACGCTGTAGGGAGATAGATGGTGGGAGCCCTGATCACCCTCCTGCCCCTGGAGGCCAGGATTTGACTCCAGCTAGAGCCCGGCTGCCAGCTGAGGCCTCATGAGAAAATATGAGGGTCAGAGGTCATCCCATGGGCTCCATCGGTGGGGATGAGCTGGACCTGGGCCTGGGCTCAGAACCAAAGAGGACTCAGGTCTGTGAAGGCTGGAGCCCAGGAGCAGGTTCCCTTCTAGATTAGAGCCCAGCATCTGGGGGCTCCAGTGGGGGTCCTGTTCCCTTTCCAGCAGGCGGCAGACACCACTCTGGGAACCCCAGAGACACCCCGAGGCCCAGCCCCAGGTGCCCTGTGCTGCCACAACCCTGTACCCTTCGGCCTCCCCAACCCCACACATGGGGGCCCATGTGGCTTTTTGGAGTCTCCAGATACACCCCTGCCCACAGGGTGGGCAGTGGGCCCTCCCTGCCCTCCCAGAGCAGCTTGGTCTCAGCATCAGCAGGACCAGCCATTCCCCGGGGCTGAAGAGGGTGTAAGAGAGGCCTGCATTTCCATTCATCCACACCTTCCCAGCGAGGCTGGGTCCTGGGTTCAGTCCTTGCCGGGCAGCTGTGTGGCCTCAGAAGGATCATTGAGCTGTCCCTCTGACAGCTGTCTGCTGGTCAGTTGGGTGAGGCAAGGAGAGGCCTGGCTTCTGGAAAGAGGGCCAGGAAGGACACCTTTGCAGCCAGATAACAACAGCTGGTCTGGATTGAGTGTTTACTCTGGGCCTGCACCTCATTGAACTCTCACTGTGAACCCGCGGAATACATGTTAGTGCTCCTACCTCACAGATAAGAAAACCAAGGCGCAGGCAAGGTGATGAACTTGTCCAAGGTCATTGGCCAGGATGGCCCGCCTCCGTGCTCTCATTAAGGATCTATGACCTTGGACCAGGGTCTTAACCGCTCTGAGCCTCCTTCCTGCAATGTCAACAATGTCTTCCTCCCAAGGGTGAGAGGGGGAGTGAGGGAGAAATGGGAGGTGAGTGAAGCAAAGGGAGAGCCCAACTGGGGCAGGGGTGAGGCTGTGGAACCACCCAAAGCATGGCATTTAGGGTGCCCTTGGCCCACTGCCTCCAGCCCCACTGAACTCAAGCTTCCTCTTGTATCAGCTGCCCCTTTGTCTTCTCAGCTGCCCCCAGGTTACAGAGAAGAGGCAAAATCATCAATATACATTTGCTTAATTAACTGAAGAGAAAGAGAGGCAGGAAGAGGAGCATATGGAGACGTAGGGCTTCTAGAAGGTTCTTCTAGAAGGGAAGCCCTGGATGTTTTTTATTTGGGGGGCAAATCAGAGACTAATACTGCTAACGACTCCCTCAGGGCAGGTTGGTGGAGGTGCGGGGGGGGGGGGGGG
>NW_006781096.1:302885-321595 GCF_000442215.2 Lipotes vexillifer
GGGGGTGGAGAAAAGAAAAGAAAAGAGAGGGAGAGGGGAAGGAAGGAAACAACCTGTATTACAATCATAATTGTGATTTTCTGAATCCGGGAACGTCTTGGCTTTAAAAACGCAGAGGCGGGGCTTCCCTGGTGGCGCAGTGGTTGAGAGTCCGCCTGCCGATGCAGGGGACACAGGTTAGTGCCCCGGTCCGGGAGGATCCCACGTGCCACGGAGTGGCTGGGCCCGTGAGCCATGGCCGCTGAGCCTGCGCGTCCGGGGCCTGTGCTCCGCAACAGGAGAGACCAAAACAGTGAGAGGCCCGCGTACCGCAAAAAAACAAGAAAAACAACAAAAACGCAGAGGCGTGTTTGCAGGTGCGGGATGAGAAGAAATTGGAGCTGAACGTGTTGCTGTTGACAGAGGAGGCAGGCGACAGCCCCGCCATCAGTGGACTCACTTTTGTTCTGGAGACAAAGCCTGCGTGTGCTGTGTGGCCGACCACAGACACGGGAGATGGGAGGGCATCAAACGCTCACCTTCACCATGCACTTTCTAGGTGTTTTCTCCAACGGAAAAATGTTCATTGACAGATGGAGCTTTAAGCCCTGAAAAGAAAAAACAAACACACAAAACCAAACCAAACCAAGCCTGTTTGGATGTCTGTCTTGAGGCCCCTCTGTGTAGGTAAACATGACTCTTCTGCACGCATAACCGTTTCCGGTGCCTCCCAGGTGTTCTGTACTCTTGTTCTGGGTAGAGTGAGAGCTCTCCCAGTAAGGCCCCCAAGAAAGAGAGGAAGAGATGAACTCTTGAGAGACACGTTTCATGCTGGGGGAAAACAACACAACTGCTCCCTGCACGTGGGAGAAGCAGGTGGCCGTAAAGGAGATGCCGTTGCTTTAATCTGGGTCTGGACATCTCCCTGTGACACAGTCAGCTGCCCCCTCCACCTGCCCAGCCTGCCCAGCCTTACTGGAAGACGTGGCCCTGGAAAATGGGTGCCCAGATGACCACACAACCGCGTCTCCATGGTGCCCCCGACTCACTTAGTCTGATGTGGGTCCCTCCTTCCAGCTGGAGTGAGCTTCCACCCACTGCCCCTGTAGCTGTTGAGACTCCCAAGGTCAGGGCACAGCATCTCACTCAGCGAGGGCCTGGGTCCTGTGGCCTGGATGGTCTCCCTCCAGGCCTCCATGGTTGCCTTCTGGTGAGAGGGCTGCGGAATGGTGGTTGCCAGGCCAAGGCTACAAGGCCACAGAGGGGCTTTGTTCTGGGCCTGTGGCTGCGGCAGTGTTCTACCGGGTGGACTCCCACACCGTTGACCTTGGCCTGCACTGGAAACTGCAGGAGAGCCTCTTCCTGCAGGGTCCCTCCAGCGCCCTCTCTCAATAAGTTGACTATCATGCTCGCTTTCAAGGAAATGCTTAATGAAATTCCTTTGTTCATCACACAGTATCTGTTGAAGATTGCACCCAGAGCTGAGGCGATAAACTGATGACTCACACAATCCACCCCTTGTAACTCAGCTTCCATGTGCTCCCTTCTACACATGGCAGCCGCCTGACAACAAGAACATGACTGTATGTTTCTCCCTAACAGGATCCACCTGTCCTTCCTACCCATGAAGCAATTCTCTCTCAGCTCCAAAATGAGAAGACCCACCATCCCAATAGTTATCGTATCCATCACGGGCTATATTAGTTCCTCCTCAAATCTGGTGATGGTCTCACTAAATATTCTGTTTCCTACTAAATTGTAAAATCGACCTTCAATAACTCATGTATAAAATTTTTTGAAAAGGGAAGAAGGAGAGAGGAGAATGATTACTTTTTACAGATCAGTACATGCACGAAACAAGCATAGAGAGACAAAGCTACCACCATGCTCACTCCTGTAACAGCCACCAGGTCGTAGTCGGTATCTATGGTTTCCGTCTTCACCGACTCATGCCGTGTTTCCCTAGCCCTCAGCCAGAACTTTAGCTGCTTTGGGTTCTGGAGTGACCCAAACCTTCGTTCCCCAAAGATCTGAGTCCTCAGTTATCCTGCCTTTTTGGGGTTGCTGTAGTTTTCAACTCACCTCTACTGTTGGGAAGCAAGTACCAAGTGGGTCCCCAGAGAATTGGCTGGATCTCAGACATAGTCTTCTGTTTTTTTTTAATGTTATATTTCTTTTTTTCAAAATTTTATTTATCTATTTGTTTTATTTTTGGCTGCGTTGGGTCCTTGTTGCTGCACGTGGGCTTTCTCTAGTTGCGGCGAGCGGGGGCTACTCTTTGTTGCAGTGTGCAGGCTTCTCATTGCGGTGGCTGCTCTTGTCGCGGAGCAGGGGCTCTAGGTGTGCGGGCTTCAGTAGTTGTAGTGCACAGGCTCAGTAGTTGTGGCGCACGGACTTAGTTGCTCCGCGGCATGTGGGATCTTCCCGGACCAGGGCTCGAACCCGTGTCCCCTGCATTGGCAGGTGGATTCTTAACCACTGCGCCACCAGGGAAGCCCTCAGACAGTCTTCTTTGCCATCACTGTGTGACAGTCCCCTATTCCCCTTGGTAGTCGGGATCAGTCATGCCAGCCAGGGGAGTAGCTCCTTTTCTGACCTGGTGGTTCAGTGATAAGGAGCCTAAAATGGCCAGGTAGATGTCACATCTGAGGATTCAGCGGAACCATTGATGTGTTCCCTGGTAGAAGCATGTCCTGCTCCATGCAGGACAGTGGGATTTCAGTTGGAAGATGTACAATTTTTAAATTGCAGGCCCATATGACTCACACAGTCCATGGTAGCATGACTCACAGAGAATGGTAGCATATGTTTGGAGGCAGGAGAGGGCAGGACATGTTTTCACTCAATATATATATATATATATATATATATATATATAACTGATTCAACTTTGTTATAAAGTAGAAACTAACATACCATTGTAAAGCAATTATACTCCAATAGTTAAAAAAGTGTATCACTCAGATGACAAATCTTTTATAACCCAATGAGTAGTATACTGTCATGACATACAACTGAAACAGCAATACCAGTTAAGTCTATTAATATTTTATCTGCTCACATCACTATTAAACAAATTGACAGCATATGGAGCAACATTAAAATTTAAAAGCACTTAATCTTATAAAACCTATGTCCAAAATTATTCCAATCCATGATAGAACTTACGCTGACTCTTCAATAGGAGAGATAGATCCATCATCATCCAAGTATCTGTATCTACGACTATCAAAGTCTTCTTTTTCTAAATCTTCACCAACATTCATTTGTTTCAAGGATTCCTTGAGATAATATTCATACTTCAGTTTTTCAAGGTAGTTAAAAAATCCTCTTGCCACTGCTTGCTATGTACCAAAAACACCATATTTTAAGTCAAGGACTTAAAAAAAAATTCTTCCACTCAGCAAATGCCTATGTTCCAAAATGACAAGGATCCCCATAACAAGGTCCTTAGTGATCTTAACTACTCTGCCATATGGAGATCACGTGTATCAATTCACTGTTCCACCTAGCAAGTTATCAAAGTTCGTACCAAGAAAAACAAGCACAAATCTTGTATCATTTGGGCATTACTTAAGACATTTTTTAATGCAGAGAACTGTCTATTTTAATCACCTTAAAACATAAAGAGGTTAATGAGTATTAATCCTTTCCAATAAATCAGATTCTAGAACAAGTGACTACAAATTATGCAATCACTTATCTCAAATATTTCAGAGTCTACTGCTAAGTACTGGCGTTATTTGGTAATTCTGTCAGAAACTGAAATATCTGAACAAAATGAAATCCTAAAGCCACTGAACATGAAAGGCAGGTATGGGTTTCACTTCGGTTACTATAAAACTGGGCATTTGAGTTTTAGGAATGGTGTTTACAGCCCTGACAGGATAAGATCAAGGTATAAAATCAGCCTTAGAGCACTTCATATACAGATACATTCACCCCGTGTTACCAGTCCAAGATTCCACCCAGAAGTCCAAGTGAATTTTGAGCTGAAGGGGGGGGTGGCATTTAAGCGGCAGTATAGTCAGTATAGAGAAGTATAAAAGTTGAAGACTGTATGATCCAGGTACATCTAAATTCTAATAGCGACCAACAACTCATTTCAGACACTTTAAGCTATGTGCATCAGCATATATAAAGACTCACCTCAAAGGTTAAAATTTTTCTCCAAGGTAATGGTTTTCTTCCATTTTCTGATTCTAAAAATGGGAAACCAGGTCCTTTGTCTTTAAATTGTTTCTTATTTATTTGTGAGCTTCTAGTGTTTCTCCTTCCTTTTGGTCTTCCCCTTGATCTTCCTGTTGGTTTGTATTTCCTCTTTTTACGTTTCTTTTTTTTGAATCTTTTAGATTCCATATATATGTGTTAGCATACAGTATTTGTTTTTCTCTTTCTGACTTACTTCACTCTGTATGACAGACTCTAGGTCCATCCACCTCACTGCAATAACTCAGTTTCGTTTCTTTATATGGCTGAGTAATATTCCATTGTATATATGTGCCACATCTGCTTTATCCATTCATCTGTTGATGGACACTTAGGTTGCTTCCATGTCCTGGCTATTGTAAATAGAGCTGCAGTGAACATTGTGGTACATGACTCTTTTTGAATTATGGTTTTCTCAGTGTATATGCCCAGTGGTGGGATTGGTGGTTCATACGGTAGTTCTATTTTTAGTTTTTTAAGGAACCTCCATGCTGTTCTCCATAGTGGCTCTACCAATTTACATTCCCACCAATACTGCAAGAGGGTTCCCTTTTCTCCACACCCTCTCCAGCATCTATTATTTGTAGATTTTTTGATGATGGCCATTCTGACTGGTGTGAGGTGATACCTCATTGTAGTTTTGATTTGCATTTCTCAGAGGAATACATTTTTAAAAAGAAGAATTCAATTATCATTATTAACGAACATTGAGATTTTGTACCTAGGGACTTCCCTGGTGGCCCAGTGGTTAAGACTCTGAGCTTCCAATGCAGGGAGTGTGGGTTCGATCCCTGGTTGGGGAACTAAGCTCCCACATGCTGTTGGCGGCGTGGACAAAAAGTAAAATTGTACTAGAACATATATAGAATGGAATATTACTCACCCATAAAAGGGAATGAAATAGTGCCATTGGCAGAAACGTGGATGGACCTAGAGACGGTCATACAGAGTGAAGTAAGTCAGAAAGAGGAAAACAAATATCGAATAATACCGCTTATGTGTGGAATCTAGAAAAATGGTACAGATGAACTTATTTGCAGAGCAGAAACAGAGTCACAGATGCAGAGAACAAACATGGTTACCAAGGGGGGTGGGGTGGGATGAATCGGGAAATTGGGATTGACATGTATACACTACTATGTATAAAATAGATAACTAATGAGACCTACTGTATAGCACAGGGAATTCCACTCAGTGCTCTGTGGTGACCTAAATGAGAAGGAAATATAAAAAAGAGTGGAGATATATATATATATATATATATCTCCACTCTCTCTCTCTCTATATATATATTATATATATATATATATATATCTCCACTCTCTCTCTCTTTATATATATTATATATATATATATGTATGTATGTATAACTGATTCACTTTGCTGCACAGCAGAAACTAACATAACATTGTACAGCAACTATGCTCCAATAAAAATTAATTAAAAAAAAATTAATTAAAAAAAAAGATTTTGTACCTAGACAATGCAAGAGAATCAACTAAGAACTACTGCAAATGATAAGACTATTCAGTATGGAGGCTGGGTTCAAAATTGGTACATAGAAATCAACATTCTTCAATGATACAAACAATAATTGGCAGTGCTGTGGAATAAAAGATCCCATTTTCAAAAACAAAAAAAATATAAACTACTACTATAAAAAATATAAACTATCAGTAACTGATTTAACTATCTATCAAAATGAAAACTACACATACACTGTAACCCAGTGTATCAACTTGTAGACATTTATCCAAAAGATACATTCTTATATGTATAAAGTGTCATTTATACTAGGCGATCTATTGCAACATTATTTGTAGTAGCAAAGGATTGAAATGGAATTTGAATGTTCACTCAAAAGATTCTGGTTATATAAATTATGGTACATCTATATAAAAATTTATGTAACAGTAAAATAAAAGAAAAGAATGTGGCAGTACTATATAGAAGATTCTACAAGGTATATTGTTAAGTGAAAGAAGAAAACTGTAGGAAATATGTGTAGTATGCTAATCTTTGAGTTAAAAAAGGAAAGAAAGAAATGCATCCGCATATATTTGCATAGAATATCTCTGAAGGATACCTAAGAAATTATGGTATTTCCTCAAACCTAAGAGCTTTTGTTGCTGGAGCTTCCTTCATCTGACCAGGGCTGAACTGTGTCACAAATTCATATGCTGAAGTCCTGACTCCCAGTACCTCAGAGCGTGACTGTAGTTGGAGATGGTGGTGCAGGGGGCTTTAAGGGGTGATTAAAATAAATGAGGCCCTTAGGGTGGGCTCTAAACCAATCTGTCTGGTGTCCTAAGAAGAGGAAATTTAGACATATGGAGAGACACCAGGGATGTGTGTGTACAGAGGAAAGACCATGTGAGGACACAGCAAGAAGGTGGCCATCTGCAAGCCAAGGAGAGAGGCCTTAGAAGAAACCAAATTTGCTGGCACCTTGATCTTGGACTTCCAGCCTCCACGCTGTGAGGAAATAAATTTCTGCTGTTTAAGACCGCCCCCTCCCCTCTCCCCACTAACATTTTGTTATGGCCGCCAGAGCAGCCTGAGACACCAAATGTCATCAGAAGGTTGTCCTAACTGGCACCTGTCTGTCAGTGATTATGAGACCAATTCTGATTTCAAAGAGGCAGCGTGTCAGAGACAACAATAAACCCCTTTGAATCAATTGAACTAACAACACTGGTGCCTCTGCGGTGGGGGGTGGGGCGGGTGGTGGATAGAGAGACTGGGGCCAGGAATGGGAGAGACTTTTTACTGTACCATTTACAGAATAAAATTCTAATTTTGAAAAGGGGGTATGGATCACGATGATAGATTAGTAAGATTCATACGGTGGGAAAAATATCTGAGTTTCTTTGTAAGCAGACTGTCTCTGGGGAGGAGAGGGAGACGAGCAGCAAAGGCAGGGAGGCTGACTTTTAAAAAGTATATATTTATTTATTTAGGCTGCACCGGGTCTTAGTTGTGGCATGTGGGATCTTTTAGTTGCAGCATGTGGACTTCTTAGTTGTGGCATGGTAACTCTTAGTTGTGGCATGGTAACTCTTAGTTGTGGCATGGTAACTCTTAGTTGTGGCATGGTAACTCTTAGTTGTGGCATGCATGCGGGATCTAGTTCCCGGACCGGGGCTCAAACCCGGGCCCTCTGCACTGGGAGCGTGGAATCTTACCCGCTGGACCACCAGGGAACTCCCGAGGATGATATTTTTCATGAACATCTTTTGCACCTTTTGACTTTTGTACTATGTGTATTAACTAGAAAATAATTAAGAAACATTGTTAACTTAAAAATTTAAAAAGTTAAACATGGTAAGTTAGTATCAGTTGAAAGACCCCTACCATTTATTGAGCACCTATTGTGTGTGTGTGTGGGGGGGCAGTTTGTGAGAGGCACTTTTCTGACATCTCCACTAATACTGACAAGTTCTTTGCAAAAAAAAAGTACATTATCCCCATTTTGTAGGAGGAGACTTACATTGAAGGGGATAGAAAACCCATCTAAGGCCACACAGCCGATTAGTGGCACAGCAAGGACTGAACCCAGGGCTCACCCTTGCCGGAAAGGTGTAGATAAACGGAAACATGGGTCCTTAGTCCTTTCCTGTTTCCCACCCTTCTCAGCCCAGGGAGCCCCAGGGAAGGGTTGGCCCTGCTAACGCGGAGGCCAGGTTGCTCTGGGAGGACAGGGAAGGCCCACTGCCCACCCAGAGGCGTGTCTGGAGACCCCAAGGAGCCACATGGGCCCCCAGGTCTGGGGTCGGGGAGGATAATGGGTGCAGGGCTGGGGCAGCCCAGGGCACCTGGGGCTGGGCCTCGGGGAGTTTCAGAAGCACCACAGCAGAGCCTGCCCTGCTTAGGAAGGGGACAGGAGCCCCTGTCCCTCCAAAGACCCCCCAGATGCTCTAATCCACAGGTGAACTGCCTCCCGGCCTCCAGTCTTCACCAAGCTCACAGCTCACTTTAGTTCCAAGCCCAGGCTCTGGTCCAGTTTGTCCCCATCCACAGAGTCCGCAGGATGACCTCTGACCTCACATTTTCTCACGGCCCTCAACTGGCAGTCCGGACTCGGGCTGGGGTCAAATCCCACCCTATTAGGGGCAGGAGGGTGGTAGTGAGCACCTGGCCCCGCTCCTCAGCTGCCCTCCTCCCTCAGTCCCTATCATCCATCTCTCCTGGACCCTCTGGGGGCCAGGTCTGCCGCCCACACCCCAAGACGGCCGACCCACTGCCCTCCGGGGTACCCTCGGCCGTGGGCCAGGTCCAGATTGGCCCGTAATCGGGGTAGTGACGCCCTATTCCCTTGGCCCCTCTCCCCCCTAAGATCTGGCTCAGGAGCCACTTAACCATCTCCAGCCGTCCTGACCTGGCAGGGTGTTAGGCCAGACACAGGTTGGGGTGGAAGTGGGGGAGGCCTGGCTCCTTCTTCTGCATGACTAAAGGATGGGGGCTGCCCTCCCGCCGGACCACTAATCAGCCCATTGTCAAAAGTCTCCCAATCCACATTCGATTTCTTCTTTTGGCCTCTGGCTAGGGTTGCCAGATTTAGCAACTAAAAATATAGGACTCCCGGTGAAAGGTGAAATTCCAATTTCAGGTAAACAACAAATAATTTGTTAAAGTACATCCCAAATTGTGTTGGGTATTTCATCTGGCAGCCCAATCCCTGGCTGATTGCCCAACTGTTTTATTTCCGCAGTGAAACTCTTCAACCAGGTGGGGAAGTCTCAGGAAACTGGCGGACATGCCCCCTGCCCCTGCCCAGCCCTGATCACCTGGACTGAGTCCACTTGGCTAGCTTCAGGGGGTTGAGCAACTTTGGCTGGAAATAGCTGAGGCTGTGGAAAGAACTCTGTGCTGGGAATCAGAAGACCTGACTTTACGCAGGCGTCCATAGAGAACAGTTGTGAGCCTGGGGATGTTTTGTCTCTCTGAGCCTTGGTTTTCTTGGCTCAAAAACGGGATGGACTGGATGGTCTTTTCGACTCTGACCTCTGAATCCATGAACAGCCAGGAAGAGGGAGAGGATGGGTTTCCTTATTGGACAAAACCCCACTGGAACTAAATTATCCCAGGCTCCCTTGCCTAGGAAGACCCCCCCCAGAACACCGGTGAAAATAATGGGTTTTCCAACCGCGGACAGCCCAGGAGCTCAACAGCTCCCAGGAGCCCTTTGAGCGCCAGGCTCAGACTCTTATCCCGGCAGGCAGGATCGGTCCTTAGGCAGAGAGCCCTGGTGTTGAATTGGCAGTTTCGCTGCAGCAAGGAACAGGACTCTACGTCCACACTCCAGGGACGGGAGTTTGCTCTTTGATTTGCTGGACAGGGGATCTAGCACAGAATGAGATCCCTGCCTCTGCTTCAGGAAACAAGCTTTTAAATTTAACTGGTCAGGGGCCCCAAGCCAAGGTAGAGGCTTCTGACCCACAACAATAGCCATCTGTCCACAGTCCAGACAGCCCCCTCCTCGGGGCTCAGGGACCTGTCTGGCCGCTGAACTCCCAGGAGGTCCGAGGGGTGTGACCTCCCTCCCTCCCAGGCTCCCTCCCTCCCACCACCCAGGCCCAGCCCAGGCCTGGCTATAAAGCTGGCCCAGCCTGGCCCTCAGCACACCCAGCTGGGACCCTCCCGGAGCCTCGTCCGCTCTGCCCCTCCGTCTCCCGAGCAGCACCATGCGGCCCCTCTGGCTCTGCTGGGCGCTCTGGGCGCTGCCCCTGGCTGGCCCCGGGGCGGCCCTGACCGAGGAGCGGGTCCTGGGCAGCCTGCTGCGGCAGCTGCGCCTCAGCGAGGCTCCCGTCCTGGACGAGGCCGATGTGGAGAGGCTGATCATCCCTGCCCACGTGAGGGCCCAGTACGTGGCCCTGCTGCAGCGCAGCCACGGGGCCCGCTCCCGGGGGAAGAGGTTCAGCCAGAACTTCCGAGGTGAGGCCCTCCCTCCCTGCTGCGGCCTGGTCCTCGCGGGGTGGGGTGGGGGGCCTGTTCTGGGGAGGCGGTCTGGGGGCGCAGGTCCACAGGGTGATGAGGAGGGACCATGGACTGGAAGGAAGGCTGGGCCCGGGCCCCTGGTCTCTGTCTGCACTGAGGGCCCCACCCCTCAGGGCCAGCAGGAGCTGGGCCAGGCTGGACCCGCTGCCAAGGCCAAGGAAAGACCAGATATCATGGGGTAGGGAAGCAAAGTGGAAAGAGGGGAGAATAGAGAAGAGAAGACAGACTGTCAAGGGGACTTTGTGCTGGTGGACAAAAAGGCTGGCCTCAGCAGAGACTGTTGCCTCAGAGAGAAAGGACCTCTGAGTTCAGTTCTCAGTTGTGATATTTGTTTTACTTTGTACAAGTCACCGAACAACTCTAGCCTATTTGTGTTTCTGGAAGTGAAATTAAAGTAGCTCTGACTGCTTCCCAGAGTTGTGGGCATTCTATGAGATGGGAGGTACCAGGTCTGCGTCCTGTTGCAGCCTGTCACCTCCCTGGGGCTGGGGCTCACCTCCTCAGTGCCCAGAGACAGACCAGGCCAGGTGTCTGGGGAGATGAGGAGACCTGGACACCAGGTGGGGGTGACTGCTTGTGGCCACGGGGCTGGCTGGTCAGGTGATCATGCTGCCCATGCCGTCCCCATGCTGTGTTGGGGACATGTTGCTGGTGCCTCTGAGGGGGCTGTTGTACCCATCCTCACCATTTCCCTCAGGGCTCAGCAGTCCCACAAAAGTTGTTTACAGGCCCCTGGCTACTCTTCCTCCTTTGGGGGACATTTCACTGGGCATAAGCAGAGAAATGAGAGTATATTCTGGGCTCTTTCTCTGGCTCTTAGGAAAAGCCAGTTTCAGCCAGTGACCATAGATTTTCACTAGCTGGGTCTTCTGCCTCCCGCCCTCCATTCCCCCTCCTGCCCCTTTGCCTAAAGAAGGCTGTGGGTTTGTAGACCTCACTGGAAGCACCAGCCTTTGCAGGGCGTCTCAAAGCTGCCCCTACCAGGTGAGGGCAGACGCCACTAGTAAACAAGCCCCAACCTCAGATGATGGGGGAGAGCCTGCTTGGCCCTAGCAGTTTTTCTAGGAGTGGAGGTGCTCTCTTTCTGGCCTGGCCCATCAGTTTCCCAGCCCCCAAACTCTCCCTAGGGATTACTGGGGAAACCCTGTTCACTGGCCCTGGGCCCTGCCACCCTCAGAGCTCCCCTGGTGCCCGGAGGGGCCCCGCTGACCCCGCTCGTGTCCCCAGAGGTGGCCGGCAGGTTCCTGGTGTCCGAGGTCTCCTCGCACCTGCTGGTGTTCGACATGGAGCAGCGGCTGCCGCCCCACAGCGAGCTGGTGCAGGCCGTGCTGCGCCTCTTCCAGGAGCCGGTTCCCAAGGCCGCGCTCCGCAGCCACGAGCGGCTCTTCCCGCGCAGCGACCGCGCCCGAGGCACCGTCCAGTGGCTGCACGTCCGCGATGACGGTTCCAACCGCACCTCCCTCATCGACTCCAGGTGGGGAGGTGGCGGCTGGGGTGTGGGACCGGGGATGAGGAGGGGGGCTGGGCCCGGCGCGGGAGGAGGGGTGCCCTGGGGGAGAAGGGGCAGCGCGGTCCGGGCTGGCCGGGCCCCTTGCGGGGGGAGGGGAGGGGAGGGGGAGGGGGAGGGGGAGGGCCACCCCGCTCCGGGGCCACCCCAGCCGTCCCAGTCCCCACCCCTCAGCGCGGGCCTGTGTCTCCGTGTGGTGTCGCAGGCTGGTGTCCATCCACGAGAGCGGCTGGAAGGCCTTGGACGTGACGGATGCCGTGAACTTCTGGCAGCAGCTGCGCCGGCCCCGGCAGCCGCTGCTGCTTCAGGTGTCGGTGCAGCGGGAGCACCTGGGCCCGCTGGCCTCCAGCGCCCACAGGCTGGTCCGCTTCGCCTCGCAGGGGCCGTCGGGCGCCGGGCAGCGGGAGCCCCAGCTGGAGCTGCACACCCTGGACCTCAAGGATTACGGGTAGGTGCTGTGGGTCAGATGGGTGAACCCGAACAATGAGGCAAATGGCGGAATTAAACTTACTTTGAAATGGGCAACTTTACAGGGTGCTATGAGAATGGATGAATATATAAAATTTCTCCTAAGGGTCTTAGGAGTAATATCAGGTCTAATTATTTATTTGGGGGTTATTTCTTAGTTATCCATCCTTACACAAATATCCAGCATTTTGAACATAACAAGAGACGGACCATAAATCTCCCTCCAGATGCCCCACTAAGCCCCACCCTGGGCTCCCTGACCTCTGCCCTCCCAGCTGACCTCTGACTCTGCCTCTCCTTGCCCCCCACAGAGCTCAGGGAAACTGTGATCCTAAGGCACCAGTGACCAAGGGCACCCGCTGCTGCCGCCGGGAGGTGTACATTGACCTGCAGGGGATGAAGTGGGCTGAGAACTGGGTCCTGGAGCCCCCAGGCTTCCTGGCCTATGAGTGTGTGGGCACCTGCCAGCAGCCCCCAGAGCCCCTGACCTTCAAGTGGCCATTTCTGGGGCCGAGACAGTGCACCGCCTCAGAGACGACCTCGCTGCCCATGATTGTCAGCATCCCGGAGGGAGGCAAGCCCAGGCCCCAGGTGGTCAGCTTGCCCAACATGAGGGTGCAGAAGTGCAGCTGTGCCTCGGATGGGGCGCCTGTACCAAGGAAGCTGGAGCCGTAGGTGTGGGGTGCAGCCATGGAGGAACTTGGCTTGTGTGTGTGTCAGAAGTGTTCCAGGGTACCAGGAGAGATGGGGATTACTGAACCGTGGATGGCACATGCTCTGTGCTCTCTCCTGAGTTCTTCTGACCAGTCAGCTCAGCTTCTGATTTTTGTTTCCCAGGAGCAAGACTCCCTGGCCACTGGGTAACCCCTGCCCAGTCTACCTTTTCTTGACATGATTCACTGCACTGTATCCTAAGCACTTATCTGTGTAGATTTTGTAACCTAAGAGGAGAAACCACAATTTGTCATTGTTCCCTTGTCCTGTCACTGGATCTGGGCTGAGCTCTGTGGTATGGGTGGGAGATGCAGCTGCCACTCTGGGCTTAAAACCTAGGGTCAAGTATGGGTTGTGCATTCCCAACTCAGATAATAAGGGTATTCTGCAAGAAACAAATAAAACAGATTTTATTCGGTATTGCTATGTTTTACCCAGAATCCTGCAAATTGTGAGGGAACAGAAAGTTCTATAGGGATTAGGTCAACCAGATTAGAAAACTAAGGGAAAAGCTTAAAAAGACTTGTTCGAGGTCTCAGTTAAGTGATACAGGGTGCTAGGATCAAAATGCATTGATTCTAAGGTGCCTGTCCTCTTAGGATTAAGGCAGAATTTATTTTGGTCATTGTTGTTGACATTTTTACTTTTCTGGGCACAGGGTGTGGGCTTTATTTCAATTCTACTTGATACAAAATTTTTAAGAATCTGTGATCAAAGTCATCATCAATATTACAAGAATGTGGGTCACTCCTTTAGATTTGGGGGCAGATAAAGGGAGCAAATGATAAAATGGTGAATATAAGATTTTTGAATGCCAAGATTACACTGGCTTTTAAACTGAGTTTGATGTAGGATCTGGGCCTGGGGCGTGGATGTCTTGGATTCCTTGCCAGCCAGGCTGCACAGCTCTTATTGGCTATAAATTCTATATCCTCTAAATTTTCATTTTCTTGTCTATCAGATAGGGACAGTCCCTGACTCCTGTACTTTTACTGGACATTTAAGGAAATAGTGTTTTGTTTTGTTTGTTTTTTTAAATATTTATTTGGTTGTGCCAGGTCTTAGTTGCAGCAGGTGGGCTCCTTAGTTGTGGCATGCTTGTGGGATCCAGTTCCCTGACCAGGGATCAAACCTGGGCCTCCTACATTGGGAGCACAGTCTTAACCACTGCGCTGCCAGGGAAGTCCCAGAAATAGTGTTTTTTTAAGCACTCTACATACTGCCTGACATGTAATGGGGGCTATGGTTATCTCAACTCACATTCTGATCTGTCTTGGCCTTCTCTTGATTTTGAAATAACCAACTGAAAGTCGAATATAGAAATCCCTTCCCTCTCTGAAATCAAGGATCCTAACTTTTCTCTTTGTCAGTGGCTCCACCAGGTTAGGGGTTAGAACTTTGCACTTCCCTGGGCCCCAGGGCACAGACCAGGCAGGGGGTGGCTCCGTTAACTGAGGCAGGGACGGAATAGGGACACGCAGGTGGGGCATATGGGGGGGCAGAGAGTGGACAGAGGCAGTCTGAGAAGCCAGGGGCAAGTCCGGCGGCCACACCCAGGAACCTGCTGGGGGTCAGCCGTGGGCCCTTGGCAGCCAGAGGTGAGAGCAGGAGAGATGGTCAGGCACCTGCGCAGAAGGACAAGGGCTGGGCTGAGCGCAGGGGCCAAGGGCAAACTGTGGGAAATAACTAGCGGCTGTGGGTGGGGGAGAGAGCGGAAGCCAGATGGGACGAAAGGAGGCGTTAGAGAAGCAGGAGCCACCCCCTACCCCACCCCACGCCAGAGCCCCAGGCTGGCGCTGGAGGCGTGGGCAGGGAGGGATGGAGAACACTTTGACCATTTCCAGAGAAGAGGAAAGCCCAGAAATGGAAGACAGGGCAGAGGCCCCGCAAAGCTGCACACGTGCGGAGTGAAGGCCTGTTCAGGATTTACTAATTTCTAGCGCCGGAAGGGACCTGAGGGGAAGCTTCGGTCCCACCCCCTCGTGTTGCAGACGCGGAAACCGAGGCCTGCAGAAGAGGGCAGTTTGGTGCCGCAGGCAGGCGGTGGTCTTCGGTTTCACAGGGTGCGGAGTCCTCACTGAACCCCGTCCTGCGTGTGGCCCAGCGCACACCCCGGCGCCCCCGGGGAGCTTACAGTCCAGTTGCGGAGGCCGCTGGCTCATAGGAAACAGCTGGGCTAGATGGGTGGCACCCGGCGGCCTGGTCCTGGCAGTACCCGCTTTTGCTCCAGGGGACCGCTGAAAATACTGCGACCTCCGTTTGGGGCCAAACGTAGGACGCACCCACCCACCCTCCACAGGGCGTTCCCTGTCCGGCTGCCCAGAGCGGTGGGGGAGCCGCGGCCTTTCACACGGGGAGCCGGGCGACCGCGTACTGCGTGGAGCCGAGGTGCGGGCTGAGCCCAGCCGAGCTTCCCATCCTCTCACTCCCCCGGGCGGGCCGAGGAGCCGGTCGCGGAAATTCAGTGCAACACAGGACAATCAAGAACGTTTGCTGATGCTCTCCCCGCGCATCCCCCGGACGCGACCACCCTGTGCTAGGCCCGGGGCTCCCCGAGGTGCCGGGGCAAGGGGGACGCGCCGGGGGCTGGGGAGAGGAATTAGCCGTGGCGGCGCCCTCGGTCCCACCCCCTCGTGTTGCAGACGCGGAAACCGAGGCCTGCAGAAGAGGGCAGTTTGGTGCCGCAGGCAGGCGGTGGTCTTCGGTTTCACAGGGTGCGGAGTCCTCACTGAACCCCGTCCTGCGTGTGGCCCAGCGCACACCCCGGCGCCCCCGGGGAGCTTACAGTCCAGTTGCGGAGGCCGCTGGCTCATAGGAAACAGCTGGGCTAGATGGGTGGCACCCGGCGGCCTGGTCCTGGCAGTACCCGCTTTTGCTCCAGGGGACCGCTGAAAATACTGCGACCTCCGTTTGGGGCCAAACGTAGGACGCACCCACCCACCCTCCACAGGGCGTTCCCTGTCCGGCTGCCCAGAGCGGTGGGGGAGCCGCGGCCTTTCACACGGGGAGCCGGGCGACCGCGTACTGCGTGGAGCCGAGGTGCGGGCTGAGCCCAGCCGAGCTTCCCATCCTCTCACTCCCCCGGGCGGGCCGAGGAGCCGGTCGCGGAAATTCAGTGCAACACAGGACAATCAAGAACGTTTGCTGATGCTCTCCCCGCGCATCCCCCGGACGCGACCACCCTGTGCTAGGCCCGGGGCTCCCCGAGGTGCCGGGGCAAGGGGGACGCGCCGGGGGCTGGGGAGAGGAATTAGCCGTGGCGGCGCCCTCCTCGGTCCCAGGATGCGAGCCGGCCCGGCCGGGGCCTGCAGAACATTAGGAGGAGGGGCGCGGGCTGAGCAGCCGCCCCGGGGCCAAGCCAGGGCGGAGGATGGCCGAGGGGCGCACGGTCCGGGGCGCGGGCGCCGGCGGCAGCGCAGACGCCTGCCCCGCCAAAGCTGCAAGTTGAGCAAGCAGTGGACGCGGGCCTGCGCATGTGCACGAGTGCCGGAGTTTCACTCTGTAACTTTTAAGCAGTCCGGACGCCGCCCCGCCCGGCCAGGTGGAGCCAGACAACCTCCCTGGGCCGCGCCGGGCCGCAGCGCCGCCGCCGCAGGTAAAGGGGAAGAAGCGTTGGGAGGGGGGATGTCGCCCTCCGCCTTTCCCGGGACGTGCAGGACCTGGGGTCTACGTCAGGGTGCCATGTCTAGTGTCCGGTTCCGGGGTGCGGCCCTTCGGCCTCCGCAGCCCCGACTCCGGAGCAGGGGTGACCGGGTGGGTGGGAGGAGAAGGTCCGTCCCTGGGCCACGCAGACCCCGCGCCCCTCTCCCAGCGCCGCGCCTCTCCAGCTTTCCTAACGACTCTTCGGGATTTCCCCCTCCAGGGCTCCAACTTTTCGCTTTTATGGCTGATCCCTTTCTCTTCCCACCCCTCTCTTTGGGGATTTGTCGGCTGGAGTCGACCTCCTAGCCTAACCCGGAGCGTAGCCTGGGGGCCCTTCCTTCTCCGACTCTGCGAGGTGGGCCTGGGAAGGGGCCAGGCCTCTGAGTCACCTGCTGCTGGGAAGGTAGACAGCACCTTAGGGCCGCTCCCCGGTGACCCCTCCCTGCAGCCCTGGTGGAGTCCTGAGGAGGGAAGCTGGGGGTTTGGGGAGGGGTGGGGAGGGTGAGGAGAGCTCTGCCAGGAAACCCAAAACGCAGAGGTGCCAGTACCTGAGAAGCCCGGCCACCTGAGACTCCGGCGTGGCCTCTGTCTTTCAGCTCAGGCGGTGTCCTGAAGGGCAGCAGGCCGCAGCGGTACACAGAACGACCCGCCAGCTTCCTTCCACGCTGAAGTTGTGTGGCTGTGTCCCAGCCCCACAGTGTGCAGGGTTTGAGGTTAAGCCAGTGGACTGTGCTCACCAGTCCAGGCCCAGTGCATACAAGGCGGCATCCTGGGGTCTTTCTCAGGCCCTGAGCCCTGCAGGGCTGTGGGCAGTCGCTGGGGAGAAGGAAAGACTCCAGGTCGTCGCTTATTGGAGAAACGACCCATATTTCCCTTCCCCCCTCCTCTGACACCTGTCAGGTAGCCCTGAGTCTGCTTCTGCGTTGAGGTGGATGTGCACAGAAGCAGAGGCCTCCTTTTGCCTTCCTACACCTCTTGTTTGTTTAGTTTGGGGGCAAAGGTCTCCCTTGGCTGTTCACTGGGCTGTAAAAGGAAAAATATCAGATGGGGTCCTGCTATTCCTAATACTGTCTTTCCCGTTGTCTGGAGAGGTGACAAAATCAGAGCAGATTTTGAGTGCCCACGAAGGCTCAGTGCTTTATGGACATTGCCTCTCACCAGCCCTGCAGGAGAGACGTCATTGTGCCCATTTTATGGAGAAGGAAGCCAGATCACAGAGTGGTTAAGCCACTTGTCTAAAGGCATGTGGTGCTGAGACCCTAACTCCAGAGCCTGCTCAGGTGACAGCCGGCTGCCCCCGCCGCCCACTGCAGCCAGACTCTGTGCCGTTTCCTTGGCGCTCCAGCGCTTGTGTCTGTGGAGGTGAACGGTTGTCCAGGTTCCTGGGCCCTGTTTGGTGGGGCTTTAAGGAGAAGTTTGCAACCTAGATGTCATCTAGAACATCAGAGTCACCTCCTGTGGCAGAAGGCCTGGAGCTGCTTGTCATCCTAACAAAGTCGGAAAATTTGGTGATGATAAAAATACCCTGAATTTGCAAGAGCTGACGATGCTCACACACTTCCTGCAGCATTCTGTTGCCACTCCTGGCAGGGGAGGCGTAGAGATCTTCAGGTGTGCTACAGGGGCCAGCAGCTACCAGCTCAGGTGGGCAGGGGGTTAGCATTGGTGGCCGACTTCTTTGGCAATTTTGGGACCAGCCATGGCATTGAGCTCTCAGTCTCACTGGCCACAGCCAGACTGTACGGTGCATGTGGGCTGAACTTTGCGTTGGGGCCTGAGTCACCTGCTGCTCACCTGGCGCCTGGGCCTCAGCAGTATATCTTGCCTTTCCTGAATGAGGTGATGAGCAGAGAGCTCTCTGGAAGGCACGGATAAGACTAGGCATTCACACATGCGTATCTGACAAATATGGGATGAGTGAACATTGCCAGGCAGGGCGCCTTTGGCCACAGGGCCTACTTGCTGGTTTGGCCCCTGCCCAGCACTACCAGTCTTTTGCCCACTGAGCTAGCTCTCTCCCGGTCACCACCAGCTGAGTCCCCTTCTCTCCTCGTCCCGTTCCTTCTGAGCCTGGCAGGGCCACCCTGTGGTGCGTGTGTTTCCAGCTGCCCTCTCAGAGCATGCCCGTTTGGGAGGATGCAGGGGCCTGGCCCTGGAGGGACTGTGATGGTTCAGCAGAATCTGGACTTGCCAT
>NW_006781096.1:321668-324059 GCF_000442215.2 Lipotes vexillifer
GTTCAGCAGAATCTGGACTTTCCATGGGTAACAGACTACAACTAAGCAGAAAGTTCTGAGCGAGAATGCGGGCCCCCAAAGCTGTGCCCTCACCTGGAGGGGGCAGGCAAGACAGGCCACCTCTGGAGAGCCCTGAGGTTCCATCCCAGGCTGGTGGGACTTGATGGCCGACCTCACTGAGTCCTTCTTATCAAACCTTGTAAAACCAGCCAGGGGAGCCTGTTTGACTTAGAGGCGTGACTGGGGCTGGAGGGAGAAGAGGAGCCTAGGCACCTGCTGCCCACGGGGCCTCTGCTCTCCCCAAGCTCGGCACAAAGCAGCATTGCTGCGGCTCACCCTGCGCCAGCACCACTGCGGTAGCTGCCCCTTTCCAGGGACAGTGCTCCCTCTGTGACCATTTTATGGGGGTGTTTGTTTTCTTTCCACTTCACTTTTCAAGCCTTCCTTCTTTGTTCTGCTGCATTCCCTTTTCCGATTCTAGCCTTTGGGGGCCCTGGGGAAGCCTCCTGGGGCCTGTGTGAGGTCCTGGACTCAGTCCTCCTGGAGCCTACAGCTGCCAGTACTTCTGTGGGGGGAGGTCCACTGCCCTGGCTTCGGTAGGGCCTTGAGCCGTTGGACAAGAGGGGGCAGGCTGGACCCTCAGGTGATGCTGGGGAAGAGAGAGGAGAGAGGAGCAGGGCAGCACAGAGGAGTGTGGACCCTCCGTAGTGCTAGGAGTCTGGGGAGAGAGCCAGGGCAGGAGGGAGGGCATTGGAAAGAACCACAGGCTCTGTACGAGCGTTTGAGTCCCGACACATTGGGGCACGTGTGAGTGCAGGGGAAGCGTGCTGCAGGGTTTCAGACCAGAAGCCCTGAACTGGAAGAGGGCAGCTCCCACGTGACTCTGACTGTCTGTGTTCCTTCAGGGAAGTCTGTAAAGGCTGGTGCCCCATGACCCCAGTCAGGAAAGCCCTGCAGGAAGTGAGTGGCGGACCTGAGGCAGCTTGGGAGGGTGGCCAGGGCTGCCACTGCCTTTGCTAGAGCCTGCATCAACTGAGGTCCTCTCCAAGGCGTTCATCCACACTTCCTTCCCCTGGCATCTGGTAAGTGTGAGGACAGGAAGGAGGGGCAGGCCTTTGCCAATCAGTGTCAGGCTGGGCGTTCCGCTGGGGTGGTGCCAGGGGGTGGGGTTTAAATGAGGGAAGCTAAGACCATCTGTCTGCCCGAGGCAGCTTTTGTGGCTCTGCCATCACAGCCTCCGGCCATTGCCCAGTCTCTTATAGGGATGAGAGAGTGACTTGGCCTTCTGGGGAGTCCTCCCATGCCCTTGACCTGCCACCTCCCCCCACCCACCCTGCACTTCCTGTCATGTGTGTGTGTGTGTGTGAGACTGTCCCCAACCCAGCAGTCCCAGGGGCCAGAACTGGGAATCACCTTCCCCCAACATACATCCTGCCAAGTATTACCGGGTAGTCCAAATATCTGTTCTCTGTACCTCCTCTTCTTGTCCCCGAGATTTTTGTCCCTCTAACAGGTAGAAAGACCAGACTTAGCTGAAGTCCCCTGGGAATCTAGGTTAACCAGATTTAAGGTGGGACCTTGAGAGGAAGGTGTTGCTGAGCATTTCTCCAGGCTCTTCAGCCACAGACAGTGTGAAAAGCAGGCCAGAACTTGGCCACTAACTCTGGGGCCTTTGGTGTTTGGAGATTTCCATTAGTTTCACCTGGGTTACCTGGCACCTCAAAGGAAAAGTCAACAACCAGCCTGGAGCGATATTTGCTTTGGAAATGCTGCAGCTTCCAGTAAGGCTAGGGGTGTAGGAATGGGAGGGCAGAGCCTGGGGAGTGCTCCAGCGGTGCATGGTGGGCAACTCAGGGGTCCCTGAGGAGGCCTGGGACCCCATCCTCCTCACCCTAGACCACCCCCTTTTGCCTTCTCTGTCTCCTCTCCGCTGCCCCTTTCCTGGCTTTTAGTCTCTCACTAAACTAACCCATGTGTGTAGCCGGCTGCAGAGGGAGTGTGGCGTAGTGGAAAGAGAGCTGGCGTCTGGGACCCAGGAGGCTGGGTCTGAGACCCAGTTCTGCCCCGACCAGCTCTTTAATCTTAATGGATATCTCAAGCCTCTGAGCCTCGGTTTCCAAGTGTATGGAGTGGGCCTGTCTCTGAGGCCCCGGCCTGACATCCCATGAACTCTTGTCTGTGGCTCAGATGATCAAGAGTTGTTGGGCTTCCCTGGTGGCACAGTGGTTGAGAGTCTGCCTGCCGATGCAGGGGACACGGGTTCAGGCCCCGGTCCGGGAAGATCCCACATGCCGCGGAGCGGCTGGGCCCGTGAGCCATGGCCGCTGAGCCTGCGCGTCCGGAGCCTGTGCTCCGCAACGGGAGAGGCCACAGCAGTGAGAGGCCTGCGTA
>NW_006781096.1:324090-352869 GCF_000442215.2 Lipotes vexillifer
AAAAAAAAAGAGTTGCACTTGGACACTCTTCCTCCTCCTCTGTTGATTCCTGTGCCCTGCCTGGTCTCCCCTGCCTGCCCTCTGGACCTCCCAGGGTCCCGCTGCAGGAATGACTTCCTGGCAGTCGTCCCTGAGGCTGGAGGAACTTGGCACCCCTTAGGCAGGCACCACAGCAGCTCCTGTCCTCCCCTGTCCTCCTGTTCACCCCCCGCTGGGGAGGCAACCAGCCGTGTCCTGGGTGAGCCATCCACCCGGTGCATCTGACCCTCCGGGCTGTTCCCACAATGGAGCTATTCTCTTTAGACTCTGCCGGGCACTCGGGGCCAGTGTCTGCCTCTCCCTGATCCCTGTGCCCCACCAGCCCCTGGAGGAGACACCCGCCCTTGGCTCTGCCAGCGCTGGCTGGGGAAACCACGGGAGATTTGGAGCCCTGACCCTCTGCCGGGTCCCATTCTCCAGGGAGGACCAGCACGATGACTGACTCCCCATTCCTGGAGCTGTGGCAATCCAGGGCAGTGGCCATCCGCCAGCGGCTGGGCATCGGGGACCAACCCAATGACTCCTACTGCTACAACTCGGCCAAAAACAGCACCGTGCTCCAGGGGGTCACCTTCGGTGGCATCCCCACTGTCCTGTTCATAGACGTCAGCTGCTTCCTGGTGAGACTCCTTGGGAATCGTGTCAGTTATTTGTTTGTTTAACCTCCATCCCCCAACTCCCTGCCACCCCAGGGCTTTCTGGGAAACTCAGGTGAGGAGCCAGCAGACATCCCTGGGCTGAAGTCCTAGCTCTGCTACTTTGCAGCTCTGTAACCTTGGGCGTGTTACATAGCTTGTTTAGGCCTCAGATTTTTGCTCTGTAAATGGAGGTAATAATTGTTACCTCAAAGATTCTGGGACAAGATTAAATAAGGCAATGTATGTAAAGAATACACATTGCGATTCTTTTGATTATTACCATTGTTACTGAGTTATCAGCCTGTCATGTGTCTAAGGCCCCTGGGAAGGGTCAGTCCACAGGGATGAGAGATGTGAATGAGCATTAGAGTAGCTGCAATTCCCAATTTATAAATGTCACCCCCCTGTTCCCCACTGGGGTCCCTGGGCCTTTAGGGGATCAGACGAGAAAAGGAGAAAACCGGGGAAAGGCGAGATCAGTGACGACCCTCATAGGTGGCCTTTCTTTAGTTCAGACCTCCTTGTTCCCAAAGACCGCCCCCCCCAACCCAATTTGAAATATGCCGTATTCTCCCCTAGACTGGCTCAGACATGCTAGGTGAGATTTACTGGGGCTCAGGGGCACCTTCTTTTGACAAGTGCCCATGGGATGGTTGGTCCCTCTTGTCACCTTTTCCTCCCATGTAGTGGAGACCACCTGATTAAACAGGGTAAGAGGGGACGGAGGGAGTAGACCCCTTGGACTGCTTTGGGCCAGAGGTTAGGTGGGGGCCTGGGGAAGGGGCTTAGGGTAGCCCGAGGGCCCCCGTCCCTGAAGGAGGCGGGTATCCAACCCAGGTTTGCTTGGGGGGAAAAATGTTCATAGGAAGAGGGAAAGGGAGTCCTAACTCCTCTTTGCGTTTTCCTCCCTAGGATTAAAGTCTAAATTGTTGCCTTAGACTTTTGCTACATTTGTTGGTCCTCTAGGGGCAGATGTGGGAACCCGTGTGCTACTCATGTTGATTTTACGAAAAAGGGCTCTTTAAGTGCCGAATAACCCACGTCTTGGAGCCAAAACCCATTTGTAGGTTGAGAACAGTCATATCTACCAGCCTTGGTTGGGAGGAGGGAGTAGGCAGGAGCGTGGTGACGGATTTGAGGGTTGGTGGGATTCATGGAGAAGGGTGGCCCTAGAGCTGTGATCCAGCGTCTGCAGGGAGGGGAGGGTCTGGGCCAAGGAGAGAAGTCCGGAGAGGCAGGCTGGGGTGGGTATGTCTTGGTTGAGAAGAGAGAGTAGCTCTCCAGTGGAGTGTGCTGGTGGGGGTGGATTTGTATTGCAGCAAGTTACGGGGATTGGGGGTGGGGTGGAGGAAGGGACCCACCGAAGAGCCAGAGGGGCCTGGAGGAGAGAGATGCGTGGGAAATGTCTACACCGCTCGAGCCAAGGGAGCAGCAGCCAGGGCAGAGGACAGGCACTTGCCGAGCCACCTTCATATTTATCCGACAGCAGGACTCACCTGCCTTTGAAAATATATCACCAACTTCCAGATTCACCTTGAGAAAATTCTGCTGGAACTCAGCCCCTCTGGGGTCCAAAACCCACATTTTTAAATTTTATTTTATTTTTATATCTTGAGAAACAGAGCAAGTTTATTTGTGCTTAAGCATGAAGGAATACCAGAAAGAGTATCATGATGTGAATAAAGGGAATGTCCAACACGGACAAATAGGAAGGAGAAAATGCCAGTTTTCATGTTCCCTTTCTGCATGTGCAACTCAGTGTAGGAGACCCTGATTCACTACAGCTTTGGGTGCTCACTAACTTCAACAACCTTTCTTTCTTTTTCTTTCTTTCTTTCTTTCTTGCTTGCTTGCCTGCTTGCTTGCTTTCTTGCTTTTTTATTAAAATATACAATGTTCTTTATTATAAACTCCATTTAGCCAATTCATTCATTAATTTTTTAAAACATCTTTATTGGAGTATAATTGCTTTACAAGGGTGTGTTAGTTTCTGCTTTATAACAAAGTGAATCAGTTATACATATACATATGTTCCCATATCTCTTCCCTCTTGCGTCTCCCTCCCTCTCACCCTCCCTATCCCACCCCTCTAGGTGGTCACAGACCATCTAGCTGATCTCCCTGTGCTATGCGGCTGCTTCCCACTAGCTATCTATTTTACGCAAAACCCACATTTAAAACCACAGTTCCTGACTAGGGCAGGCAGGGATATACTGATTAAAACGCTGAGCCCTGAAGAGAGGGAGCCTGTCCAGGGAGGGGAGACAGGCAGGAGCAAGACAGAGGACCTGCAAAGGTGGACACGGAGGGAGCGAGGAGACAGTCTAGAATCGACAGACTTTTAGAGCGGAAAGGGGGTTAGACTTGAGTCCAGTGCCTCGCGTTGCTGTTGGGCACACAGGCCTGCCGAGGGCCCCGCGCGTGCTCTGCGCCAGGCGTCCCCAGGGCTTGCCTCCAGGAGAACCAAACTCAAGATAAAGATCTGACCACTTCTGGCTCAGCTTCCAGGAGCTCTGCTACCTCTGTTCTGTAATGAAAGATGCATCTCTATGTAAAGTGAAGGAGGGAGCTGGTCCCCAGGGCTGCTGTGAGGGCCTTCCTGCTCAGGAGACCCTGCAGGCAAACCAGGGCTTAGGAAGGCCGTGGCTGTCAGGGCTGCCTTGAGACTAAAAGAGCAGGACCTGAGTGCTTGACTAGGGGGCTGCCGGGGCAAGCTCCGTGTCAGTGTTGACAGCCTTTGTGGCTTGGGCACAGGGGACAGGAGCTGGTGAAGGGGGTGAGCACAGCATTGAGCCCTTGAGCTGTGTGGCCTTGGGCAGCTCCATGCCTTCTCTGGCCCTTTTAGCCCTCCTGAGTCCGGGGGTGGGGGGTGGGGGTTTGGGGGAGGGGCGGGCTTTGCCCCTAAGACAATTGCCCCTAATTAGAAGTCATCCAATATGCTTTTACAAGACCTGATTTCTTTTCTACTTTTAGTTTTTAATATTGGTATTTTCCATCATAAGAAGAAAATTCTGGGATTATGGCCGCATTGCCCTGGTATCAGAAGCAAACAGGTAAAAAAGACTCGTTACGTCAAGTGTCTGTGTGTGTGTGTGTGTGTGTGTGTGTGTGTGTGAGAGAGAGAGAGAGAGAGAGAGACAGAGACAGAGACAGAGACAGAGACAGAGACAGAGACAGAGACAGAGGCTGGGATGGGGCTGGGGGCTTGTGAAGCCCACCAGGCACAGCCCACACATGATGCTCGTATTAGATTGTGTTCATTAGTGTGTCTGCCAGGCCTGTACCAGAGACTGTTCTCTCTACTCCTCACCACAGACCTGTGAGATTAGCCTTTGGTACCTTCTTGGTGGCCGTAAGAAAACCATTGCCCACACACCCAGCTTCCCCCTGGGGCTTGGAGCTGGCTGACTGTGAGCCAGCTGCTTCAGGCTACGGAAGAAATCTAGTTGCCTTAGATACTTAAGACTTTCAGCATCAGCTGAGGAGGATGCCAGCTTGCTTTCTCGCCTTGGACATTTTCAGGTGTATCTTCTCTAAGATTAATTAGCTCGGGGCTGGGGATGAGGCGCGCTGGATTGAGAAGGGCAGCAGGGCTGTAGGTGAGCCGCTCCTCTCCTCTGGGTCAGGGTCAGCCAGTGGCCCTAATCCGCCCGCTTCGGACGCTCTGTCACACAGCACAGACTGCCTTGGCCAGGACTCACGTCCTTCCACCTCCACCCTGGGCTCTCTGCGCACGTCACCTGAAGGGGGAGAATGAGTTCCAGGTCTGCACAACTGGAATTTCCAGCTCCAACTAGCTGTCCCTCACCCCAGGATCTTGTGCCAGATGCAGCAATAGGAAGCGACTGGGGAAACAGAGACTGGCCCGGGCTGTCCCGCCCAAGCCTCCCCGGGGGCTCCGCAGGCAGACCCGCACTCTTGTTCCTCAGTGGGTTCCCGTGTTGAAATGCGGTCTGTGCAGGAGGGCGATGGGGGTGTCTGTAAATGCACCTTCTTTCCCCACAGTCTCCACCCTGGTGTTTGCGGTAGCCCAAGGGTATTAACCTTGGGGTAAGGTGCTGGGGCCTCTGCTTCAGCTGTGTGCCAGCCTTGGACTGTTTGGGGGGGGAACTTTTGAAACACCTTGTGCAATTTTGGCACATTTACTCCTAGGAGGGCTGAGTACTACAACAGACTAGAGCACCTGGAAATCAGGAGCCTCCACACTTCCGTGGCTGTGTCATCTTGGTCAGGACCCTGAGCTCGTTGGGTTGTTTCCTCTTGCCTATTCTTGCCCGTAGGGTTACCATGAAGGTCAATTGAGGCAGTTCTCTGGAAAGGCTTTGAAAGTTGAGCTTCACCAGGCCTTATGCCATGAGAAGTGGGATGGTGAAGCCAGGAGTAGGAAAACAGAGAGAAAAGCAAAACGTAGCATATTGCAAACACCTCAAATTCACAGCGCACGGGGTGTTTTTATGGGTTACTCAGAAGAAAGGATCTGCCCAAACTAGCAATGTAAAATGCCCCAGTTCATCAAGTCTAAAATGCGCATCTTTGGCATTTTCTCATCTATGAAATTGGGTGCAACTTATCATCGATGGTGATCATGGTTAATTGACAGCATCCTTTACTCCTCAGTGGTTCAAAAAATAATTGTGCCCTTTACAACCAGTGGTGTCTTAGATTTGATAAAATACAGTATTTATTCCAAGTTTTATTTGCTATATTGGGAAATGTATTGTAAACAGGCAACACTTTGAAGTCACTTTACATAGACCAGTCACAGGGCTGAGGTTCAAGGGTGTGGGGCACAGGATGGTCCACTGATGCCCTGACCCCCTGTTATTCATCCCACGTAACATAGAGTTTGATGTCTCACCGAACCTTGGAATGGTCGATGCCCTTGCCTGTAGTTTTCACAGGGTGAGTTATATTTTGTCCCAGCCACCGAGCACTAGTAGCTTTGGTCCTGAGCTCTAAGAGGCAGCGAGATACTAGACATAAGTTTTTAGACCTTTTAAAAGGATTATCTGCCATTTTTCCCTTTTGTGTTTCTAGTGAGTCCAGATTCCAGAGACTGTCATCTTCCTCCTCAGGGCAGCAGGACTTTGAAAGCGAGCTGGTTGGTATTTAAGGGGCAGGTATGGTTGTGGCTGCGGGATGGGGGCTTGCAAGGATGGGCAGTAATGAATTGGCAGGGAGAGGGCGGTTGTACTCCTGCTGAGCCGCTAACTCAATACCCTTGACCTTGAGTGGCACGTGCTGGTGAGAGCTCTTCTCTGCTTTGACAAAGACACCTGAACTTGGGAAATACCACAGCAAAGATGGCAGCTGGGTGACCCAGGATCGTGAGACTTTGATTAATTCTCAGGCACCTGGCTACAGCTCTTGTCTGTGTTATCATACTTAACGACTTTGTGTGACAGTTAATTATTGACTTGCTTGCTAGCCTATGAGCCAGCTGTGGGCAGGAACCAAATCTTATCCAGCCCTGTTCCCCACCTCCTGACACCCAGTAGGTGCTAAATGACTGTCAAATGAATGGCGAGCAAATATTTGTCTTTCCCAGCTGGTAGTCCAGCTTTAAGGGCTATCAAGTTGAAGAGATACGATGGACACTAAAACCCATGAAACCCTTTCCCTCTCTAAACCCCGCCCCAAGGAACTGTCCAGTTGAGTGGGCTTGGTTCCTTCCTTTTGTCTTGCATCTCATTCAGTCATCTTGAAACAAACAGAAGCCCCCATCAGCTTCTCCAGAGCAGCCTTGAACTTTCATCAGCTCTCCATTCAAGTTGCACCATTTGACCCAGGAGCCTGTATAATTCCACAAATTGTCAAAACTTGAGAGGCGTTCACAAGATCTCCAGGCACAGGATGCATGTGACAGAGGACTGGGAACACACCGACTCTGTCGCGTTTGGACAAGAGGGTTGCTTGCTAAATTTGGGACAAGAGCACTGCTTTTTATAAAACGGGAGGTTAGATGGTTGTTTAAAGTCAAAGATGATGATTATATCTGCCTCCAAAAAACAGATTGTTGGAAGCTAATCCCTGTCCTCTGTTTCCAGGGATGCTGCCCCTGGCTGACTGCAATCTTCCGCCTGCAGTGAGTACAGCGCGGGTGGCTGGAGGTGTCTTTGTCTGGGTGGGTTTGTTTGGGTGTTCGGCCAGTCCGCCCAGGTGCCTGATCCTGAGCTGGAGTCTCTCAGATACTTTTCAGTTCAGACCCAAAGCTATACTTGGGGGCTGAGAATAAAGGTGGCCCAGGGAGCCCCTGTGGAAGCTAATTAAAGCTAATTTTTTGCTTTAGGCAGGAATTATATCGACATACTATTTAACACGGATATATTTGGATGGAAGCTCTTCTAGGCAGTGTCATGTCTTTGAATTAGTGAAAAGTGGAGAAATAATGATTGCTTAATATATTCAGCTCATTTGGTTAAAAGTTTTCTTTTTTTTCTTAAAACTTGGGCCCTTTGGAGAGAAATCCTGAAAGAGGCGCTTGGTGATTGTAAGCCAGTTAGTCTCCTTGCATGTGGTGGCAGAGCCAAGCTGCGAGTCTCAGCTCTGCTGCCTGCGGCCGTATTGCATCCTATCAGAGAAACCACGGTTGTAATATGCACAGCACCAAGAATGAGAAAATGCTTCCTATTATGCTGTGATTGGCTATGATCCCAGGGTGCCCCCCATTTCAAAGGTGTTGAAATATGGAAATGACATCCTAGAAGTGATGAAATGTGATAGTTCTAGGACATTGGGTAAGTCCCTCTCTCTGGGCTCTAGTTTCCCCAACTATAAAAGCAGGCTGAGAATAACACCTGCTCTGTCTAGTTCAAATGCATTCACACGCGTGAGCGTGTTGTAAAGAGTCCAGGCCGGTGAGAGTTGTTCCCAGGGGAACTGGCAGGAGGAAGTTTGTGCAGAAGAAACCAGTGAACTCTGGTCTGGAGTAGGAGGGGAGGTTTCTGGGAGGGAGGAGGGGACAAAGCTGGGAGAGGTAGGTTTGCCAGCCTCGCCCTTCCCTGCCCACTCCAAAATCATGTCAGTGTTTCCTCCGGGTGTTGGAAGTCATGCATATTCTGTGCAAAAATCCATCATGTACAGAACAGAATTCATAGAAAGAAATTTTAAGTCACCCCTATCCCTACCTCTGAAAGATGCCCTTGGCATGTTTCCCTCTGCTCAGCCACTCCCCATGGCACCGCTGGTTGGGACTCAGGCCATTCCCCTACCCTGAGCTGTGCCCCCCACTCTCTGCGTCGATCGGGTGGGGCAAAGCCAGAAACTTTGACTCATCATCTTCACGTTAACTAGCAAAGGCTGCTGACGGTTTGCACCGCAATCCATAGCCACTGTTTCTATCACTCCATGTCCCCTTTCAGCCCTCTCTGCGTGGACCTCACTTCTCATTGAGTGAGCCCATACCCATACAGTTGCGTATTCTGCTTTGTCATTTTAATGCTGTATCAGACATATTTTTCCATTTCAACTCCCATTGTTTTTTCTCTTCTGTTCCTGCCACAGAAAGGACTACCCTTTGACTTTTTTAAAGGCTGCAATTAAATTTTTTTTTTTTTTTTTTTTTTTTTTATATCTTTCTTAAATATATGAAAAAAATCACCCATGAATCCATCTGGACTTCCAATTTTCATTGGTGTAATTTTTAAATAACAGATTCAGTTACTTTAATAGATAAAGGATTATTTAGATACTCTAGATCTTTTTGTGACAAAATTGTAAGTTTTTTGTTTCTTTGCAGTACGCGGGCCTCTCACTGTTGTGGCCTCTCCCATTGCGTAGCACAGGCTCCGGACGTGCAGGCTCAGCGGCCATGGCTCACGGGCCCAGCCGCTCCGCGGCATGTGGGATCTTCCCGGACCGGGGCACGAACCCGTGTCCCCTGCATTGGCAGGCTGACTCTCAACCACTGCGCCACCAGGGAAGCCCTGCAATTAAATTTTAACAGCTGCTCACGCCCAGCGTTACAACTGACATTTAAAGAGGCCTCTCAGTTTCCTTCCAAATTGCCTTTCCCAGAAAGATAGGGAAATTCGAGGTGTATCTCAAGAAAAAATTGTTGATGAAAATTGCTCACTTATTGGTTTTATTTTTTTAAAATATTTATTTATTTCGGCTGCACCGGGTCTTAGTCGCGGCATGTGGGATCTTTTTAGTTGCGGCGTGCACGTGGGATCTAGTTCCCCGACCGGAAATCGAACCCGGGCCCCCTGCATTGGGAACGTGGAGTCTTACCCACTGGCCCACCAGGGAAGTCCCACTTATGGGTTTTAATCTTCACCAGTGTTTGTTTAGTAAGCACGTATTGTGGCAAAGTATATGAATTTTGGTAGTTTACTTAGAAGTGAAAACAGTGTAGTCAGTGGCAGAGCTTTGTCCTCCAGGTAAGCAGTAAAAAGGAGTAACATTAGCAAGCGTACTGCGAGCATCCATCCGGCACCAGGCACGGCGTTGGGCCTGGATCCTCACTGCCTCCTGTGCACCTGCTGAGTGACCAGCTAGCTAGCGGGTAGTAGCCTCCCTGCTTTAGTTCCCAGCCTCAGGTGGGTGCTGTGACCCTCTCTGGAGGCAGCTGAGCTGGAGTCCACTGTGATCTGTCTGTCTGGCTGCAGAGCCCTTGCGCCACACCTTTCACACCTGCCTTTTTATGCTGTGGCCCTTGCTTCCCTGAGCTCTTTCTTCCCAGTGCAGGGCTTTCCCTGTCCTCTGGAAGCAGGATCCTCAGGGTAGCTCCCTGTCAGGAGAGTGGGAAAGCAGGAGACACCCCCCTCCCCGTCTCCCTCTGTAGCATGGAAGCCTGGCTGTCAGAACCTAGAATTTTCTGGGTCCCCAAATGACCTGGAGCCTCCAAATACAGCACTGAGGGTGGGAAAGGGTGGAGCAGGTCGTCGCCCGCCTCTGGGGCCACAGCAGGGACACAGGGAAGAGGCAGGGCCAGCAGGATGGACTGAGCCTTAGAATGTTTAAAGCAGTAGCTCCAGGGACTTCCCTGGTGGCCCAGTGGTTAAAACTCTGTGCTCCCAATGCAGTGGGCCCGGGGTTCAATCCCTGGTCAGGGAACTAGATACCGCGTGCCACAACTAAAAGGGCCCACACGTGGCAACTAACGATCCTGCGTGCCGCAATGAAGGTCCGCACGCGGTAACGAAGATCCCACACGCCTCAACTAAGACCAGCACAGCCAAATAAATAGATAAATATTCAAAGATAAATAAAATAAAGCAGTGGCTCCACCTCTGTCTCCCAGTTCCCCTGAGGAGGAGATGGGAGAAAGGGTGGGAGCCATGAGCCTGGACACACACAGCTTTGCTCAGGAGATTCTCAGCAGCCCTCTTGTCAGTGGCTTTGCTTGTCCACAGGTGCAGGAAAGGGCTGAGGGATAATTGTATTTACACACAAACGTGGGCATAGATGTTTCCAGAGACCTAAAGTGGAGCAGTGGCAGGTTCCTTCATCCAGGAGTGTGGGGCGAGGGCTGAGAGGCAGGCTCTGGAGTTCACGTCATAGCTCTGCTGTTACAGGCTGGATGATCGTAAAAGTTAATGTGCTTGGGGCTTCCCTGGTGGCGCAGTGCTTGAGAGTCCGCCTGCCGATGCAGGAGACGCGGGTTCGTGCCCCGTTTCGGGAGGATCCCACGTGCCGCGGAGCGGCTGGGCCCGTGAGCCATGGCCGCTGGGCCTGCGCGTCCGGAGCCTGTGCTCCGCAAATGGGAGAGGCCACAACAGTGAGAGGCCCGCATAACGCAAGAAAAAAAAAAAAAAAAAAAAAAAAAGTTAATGTGCTTTTTCTGTACATGTTTCCTCATATTTAAAAAAGTGGAGATCAAATTGGGGCCTGCCTCACAGACGGTCATGAGGGTTAAATGAGATCATCCATGCAAGGCCCAAAGGGCCCAGCCTGTTACCGCTACTCACTAGGATTCCATGTGTGTCTTGGCCAGAGATGACCAGATCCTGGAGTGGTGTGGGGAGGACGCCATCCACTACCTGTCGTTCCAGAGACACATCATCTTCCTGCTGGTGGTGGTCGGCTTCTTGTCTCTGTGTGTCATCCTGCCTGTCAACCTCTCGGGGAGCTTGCTGGGTAAGGACTCCTTACCTTGCCTGAGTTGGGCCCAGGCAGAGCAGCAGCCCTGGGGAAAGGGCCTCATTGTGGTGGATCAGAACCCCAGGATTCATGCTCAAATTCAGATGTGAGAAGGTCTCAGGGTGACTTTCTGAACTTTTCCATTTGCTTAAAGATCTGGAGAAGAATCCACCCCAAACCTGGGCCAAGAGCTGGGGCCCCTAATATCTAAGTAGGAGGAAGACCCTTCCCTAGTGTGACCCTGCAGCTGAGTATCTGTGCTTCTCTGCAGACAAAGACCCTTACAGCTTTGGGAGGACGACCATCGCAAACCTACAGACTGAGTGAGTTCGAAGTTGTGGGGCGTGAGGGTGCTGATGGGTGAGACCAAGGAGAGGGCGGATTCTGGAGCCCGGGATAGGCCAGAGGTCGTCCAAAGTGAGCGAGTTAATGTCTGAAAGCCTCTTTGCCGCTAGTGCCCGCTGCTGGGCTATGGGCATGGACACGCCCCAGGCCGCTGTTGTTTTGCAGTGGGTTTTAGGAAACACAGAGGGCCCCGTGGAGCTGGGGTTCATTTGTCAGGACAGTGCCCTCCCTAAAGGGCACTGGCCGCTCACCCTCTGTTGGAGGAATCTGTTGTGATGAAGCCTTTGGCCCTCAGCTCAGTGCCATGAGGGTAACCAAGCCCAGCTCTGCGCCCTCACTCCCTTCCTGGGAGCCCAGCCCTGATGGCAGGTGGTGTCCCTCCCCTCCCCTGCAGCAACGACCTCCTTTGGCTGCACACCATCTTCGCTATCCTTTACCTCATCCTCACCGTGGGCTTCATGCGGCACCACACCCAGTCCATCAAGTACAAAGAGGAGAACCTGGTGAGCGAGGGGCGGTGGGGGGCTGGGCACGTGCTGGGGAGGGTCTCAGGTGGGAGCTGGGGAGGAGTGGCACCAGGCTTATTCCCCAGCGCCACGATGGCAGTGAGGGTAAGGCGGGGCCTCAGGCTTGCAAACGTGTGCTCAGCGTCGGCATTAAAACTATTTTTCCGGTAGATTGTTTTAGGATTTGGCTACTCCCCCCCATTTTGCCAAGTAGCCTTTAGATTTGTGGGGTTTGGGCTTGTAGTTACTGATTCTAAGTAACTTCCAAGAAGTTTGAATTGAGAGCAGCTCCCTCTCTCATTGTAGCCCATAACTTGATGGGGGGAGAGGGAGTTTCTATTACTTGGTTCCAGGCCTGGGTCCTCCTCTGATCTGCTGTGTGACCTCATTTGAGTCACTTCCCCTTTCGGGGTTCTTTCTCAGTCTCTTGTCATGCAAAGGAGGCTCATCGAAATCGCTTTGGAAATGTATATATTTTTTTTTTTTGGCCACGCTGCGTGGCATGCGGGATCTTAGTTCCCTGACCAGGGGTCGAACCCGTGCCCCTTGCAGTGGAAGCGCAGAGCCCTAAGCACTGGACCGCCAGGGAATTCCCTGGAAATTTATTCTTGACTGCCTAGAAGAAGGTGCTATGTAAAGAA
Source organism: Lipotes vexillifer (assembly GCF_000442215.2). Classification (NCBI taxonomy): domain Eukaryota; kingdom Metazoa; phylum Chordata; class Mammalia; order Artiodactyla; family Lipotidae; genus Lipotes; species Lipotes vexillifer. The sequence goes on from NW_006781096.1 coordinate 336,343, forward strand.
GAGACTTCAGGGCTCTGTCAGGCCGGGAAGGCAAGCACCTGAGCCTCTGAGTCCCCATCGTCTTCCTTGAGGAAGCTTGAACAGGGTGTCCCCCTGGCAGACTGGCTTGCCCTGGTGACTTTTCTCCCTGGTGTGTTTCTCCGGCAGGTGAGGCGGACCCTGTTCATAACAGGACTCCCCAGAGACGCAAAGAAGGAGACAGTGGAGAGCCACTTCCGGTGCGCAGGGCCGCTTCCACTGGGAGGGAAGGGGAGAGAGACCCTAGGAGGACCTGGCCCAGCCACAGAGCCGTGGATGCTGCTCTGGGCAGGCTCTGCTGGGGCTGTGAGGGCCTGGGCTGGGGCGGCACGTCCTCTGCCAGCAGCCACGGCTGCCCACGTGAACGCAGTAGCCAGAATACAGGCCAGGGTGTGGGGCAGATAAACATCTTGAGAGCTCAGGGGTAGAAAAAAAGATTCATAGAAACGATATGCCCACACATCCCCCGCCAAAAAAGAAAAGAAAAGAAAAGAAAAGGATTCACCCTGGGCTTCTCAGCGTCAGCTTTGCAGAGTAAGAGATGCCCGAGAGACACCAGTCTTGGAGGCGGGGAGGGACCTGGGCTCCGCTCTGCATTTCGTGGTTCATTCTTCTGCTCAGCACGTGTCTCTTGAGTGAGCACTCCGGGTACGGAGCCCTGTCCTCACAGAGCTCACTCACGGCTCTCCCAGCAGAACCTCCTTTCCAGCAGCCTCCTCTGAGCACCTGCACTGGGGTTACCTGCAGGTGGAGGCTAGAGGAAGGGCCTTACTGTGAGAAGGAAACTGTGTGTATGGTGCGATGAATGCAGGGCATCTCATGGAGCTTCAGGAAAGGGGATGGTCGGGGGAGAGGGGGCCGGGAAGGGGCCCAGGACCCTGGGCTGGAGGACTTGAACCTGGGCTAGGGAGCTGAGGTTTCAGTCTGTATTCATTCCTCATCAGCAGTCATTAATTTGTAGTATGGATTAGGGGTTGGCTATGGCTTGGCTTTGCACTATTTATGAAGAACACTTGCTAAGCAAATTATTAGTATAAACAGAATTGCAAAATGAATGTTGAAAATTTATTCACTAACCTCTCTTTTAGAAACTCTAAGTATTTTAGAAATATTTTTCTATATATAAACATTGGGTACTGGAATCATTTTTCTCTATTCCTTGAAACAGCTCCCCAAAGTTTCCTGTTAGGCAACATTTGGAAACAGTAGCTCCACTTAATATATTACCTTAAAGAGAAAAAAAAGTCTTCTCATTCCCGTTACAAACACTGAATCACACTCTCTCCTATTTCAGGCAGCCCTTTTAGTGAACACTGCTGCAACCCGTGGGGATTGATGTGTGAATTTGCCTTGTAGCAGGGATGCTTACACCATTGTTCTCTTCCGCAGTAATGGGACCTGAAATTGTCTGCCTGACATGTCTGTGGGCTGTGTGTCTCTCTCTCTCACTAAAATGTAAACTTATCCAGGCTCCATCCCAGTGCCTGGCAAGTAGTAGGTGGGGATTTACACGGTTCAGGAATGCCCAGGAGTTGCACATAGGATTTTGCGTATATGGTGAGGGAGCATCGTACACTGGGTACAGGCATGGGTCCTGGATCTGGGCCGCCTGGATTCACTTCCTGGCTCAGACACTCACTAGCTGTGTGATCTTGGGCACAAGTCATTTTACCTCTCCGACGCATATTGTCCTCATCTGTAAAATGGGGACACAAACCTCACAGGGTATGGTGAGGATCAAATAAGTTAAAGCATTTATTGGGCTGAGGGCCCTTTGCTTTCATGAGACCAAAAAGGTCTGTGATCTTCAAAAGGGTCACAGACTGAATAGGATTTCAGTGATGGTCCAGAGTAGAAATGACCTAGAGCAAACAATAAATTTACTCCTTTGCATGGGTGGAGGAGGTAATGAATAGTGTTATTTTTTTTCTTCAGGAGTACTGACTGGTTTAAAGCCAAGTGGGTATAAACTTGTCAGTTTCAGGCAGTTACTTTCATGCTATTTAAAAAGACCTCTTTGTATTACATTTCAAAATTTCCCCCTTTGGTAAAAGACAAAGAGGGAAGAGGTCTTCCCTGGCACAGAAATGAGCAGTGTAATTGCTCTGCCACCCCTGGAGTCTTGGGGGGGTCTCTCCTGCCTGGGGGGGTTCTCTTTTCCGATGGCTATCTTTTTCTTCTGATCTGCCCTGGGCACAGGGACGCGTATCCCACGTGTGAAGTGGTGGAGGTCCAGCTGTGCTACAACGTGGCCAAGCTGATTTACCTGTGCAGGGAGAGGTAAGGGAGGGCTGGCAGGGTGGGCGGGCATGGGCTGAGCTGGCCCGCATCTTTCTGACTCCTTCCCTCTGAGATGCCATCCTCCTTCCTTATGGCCTCGGATACCCTAGCGAGGAAAGGAGGGGAGTGGCTCTGTGAGTCACACCACAGGATTGCGAGTCTGAAGTTTGTCCCTCCCACTGCAGAAAAAAGACAGAGAAGAGCCTGACCTATTACACAAACCTGCAGATGAAGACAGGCCAGCAGACCTTCATCAACCCCAAGCCCTGCGGCCAGTTCTGCTGCTGTGAAGTGCAGGGGTGTGAGTGGGTGAGGACCCACACCCCCCAGGAACGTGGGCGCTGGGTCCCCCGAGACCTGCACAGGGCCACGTCATCACAAGGGGATGTGTCCTCTGGCAGGAGGACGCCATCTCCTACTACACGCGCATGAAGGACAGGCTGATGGAGAGGATCACAGAAGAGGAATGCAGGGTCCAGGACCAGCCCCTGGGGATGGCCTTCGTCACCTTCCAGGAAAAGTCCATGGCCACCTAGTGAGTGTGGGCATGTTCCTTGTCTGCCTCCAGATAAATTGCTTTCCCTCTTGGATAGAGACGGTACTGCGGAACCGCCATTGCTGGGATTTGTTTGTAGCATTTCCATCTCCTTCGGCGGGTGTGGCTGGGATTGGGGGCAGCCATCCACACCCACTCCCTTGGTGAGCCTGGCTGATGTTTGTGTGACAGCTGGGCATGGGTGATTCCAGCTGAGCCCCTCTTGGGTTGATATGGCCTTACCCCACTGCCGGGCTCTCACCAGCTGCCCCAGGGATCCCATTGCCTCTATGACCCAGCATTTCACCAGGTGGGGTGGATGCTACCCTCTTTCATGTACCCACTCTGGAACTACAGATCTTCCTTCTGTGCGTGGCCTTCCCGTCTCCCTACAAATGCACTGCTGTGGGGGAATACCTCTGGGCACTCCAGGATGCTCACTGCTGCTGAGAGCCCGGCCCAAGGGAGTGGGTTTTCATAGTGCACCTTGGCATGAGCTGTAGCTCCTAAAACGCTCTCATGCCTGGGATCTCCATGTCGTCTCGCCTGGGGAGCAGCAGGGGATGGGGTCGGGAGAGGGAGACGGAAAGGAGTTGGCCCAGCAAATCCTCCTTCCGCTGCCTTCCCTGCTTGGTGCATCGTGAACCCTGGGAACGGACTCCTGGCTGTGGCTTGCAGACTCTCAAGCGAGGCTGGGGTGGGGTCGAGGCCAGTGCAAAGAGGAAGGGTGTTCTGAGACAGGAGTAGGGGCGCTGGTGGGTTCTTTGTGGGAGACTGAAGAGGGAAGGAGTGGAGAGGGTGGGGGTGGGAGTCCTAGGGAGGGGCATCTTGGGAGTCGTAGGTGATGCAGTCTAATGCTGCTATGAGGCCTGGGAAGAGGTGAGGGAGTGGAAAAGTGAGGCCTGGGAAGAGGTGAGGGAGTGGAAAAGTGAGGCCCCGGGCCTGGCAGCGGGATGTCCAGCTTCATGGGCAGGGCAGAAGGGGGCCGCAAGGAGGAGCCCTATGTTGGGGCAATGCCAACAGCATGGGAGCTGGGGTCAGACAGACAGGGTGCAAAACCTAACTCTGAGAGCCTCAGTTTCCTTATCTGTAAAATAGGAATGGTAATCCCCGGCTTAGAGGGTTGTCCTGAGGATTCAGCAAAATTCTGCACATAATGTGCTAAGAATGGCATCTCTTTCATAGCACTAATTATAGCGTAAGTATAATAAACTAATAATAAAGCAAAGGTCCTGTGCCATGGGGCTCCCGCTCTCACACGGTCCTGTTTGCTGTGTGGGTACATGGTACCCCGAGGGGTCTGGACCCTCTGGCCATTTCTACATTTCCTGGCAGCATCCTGAAGGACTTCAATGCCTGCAAGTGTCAGGGCCTTCAGTGCAAAAGTGACCCGCAGCCATCCTCCCACAGCAGAGAGCTCTGCATCTCCAAGTGGACGGTCAGCTTCGCCGCTTACCCCGAAGACATCTGCTGGTGAGCCCCCAGGCCGGCAAGGGGCGGGAATGGGGCCCCTGCAGGGCTGCCCAAGTCACCTGGAAGCACAGGTGTGACCTGGCACTCAGAGAGACACTCGTACCCTCCTGCACCCCTCTGGGCAGGGGGTAGGAGGCGTGATGGGGGTGGGTGGTGTGTCCACACCCAGGACTTTACTCCATTCTTTCTCCCCGGTATCAGCAGTGTCTGGTAGGATTATAATGGGAGCAATGTATGTAATTTTAAGTTTCCTTTTAGCCACATTAAAAAAAGTAAAAGGAACTGGGGAGTTCCCTGGTTGCCTAGTGGTTAGGATTTCAGGTTTTCACGGCCATGGCCCAGGTTCGTTCCCTGGTCAGGGAACTGAGATCCTGCAAGCTGCACAGCGAGGCCAAAAAACACCAAAAAAAACCACAACAAAGAAACAGGTCTTAAAAAAAAAGAAAAAAAGTAAAAGAAACTGTTAAAATTAACTTTAATAAGAGGTCTCCCTCTGTATCTAAAATATTATCATTTTAATATGTAATCAATTTTTTTTTAATTGAGATGTTTTACGGTCTCCTTTTCATACGTAGCATCTTTGAGATCCAGCGTATATGTGCCACTTCTGGCCCGTCTCTGTTTGGACCAGCCACATTTCAACATGCAGTAGCCTGCTGTGGCTCGAGGCTGCTGTATCACACAGTGCAGCCCTGGGTTAGGTGCCAGCCGCCTCTCTAGCCTGGGGCACAAGCTGGTGAGCTGAGCTGTGTCCACAGGAGCCTTAAGCACGATGCCGAGGGTGAGGACAGCACGGCAGAGGCCCCAGCGTGGCTCGCCGTCCAGCCTGGCCTCAGATCCTGGTCCAGAGCAGGGTTTGGGTGCTCATCTCCACCGGGCTGTACTGCAGCCCCTGGCAATTCTGCTCTTTGGTTCACTGAGCTTTCTGAACTTGGGACTGGTTTTTCAGTCTGCTCTTGGTGGGGTGAGAAGCCAGGGCGGGTTCCAGCTGCACCTTTCGCTTTTGTCCTCCGCCTCCCTCCAGCTCACACCACAGCTCACGGCCCCGTGGGGAGTCACGTGTCTTTAGTGTGTCTGAAAAATGCCATGTTGGAGCCTTGTTTGGTCTGCTGGGGGGCTCATGGCATCTCTTCGAGTAGGTTCTGGCTCCCAGACTCTAGCTGCAGATAACCTGTTTTCCCTCTGAGCTCATAGGGACCCCAAATTCGACCTTCCTATAGCTGAAGGTCAGTGCAGGACACTTGCCTGTGCTCCCAAGGTCAAGATGGGCCCTCAGCCAGAGCCCTCAGTCTAGTCTCTTGCCTTGCCTAAATTTGACCTTCTGACTCACCCAAGCCGTGGGCACTGTAAGGTGTCATAGGTGGCCAGAGCCTGAGAGATAAACCTCCAAGGCCTGTGTCCTCCCCTCTGCAGGAAGAACCTCTCTATCCAGGGCCTCCGCTGGTGGTTCCAATGGCTGGGCATCAACTTCACTCTCTCCTTGGGGCTGTTTTTCCTGACCACGCCCTCCATCATCCTGTCCACCATGGACAAGTTCAATGTCACCAAACCCATCCATGCGCTAAATGTGAGTGACCGTTCTGCAGGGCCTCTCCGAAGAGGGCATGGCGGATGGGGGAGGAATGAGACCAAGAGCCGTGGGGGCCACTGAACCAGGAGGCCGTGTCACTCGGCTCATGTGCTTTTAAGCCCCTGAGCAGGCATGGCCACATTTATTACAATGTCTTTATAGTAACGTTATGTAGATATACATATGTGTATATACTTTATGTATACATGTATGTGTATGTATATGTGTGTGTATATGTGTTACTATAGAGACATAGATACAGTGGAATGAATCTAAATGTTCAACAGTAGGGGTAATTTGAGTTGAATGAGGTATATTCAGTCTGACAGACTGTTAAGCATCCATTAAAAAATTGTATAGACTTTGTGGCAGACATGGGGTTTTACGATAAAAGCAGAATATAAAATTATCTCTCAGCAGTGGTTATAGTGATGTGCCAGTGATGTGTGTGCAGGATGGCTGCTACGGGGAGTGGGTAGCAAAGAATGCAAAGCGCTTCTCTGATTGGGGTGGCAGGGTCATGACTCAGTTTTTCTTTTTATATTTCAGTTTCTGATAATCCTGTTGTAAAGTTACTTATTCTAGATAGGTAATGAATGATTTTGAAGGATCTTAGATGAATTGATAACAGCTGAACACTCCCTAAAATGGCATCTACTTGGCTTCCCATAATTGGCTTTGCCGAAATATCACTCCACATCCTTTATTTTTTTTCAATTCCACTTGGCATTTGGTTAATCACACTCTGGGAAAGCACAGTGGGCTGGGGGGCCTGAGGGCCTGGTCCTCTATCTGCCATTCCCTAGCTGATGAATTCTGAGCCTTGGGTTTTCCTCTAAAAGCTGGCTTTGTCCTCTGTAACACTGTGCCATGTCATACCCATGGGGCCGTTGTGATGATCAAATAACTCAATAGGTAATAAAAAATATGTAAGTTTTGTTTAGATTTAAAGCATCTACGTGTTTATTCCTTTGCCAGTCTTTTTTTTTTTTTTTTTTGCGGTACACGGGCCTCTCACTGTTGTGGCCTCTCCCGTTGCGGAGCACAGGCTCCGGACGTGCAGGCTCAGCGGCCATGGCTCACGGGCCCAGCCGCTCCGCGGCATGCGGGATCCTCCCGGACCGGGGCACGAACCCGCGTCCCCTGCATCGGCAGGCGGACTCTCAACCACTGCGCCACCAGGGAAGCCCTTTGCCAGTCTTTTGATGTGTGGTCAAGGCCTGTTCTTCTGAGGAAGGATCTGCTGAGTTGATTTCCCCTTTGTGTATTTTATATAAAACACATGCTTATTTCATTGTTTGTGATTCTAGTTTTGGTTTCTTACAGTCAAGCAAGAACTTAAAGATACTTGCAAAGCCGTTCAAAGTATAGAACCCTCCTAGATTTCATTTCCCTTGGTCTTTTACAGTTAATTCACTCTCATCTAATTCAGCAGCGTTTTTGAGAAATTGGCCTTTATCAAGTCTTTCCAATGTATCCAACTTAGTTTTCAAAGAAATCTCTCTATTGCTGTGCTCATTTTATCCGAGAAGGTAATAAGTTAATCGAACCGTGTAACTGCAATAACAAGTACAACAGGCATAGATGAGATTGGGAACAAACACGAAGCAGGTCTGGGAAGCTACGACTGGGCCAGTGGGAGCTGAGTGGGCAGGTGGCTGGGGAAGGGCCCCGGCCGTCAGTGCTCTGTCTTCCTTTGGCGTCCGTTGTTGGCTTTCTATAGGGAATGGAGGAGGTTATCTCTCTGGTCAGTAAGACAAGTGGAGTTCAGTTGTATGTGAAGTTGCATTCTTCACTCTAAAGAGCTATGCAGGGACTTCCCTGGCGGTCCAGTGGTTAAGACTCTGTGCTTCCACTGCACGGGGTACAGCTTTGATCCCTGGTGGGGGAACTAAAATCCCAGATGTCACGTAGTGTGGCCAAAAATCTTTTTAAAATAAAAATAAGAAAAATAAAGCACTGGGGCTTCCCTGGTGGCGCAGTGGTTGAGAGTCCGCCTGCCGATGCAGGGGACGTGGGCTCGTGCCCCGGTCCGGGAGGATCCCACGTGCCGCGGAGCGGCTGGGCCCGTGCGCCATGGCCGCTGAGCCTGTGCGTCCGGAGCCTGTGCTCCGCAACGGGAGAGGCCACGGCAGTGAGAGGCCCACGTACCGCAAAAAAAAAAAAAAAAAAAAAGTAAAAGAAAAATAAAGCACCGTACAAATGTCAGGTGCTGTTACTGTCTGTTCGGCCAACATTATCTACCCTGTACCAGGTACAATGTTGCTTCTGGGGGACAAAAGTGACCAAGATCCCAGAGGTCACTGAGTCACCATGCCAACAGGTCATGGCCCAAAGCCCTCAGGGCTCACAGCTCTCTCTGCTGTGGACTGTTTTCTAGGACCCCATCATCAGCCAGTTCTTCCCAACCCTCCTCCTGTGGTCCTTCTCAGCCCTGCTGCCCACCGTCGTTTACTACTCTACGCTGCTGGAGTCCCACTGGACCAAGTGAGTTCCCTGGGGCTCGCCCCTGAGGTGGGTGTCTCTGAGGCCCCCACCCCGCCAGTGTGACGGGCATACAGCCGGGGCCTTACTGGGGACGCCCGGTGCATCTGAGGGACTGTGACGGCTCACCTCTGACTTCCTGCAGGTCCGGGGAAAACCGAATCATGATGACCAAGGTCTACATATTCTTGATCTTCATGGTGTTGATTCTGCCCTCCCTGGGCCTCACCAGGTACATATTACCACCTCCTGCTCTAAACTCAGAACCAGGGTCACAACAGAGAACACTGTCCTCAAGAAAATGCAGATGCTTTGGGAGCGGTTGCAAATTCCTGACAACATTTAAACCTGTCGCACTCACTTGGCATGCAATTGTGCTGGCCCACTGATTCTTCCAGAGATATGATCTTTCTGCCTTAAAAAAAAAAAAAGCTTGAAAATGAAACTTACCATGGACCTTCCACTTAGGGAGAGGGTCTAATCATGGCTTTGGTTATTTTGAGGAAGGAAGTTTCTGTTAAAGCAGAATGGTATGATGAGTTATGGTATAATAAGCAGCATCTTAGAGAACCAGGGTAGATCTTGAGATCTGGCCTTTTTTTTTTAAAAAAAAAAAAAGCAGAAAGCAGGAGAAAATGAAAACATGTGCAGTGATCACATGGACTGTTGGAAATAAGTTCTTACGGGATTCATTTTTCTTTCAGTTTGGATTTTTTCTTCCGGTGGCTCTTTGATAAAACTTCCTCGGAGGCCTCTGTCAGGTTGGAGTAAGTATCAGCCAGGCTGAGTTTTGGAGCCACGTCCCCCAGGGGCTGGGGCTGCAGTGGGGGGAGGGTTGTCTGTCCTTCTGAGCCTGTGGACTCCCCACACCACTGCAGGTTCCTGGCGGGGCTGCACAGGGGGAACTGACCCACTTTGTGCTACAAGTGCAGAAATGTGGTTAATCTTTTAGGTTGAAACTCAATTAGTGGCGTTCTCATTCATTCTTTGAAACTTACTTACTGAGAACAGAACCGCCTGGGGAGAAGGAACTGCTGGGTCTCAGTGGTGCCAGGGAAGGGGGAAGGAGAATAATAATTAACACTGCAACCAGAATGACTGTCTGGTCCAGGATTATTTTTGCTAGGAGAGAGGAGTTGAGCTTATTTCTAATGTGTGTCCTCGTTAGTATTTTCAACTCGTACCGAACCCACTTAATAGTAATAGCTGTTATTTAAGAAGATGCTATGCCAAATGCTTGATTCTTTTTTTCATTTAATCTTAAAACAAGCTATGAGTCAGAAATTTGACTATTTCCATTTTACAGATGAGACTGAGGCCCAAACATGCTGAAGAAAAAAAGGCTACCCAGCTAGTTAAGAGACAGAGCTGGGATTCATCCCCAGCCCCTACTGTACTATACTTTAAGTCCTAATGTAGGCCCGAATGTCCAAGATAGACTTTTCCAAAGGACTGCTCACAGGGAAGCCTGGCCGTGCCTATCTGAAAGGATAGAGTGAATTTTCTTAAATGGGTTCTCGCTGGGTAAACTAAGGGCTTGGGAGCTGGCAGCCACAGACAGACACACCCATACCCAACCAGCTCGGGTCTAGGTTGACAGTGACTTCCAGATGGCCAAATCCATGGTCAGTTCTGAGTCTCATCTCTGCCCAGTCACGGGTCCCTCTCCCTCTCGGGGCGCTCAGCTCTCACACCCGGTGGCTCCCCAGGTGCGTCTTCCTGCCCGACCAGGGCGCCTTCTTTGTGAACTATGTCATCGCCTCGGCCTTCATTGGCAACGGCATGGAGCTGCTGCGGCTGCCCGGCCTCACCCTCTACACCTTCCGCATGGTCATGGCCAAGACTGCAGCCGACCGCAGGAACATCAAGCAGGTACAGAAGGTGGGGGTGGGTGCCGCCTTCGTCCCAGAGCCTCCCCGCCGCCCGCGTTTACCCAGCCGCCTGCTAAGTGCCGGGCACTCTGCTCAGGGCCTCTCAACTGGGCCCAGGGCTGTGAGGAGAGGAGGTGTAAGGAGCCTGGGTGAGGGCCTGGCTAGGTCATCCTCCATGCTGACTCGGGCTGGAGGAGAGAGTGGGGATTTTTGCATTTTAACCGGGCTGATCTCACACACACACACACACACACACACACACACACACACACACGCACACACGCACACACACACTTCTTTCCCATGGACCTTCATTTGCATAAATTCTTAGATTACTGCAGAGGTCAAAGCATTTTGGGCTGGTGGCATTTGTTCCAGGACTCTCTAAATTGGGTGTGTGGGGTTCTCTTTGATTCTCCTTTGCCACTGTGGGAACCATAAGAGGAGGAGCCCTGCATCCTGTCATTTAATCCTCAGAGCCCACCGTGAGATGGGCGCTACTGGAGCTTGCTTTGCAGACTCACGGACTAAGCCACCGGGAGCTCAAGTGCTTGGCCCAGGACACACGGCTAGAAGGGGCGGAGTGATGCTGGGTCTGACAGTCTGTGGAGGATCACTCTACAGTCAGATGTACCCCCTCTGCCCTTTGGGGGCTCACAGGCCTGTTGTGTAGACAGGATTAGAACAAGAGAAACACTACGAAAACACGAGTCATTGTGCCTTTCGAGGTCTGGGTGTGAGCCAGGTGAAGCTGGAGGAGGCTTGTGGAGGGACAGAAGGGGCCTTGAGAGGTGAGGGGCGCGAGCCTGGGTGAGGGCCTGGCTAGGTCATCCTCCATGCTGACTCGGGCTGGAGGAGAGAGTGGGGATTTTTGCATTTTAAACGGGCTGATCTCACACACACACACACACACACACACACACACACGCACACACGCACACACACACTTCTTTCCCATGGACCTTCATTTGCATAAATTCTTAGATTACTGCAGAGGTCAAAGCATTTTGGGCTGGTGGCATTTGTTCCAGGACTCTCTAAATTGGGTGTGTGGGGTTCTCTTTGATTCTCCTTTGCCACTGTGGGAACCATAAGAGGAGGAGCCCTGCATCCTGTCATTTAATCCTCAGAGCCCACCGTGAGATGGGCGCTACTGGAGCTTGCTTTGCAGACTCACGGACTAAGCCACCGGGAGCTCAAGTGCTTGGCCCAGGACACACGGCTAGAAGGGGCGGAGTGATGCTGGGTCTGACAGTCTGTGGAGGATCACTCTACAGTCAGATGTACCCCCTCTGCCCTTTGGGGGCTCACAGGCCTGTTGTGTAGACAGGATTAGAACAAGAGAAACACTACGAAAACACGAGTCATTGTGCCTTTCGAGGTCTGGGTGTGAGCCAGGTGAAGCTGGAGGAGGCTTGTGGAGGGACAGAAGGGGCCTTGAGAGGTGAGGGGCGCGGTGAGGCTCCCACTTCCAAAGTCCTCCCGCACTGTGTTCTCCCCGACCACTTGGAGTGCACAGAGGCGGGTTGGTGTGGACCAAACCCCTAAGCCCCTCACCACCTCCCCCTCCCAGAACCAGGCCTTCGAGTACGAGTTTGGAGCCATGTATGCGTGGATGCTGTGTGTCTTCACCGTCATCATGGCCTACAGCATCACCTGCCCCATCATCGTGCCGTTCGGTGAGTGACCCTGGGGCCGGTCCCAGGGTAGGTGGATGGCTGATTCTGCCGAGCACCCCAGGACAGCCATCAGCAGGGCGTCATGGAGCCCCACAAACAGAGGGCCTCTTGTAGCCACAGGAACCATAAGCTGCCAAGGAGCCACAGGGGACACCAAATTTAATTTCACTTCTCGTGGATTCCTTCCACGGGCCTTCCAAACTGCGAGCTCTCTTAGTACCCCTCCTGGTCTGAGGGCCTCTGCCGGCTGACCGCTTCATCCCTGGTTGATCCTCCGGCAGCAGCTAGGACAGTGCCAGCAGCACTGGTGGAGGCTCTCGTGTTTGTGTCCTGGCTCTGGCAGCCACTGTCACTCTCCACGTGGATTGTCACACTTAATTCTCTATCCTTCAAGGCAGGTCTTGTTTCTGTCCCCTTTTCACAGATGAAACACTTAACGCTTTGTTAGTGAGGAGTAGAGCCCAGATATGAACTTAGGACTGTTTGACTTAGAAGGTCAAGGTCTTGCAATTAAAATACACCATCAGGAGCTGGCAGACAAATGGAAGCGTCTGGAAGGAAACAGAACACCCAGGAGGCTGTTGGCAGTGATAGCTGTGGTTTAGGGAAAGGAGGAAGTTTTAGTTTTCCCCGTATACTCTCTCGTACTTTTTATTTATTTATTTATTTCTTTTGCGGTACGCGGGCCTCTCACTGCTGCGGCCCCTCCCGTTGCGGAGCACAGGCTCCGGACGCGCAGGCTCAGCGGCCATGGCTCACGGGCCCAGCCGCTCCGCGGCACGCGGGGTCTTCCCGGACCGGGGCACGAACCCGCGTCCCCCGCATCGGCAGGCGGACTCTCAACCACTGCGCCACCGGGGAAGCCCTCGTACTATTTTTAAAGATCTACGATAGTATTACTCTTTCAAAACAACAACAAAAAGTGTTTTTAAAGAACCTGACATAATAGAAAAGGCAGCACCCACCCACCTGCTGTGCCATCCCTTGGTTTAGACCCTCGGGCATCTGTTGGCAGTGACAGTACAGGGGGTCAGCTTGGGTGGGAGGAGCGGAGCGTGGGAGCGCTGAGGGGTGCAGAGGAGGGGGGCTCAGTGTGGGAGGAAGTTGAGGCCAGGCCGCTGGGTGTAAAATCGCCTCTTTCCCCAGAACGGTCCTAGAATTTCAATGTTCCGTGGGGGCAGCAGCACAGACACCTCTACTCCCTGGGTCAGAGAGGGGCTGGGAGGGAGGAAGGGGACGTGGGGAGGGGAGAGAGGGGGAGAGGTGGGCGGGGCGGGGAGAGGAATCAGTAGGAGCCACGACATGCACGTAGCCCAGCCGCAGCCCCAGCCCAGCTCCCGGCACAAATAGCCACCTCCAGGAGGAAGGGCGTTGAGTGGCCCCTGCGGCCCGGCCACTGTCCAGCTCACAGCCCTGGCCCTGCAGGCCTCATCTACATCCTGCTCAAGCACATGGTCGACCGGCACAACCTCTACTTTGCCTACCTCCCGGCAAAGCTGGAGAAGAGAATCCACTTCGCAGCCGTGAACCAGGCCTTGGCCGCTCCCATCCTGTGCCTCTTCTGGCTCTACTTCTTTTCCTTCCTGCGCCTGGGTGAGTGGCCCTTCTGACTAGGGCGGGGGTGGAGGGCAGGAGGCAACACCCAGCCTCCTATTCCCGCATCCACACCAGCCAGTCAAATCCCTTCCTCTTTTAAGAGCATCAACTCGGTGTCCAATCAGAAGGTGGTACCCCAAGGGTGAGGGCTGATTGCGTACAGAGCTGACAACCCAGTTCCAAGCTATCCTGAGGTCAGGTGTAACCTGGTGAAGGCCAGGTCGATTGCCCCAGGCAGCCTTACAGAGAAGATGGTCCCTTTACCAGCTATGAAGGGGCTGAACCAGAGAGGGGGAAGCTAGTCCGTGATGCTCTTTGCGGGTGTGGATGGGCCCAGGTCCTCACACTTCACAGTGTGGAGGCAGTGGGGACATGCAGGAGGGAGAACTGCCACTCTTGAGAAAAAGGAAGAGGCAGAAGAGATGTGTGACTCTGCCAAGGGCACTGGAGACTGGAGGGAACCGACCCAGCAGGGAAGCTGGCAACTTGCCTTTGACTCGGTGCCCCAGTACCTGAAATCGGACCAGGGATAACGCCAGCTGTTCAGTGGGTCACCCTTTGTGCCCCTGCCTGTGAAGATACCATCCCAGCTGCTGGAGATGGTGGGAAGGGGGTGGGTGATGCCTTCTCTTCGTCTTCGGCCTGAGAGAGAAGCCACACACAGTTCCTGCACCAGGTGTGAGCTCCCCGCCGCCAAGGCTGGCATCTCTTTGTCCGCAGGTCTGAAGGCTCCCCTCACCGTGTTCACCTTCCTGGTGCTTCTGCTTACCATCCTGGTCTGCCTGGCCTACGCCTGCTTTGGATGCTTCAAGCACCTCAGCCCTCTGAACTACAAGGTACAGGGCCCCTCCCACACTGCTGCCCAGCCAGGGGCTGGGAGGAGGAGATGGTGGCTTCATTCTCCATCCCATCTCCACCTCTTCGCAGATCAACAGATTAACAGCCCTCTCCAGATTTTATTTATCCACGGGGAAGGCGTGGGTAGCTGGGTGTGATGTGTAGCTTCCCTCCCTGCCCCCTTCCCTGCTCCCTGCACTGCCCACACCATCCTCTCTTGGGCTGCCGCTGGGAGCTTTGTGCCAGCTGGTACTATTATTCTGGGCGTTAGTCGTCTGTTTGTTTAGAGGGTGTTAGTTCAGGAAGATCGGTTTTGTTTATCATCGCAAGTTTTTGCTGTTGTCTGCAGACGGAAGAATCGGCGTGTGACAAAGGAAGTGAGGCAGGGGCCCACGTACCTTCACCGTTCACCGTAAGTGCGGTTCTTAGCCGAGCGTCAGCATCTGCACCGGCCCCGACCAGGTGGGCCCTGCAAACCTGCTTTGATCCTCTCCTGTCAAGACAGAAGTCCCTAGATCACGTGCCGGGCGGGTTTCTGAATTAACGTCACTTGAGAAGGAATCCCTGGTCCCTCCGGATGTTTTCTCTTGCGTGTGTGAAGCCACATCCATCACCAGAAGATAATTAGTTTTGCCATGATGTATACCCATCTCCCTCGGTTTCAGTTGCCTGCTCACTTTCCTTCTCTGCATATTTAATGCTTGGTGAGCTTGGGCCTTTAGTGAAGCCGTATGGCAAGGCCCTGCGGTTTGATGAAGCTCTATCAGAGCATTTCGCCAGCACCTGCCTGTGTGAGGTCCTTTGCTAGGCACCAAGAGGGTGTCACGCTAACTCCCCTCTGGATTCAACAAATGAACGTTTTACCTGCTATGGAGGGGGGCACAGTGTTAGAAAGACACCAGGACTCCTTTCCTTCCTGGTTCTCCCTGCTTCCGGCCTCCAGGGTCCTGCTCCTAGGGTGGGGTTGGGAAAGGAAGGTGGAGCCACAGGCTCCCGGAGCTGTGGAGCTGTGACCGCCCGGGCCTGACAGACAGGGCTGGGACAGCGCCGATCTAGATCAGCGGCAGCATTCTTTCCAGTGGCTCCCTCTCGGGTGTCAGGCACTCTTATCAGTGTCTGTCTTTGGATCAGCCCCAGAGAAGGTTTCAGGAAGATTCATTACCCAGAGGCACACCTGTGACTATGCCCGCCAGACAGGGCAGGTGGATGATGCAGATCTCTCATTCTCAGCCTGGTTCAGGTCGGCAGCTGGAGTCTGGGATTGAGAGGAAACAGAACCTACACAGAGTCGGTCAGCTGCTCAGAAGTCCCACTGACAGCATTCTAAGCCTGCCCTGTGTAGAGAGACCTGTTTCCTACATAAAGTGAGAAATTCTTCTAGAATCCAGTGCCAGGAAAAGTTTTGTTTCCTCTGAGAAATTGGTGTGTGTGCTTTCTTCTCTATGACCAGGAGAACCGTGACTGTGTGTTCTGATTTGCTCTGGCTCTTAGGAAAATCTGCAGTTGGCATATTTTAGGTCCTGATGTCCTAGGTTGATGTTATTTCTTTATGTGTCCTTCATGAGCATTCTGTGTGTCTTCCGGCTGGAGGGAGGCGGGGCGGTAGGGGAGGAACGGGATAGGGACTCTCATGCCCACCCCACCCAAGCACTAACACCCCCATTTGTTGGCAGTCCTACGTGCCCCGGATTCTGAACAGCTTGTCCTCGGAGAAAACAGCCCTGTCCCCGCAGCAGCAGCAGACCTACGGTGCAGTCCACAACATCAGTGGGACCGTCCCACGGCAGTGCCTGGATCAGAGCCCTGCGGACAGCGTGGCGGCCGCCTGCCAGGAGGCCTGAGGGCCGGAGAGCTGCGGGCTGGTCCAGACCCGGGGAGTTGGGAGGGGAAGAGACACAGGTGGTGAAGTGGCTTGACTCCAACCTCAACCAAGTCAGGACTTCTTTCCACCTGTTTTAAGCACAACAGCTCTAAAATGATGGGAGCAGAAAGGGGCTGTGGCCCTTGGTTGAGGCGGAAGTGCAGGACTGCCATCAGGTGGTGGTCTTTTCTAGTCCTAGCAGTGGTAAGAGGAGGATGTGCAGCTCTGGACTCTCCCTTGCTTGCCGGAGGCTCTGTTTATTTCCAAGTCCCCCTTCTGCATAAGTGCCCAGCTCTGTGGCCGGGATGATGCCCCTGATGATT
>NW_006781096.1:353369-361419 GCF_000442215.2 Lipotes vexillifer
CACGTGTTGGCACTGTGTTCCTCCAACCCATTAGTGTGGTGACTGCACCAAACAAGGGCGGGGGGGGGGGTACGATGTGGAAGACCTCCTCCCTCTGAGCACTCAGACACCGCCCCCCTCCTCCGGGCACACACGCAACTGCTGGCCAAAGAGTCTGCAGCAACCGCAGGCCTGAGATGGGTGCCAGATGATGGTCCAGGTCCATCCCAGCTTCCCCTTCTGGCTATCAGGCCCTTCACACCCCTGCCCCCGGCCCCCAGGAGCGAGCCGTAGGGCGCAGGACGGGAGCGGGCCGGTGCTGGGCCGCCCCAGTCTCCTCTGCATCCCTGCCATGGTTCTGTGTTTTTCTGTCACGTTGCCAGTGACACTGTGGCTGGGTCAGGGTCCCCTGCAGCTGGCAGAGACAATGAGGACCACTAATAAAATGCCCATTCAGCCAGACTGGTGAGATGCCGCCTCTTCGGGGCCCAGTGCGTGGGGCTCAGCCTCCAGCCCTTGATTCCATCTGTCTGTTCCCTCCAAAGGGAGCAGTGCTCCGGGCCTCCTTGAAGCCAAGGGAGAGCTACGGCCACAGAAGCGGGGGGGGGGGGGGCCCAGCCTCTTGCTTTTTCTCTCCCCACGGGATCCCGCGGCTTGGGACACACCTTTGGGCACTTGCCGGAGAAGCTGCCTCCCTACGGCCAGAGGCACAAGCCGGTGTGATGGGTGCCGGTGGGCAGAGCTGGGAGGCCGCTTCCGTCCCCGCTGAGGCGAGGCGGGCAGGTCCCCAGCAGTCACTCGGCCTCACTGCCTCTGCTCAGAGCTGCCTTGAGCGGCGCCTGGGAGGACGGAGTGGCCTCCCGCCGGCCCCAGCGGCCCGTCCTGCCTCTCCTGACCGGGCTGGAGCAAGAGCCCCAGTGCAGACCTGGCAGCTCTGCTGGAAGGGGCACCCCACGTGGGGTTGCGGCTCGACATGTCACTTGTTCCAGCCGCTCTTAGAAGGAAGATCATTTATCATCAAAGCCATGTTGCTTAACAAAGTGTGTGGGGCGTGTATGGAGGGGTGAGCATGAGGTCCCAGCACGGGCAGGGGACGGAAGCAAGCACATTCCTGGGGAAGGGGACAACTCCACCAACAGAGGACTGGGAGGGGGCCTCCCTGCCAGCCTCACTTCTACTGGGAGCTGGGCTGGGAGACCGGGGGCTTCTGGGGAAAACGGCGGGTGTCAGGAGGAAGCCTGCCATGCCAGGGCAGGGGCTGCCTGCGAGGTGACAGCCGGTCCCCGCCGGGGTCACTGCCGCTCCAGCAGCCCCATGAACTTGTGGATGTCCTGGGCGAGCAGCTCTGGCTCCTCAAAGGCAGCAAAGTGGCCCCCACGGGGCATGTAGGAATAAGAGATGAGTTTCGGGTATTTGGACTTCACCCACTTTTCTGGGACGTGTATTAACTCACAAGGGAAGGCAGCAAAGCCCGTGGGCACGTGGACCTTCATCCTGGAAGAGACAGAGATCCCACTGAGGGGGAAGCTGTGGCCTGGCCCCCCTCTCCCCCAAAGCAGGGGTTCAGGGGGCTGGGGGTTCAGCTCGCTCACCCACGTGGAGCCATAGAAGGACAGACCCAGGGTTTTAACCGCCCACCTCAATTCCAGCCCTCTCTGGGGCCCTCTTTTCTGGAAGGGCTGCCCCAGCTGGACAGCGTCACTGAGGTGGGGTGGGACAGCCTCTAACCCCCACCTTTGTCCCCACCTTCCCTTTGCTGCTGCCTGGGAGTCTCCCTGTGAGATCAGGAAAGGGTTCCAGGGAAGTCCCAGAGCCACCACCGCCACCCTAGGACAGCCTCCCGGCCCTGGGGGAGCCCCTCGGGATGTCTGGGGGCCAGGCCTGGTGTTCCCTCCGTGAGCTGCTTCTAATGACAGGAATCTCTCCCAACACCCCCGACCTTTAAACTGTGTCCTCATCTTACACTCCTGGTGCGCACCCAAGGCTAGGCTGTACTTTACCGCCTCAAACGTCCTCCCTCGAGTCCAAGGCCAGGCCATTCCCCTGCTCCCTGCCTCGGAGGCACCCTCCTCAGAAGCCCCGCTCTGGGCTCCGCTGGACTTACCCCTCATGCCTATTGTCCAGCCTCATGTTCTCTTTGTAGAAGCGCTGGGAGGAGGCGATGGTGCCTGTCGTCCAGTAGAGCATCACGCCCGTCAGCAGATCGTCCAGGGAGAACTTTCTGGGGAAGCAGACCGGAAGGCCCCCTCTCAGTGCCAGGTGCAGTTGTATGACAAATAAGAGCCGCCACTTTCAAGCTGTATGCCAGGCGCTATGCCCTCCTGGCTTCCCTCCTCAGGCCTCACTGCCAGCTTGGTGGTCTTATCCGCGTGCCACAGGCAGGCCTGGCCCAGGGTCACCATAACCGTGACGACAGGTAATGCAGAGTGATGGCCATGTACAAGGCAGGCTGTCATCTTGGGTGGTGTCAGCCAACCCCCTCCCTGACCTGCCTGACGGTTCAGGCCAGAAGGGATGAAGCAGGTGAGGTCAACTGAACCCAGAAGCTTTGGCTGGTCACCGCTGGGAAGCCAGGAGGTTGGTGGGTAGGATGCTGCAAACCCTGCTCAGAGGTGGTGCCCACTCCTGGGACCTCAGTGCAGGCCACCTTCAGACCATCATCAGAGGGGCCCACCCTGCCAGGCCCTGAGCCAAACCTGATCTCCAGGCAGGCTTTAGAAGCCCTGATCCTGCCCTGACCGGACACCAGGAGAAGCAGGGCAGGGTCAGCAGCTCCTGGGGCATTTTTATTCACTAGCCCCCAGCGTGCCTCCCGCCAAACCTGTGTCACCCCAGGAGGGAGCCATGGGGTCCTGCAGAGACCCGCCACACCCACTCAGCACGGGACACCCCTTTTCTTCTCCAGCCTGGGAACTGCTGAGCAGGTGAACCCCACCCAGACTGCAGAGCCCCACACTCTGGAAGGAAATAATCATTTGGTACCTAATGTTGGAGCACGTGGCCTGTGGACTCTGGCAAGCCCCACTTCCTCCTGGGCCCACCCGGCCCTCTCTCTCTCCTGCTGCTGGGCTCCCTCAGCCTGGCCTGCGTCCGCTGGCTGTGCCTCCTGGGCCTCCATTTCCCCACTGTTCCCCAACTCATCTTCCACTCCCCAGCATCTGCCCTTCTTCCCTGGAATAACTGCCCACTGCACCCCAGACCCTCTCGCTCCCCTGACATCACTCACCCCTTCAGTGCCTTCACCCTGGGGGCCTTCTGCCACCCTGAGCCCACCCGACAGTCCACAGACGTGAGGGGACTCCGGCACTACTGACGCCACGCTCTCCAACCTCAGCTGCCACCTCCTCAGCAGGTCCTGACAGCCGTGTGCTCACCCACAGCCTCCCGCCTGCCCTGCCTGCCTCTTTGAGGAAATCCAAGTTCTTGGGGCAGCAGCTCCCACCCCCCATACCCTTCCCTGCTTGAGTCCAGATTTGGGGCTTAGGAGAGCTGTCGCGTCTTGTCCTGGGCCCTAAATGCCTCCATCTGCCTCTTCAGGCCCAAACGTCAGTCACCAGCCCCCGCAACCCCGAATGCCCTCAGGCCTTCCCCTCGCTCCATACCCCTGTCCCCTCTCTCCCACCCCTGCCATCTCTCCCATGCCTCCTCACCCTGCACCCCGGAACTGTCCCTGCTGCCCAGGCCTCGCGGGTAGGGCCCTCTCACTAGGTCTGTCCTCCCAGACTCTCTCACATCTGGTCCTTCAGCAGCCAGTAAGGCTCCTCCCAGCATCCCTGGATGCTGCCCTGCTGCACTCTGTCTGAGGAGATCTACCCTGTGGCTCCAGCTACTAATTCACCAAGAGAACAGTGGAAATAACTCCTTCCAATTAGACCCCTCACCTGAGCTCCAGATCTGTGAGCCCAGTTACCAAGTGGACACCTGCGGCCGGGCATCCTGCCAGCATCTCCCACTCGGCATGTCTGTGACGAAAATGAGCTCAGCCTGGCTGTGTCCCCGCAAAGCCCTGCTGCCCTCACTCCTGCATTCCCACCCCATCCTTGCTGCCTGGATTAAAGAACATTTGCGGGCTTCCCTGGTGGCGCAGTGGTTGACAGTCCGCCTGCCGATGCAGGGGACGCGGGTTCGTGCCCCGGTCCGGGAAGATCCCACATGCCGCGGAGCGGCTGGGCCCGTGAGCCGTGGCCGCTGAGCCTGCGCTTCCGGAGCCTGTGCTCCGCGACGGGAGGGGCCACAGCAGTGAGAGGCCCGTGTACCGCAAAAAATAAATAAATAAATAAAATAAGAACATTTGCTGCTCCGCCTGCCAGGCTCCTCAGCTGTATGCAGTTAGCTTCGTTGATTCATCAGAAGCCAATTGGCCCAAAACGGTCAGTTTGCTTAATTTACTTGTTTGCTTCAGCTATTTAGATGCAGTTGGTCAATTACATTTTTATCCTTAGAACCACATTTTGCGCCACCAGGGAAGTCCTGAACATCTTTTTAAATGCAATTTTGATAACAAAATGAAAACCAGTCAATGGAAACTGAACAGTTAAAAGAAGCATTTGAACTTGTGAACTGGGACTTCCCTGGTGGCGCAGTGGTTAAGAATCCACCTGCCAATGCAGGGGACATGGGTTCAAGCCCTGGTCCAGGAAGATCCCACATGCCGCAGAGCAACTAAGCCCGCGTGCCACAACTACTGAGCCTGCGCGCCACAACTACTGCAGCCTGCGTGCCTAGAGCCCATGCTCCACAACAAGAGATGCCACCGCAATAAGCCCGCAGGCAGCAACGAAGACCCAGCACAGCCAAAAATAAATATATAAATTTAAAAACATAAATAAACTGGTGAACTGGCTTTTGGCAAGTTGGCCAAGTGCTTCCATCACCCCTACAGCTCTGACCACAGCTTGAAAACTACCACAGCAACCATTTCCACCCTCCTGCAAAGAGATCTGTGTCCCTTATAGAACACAGATCTGATCACATCTGTCCCCTGCTCAAAGCTTTGGTGCTCCTGGTATGCAGCCAAACAGGAGCTGAAGGGGGAAGCCCGTGGGCGGTCTGGCTGGCCTCACATCTGGCTCCAGGTACTTGTGTGCAAGGAGCAGGGCCGGACCCCTCGCCAAGGTGCTCCCGGTGGCACTCCATTGACCTTTGGGTGCTGCCCAGTGTGGGGCGGGGGAGACAGATCCCAGGGTGAGGCTCTTGGAGGACCCGCCTATAGGAATGAGTCTGTGGTCTGGCTCCACTGTACCTGCTCCAGCCTCGGGACAAGTTACCCCTTCCAAGTACACCATGCATTTTAATCACTCCAACCTTTGCTTCTGCTCTTCTCTTTGCCTAAGTTCCCTTCTTCGTCCTTTCCACCTGACAAACTCCTACTCATCCTTTAAGGCCCAAATAGATTCTCCCAGTCATTTCCCCTCCCTGTCCCTTAAACAAAGTGAATCCTCCTTTCTCTGTGCCCCACAGTCCTTGGCATGTATCTTTAGAGCTCATTTCATCAGACAAGTATTTATTGAGCACCAACTATATGCCCGATGCTGCTCCAGGTGCTGGGGCTAGGGCATGGCTTAGACAAAGTCTCTACTTCCAGGGCCAGATCCATTCTTTTCCACATCTTAGCACTGTATCTGGCACTCTCTGTGTCTCTGAAGCAACAACAAAAGGGATGGGCCCTGGAGAAGGCGGGTCAAGACCAACCTTGATGAAGCTTAGGTCAGACCAGGGACCCAGGAATCTTGTGCTGTCGAGGCTGCAGCCTCCAAGGCTTCGGGAGACAGGACGGCCTCCCCACTCTTTCTGCAGCCATGCTGCAGGACCGCCTTCCACAGAGCATGCATTCCTACGGCCATGCAGCCCAGCTCTTCCGGGGTTCAGGGGGGAGGGGCCGTGGGCTGCTCCCATGTCTTGGCCAATAAGAGGCTCTTGCTGCCCTCTGGACGCCCCGGTCCCAGGAGGAGGCAGTTTAGCAAGCAGAACAGTCTTGAGCCCTGCATCCTATTCTTGACCCCTCCACTGTGAGGCTAGACCTTTCTGGGCCTCAGCTTCCTCATCCAAAAATCAGGGTTAGGCTGGCCACAGGGTGAGGATCTGTGGGACATCCAGCAACAGATGGAACTTGCTGACCATCCCACCCAGATAAAGCAAGCAGAGATGAAGATGGCGAGAAGGGAGGTGGGTAAGGAAGGTGGTGCCAGCAGCAGGGGTGGATGGGGTCTCACCTCTCCAGGCCTCCATCCTCCAGGTCTCGGAACTCTGGATTGGTCCAGGTAGAAAACTTCTCTAGAATATAGGCAGCCAGTCCCACGGGAGAGTCATTCAGAGCACAGCCTGACATGGGAAGAAGCAAGCGAGCGACTCAGGCCTGGGGCCAGGGAGCTGGCCAGCAGGACAGAGGTGCAGTGCCGGTCCCACAGAGCGGCACCATGGGCAGGAAGCCCGCGTCAGAGCACAGCCCTGCCCTAACTCTAGGAGCACCTCACTACCTTGACCCTTGGCCTTGGAATCCTTAATGGCAAAAGGGGTAACACCTCTCCCACTACCTCTTAGGGATCCATATGCTACATGGGCAACTTCCTTCAAACTGAAGAGTCAACGACTCCAGGTTTTGTAGGATCCAAATGAGAAATACATATGAATGCTGTTTTTTAAAAGTGGGCTTTTTCTGGTTTCTATTCTATGATTAGTGAAAAATTAGAAACAACCTACAAGTCCAAAATAGGGAATCAGTTACAGATAATATTGATCCACTCATAAGCTCAAAGACTGAGCAAGCATTAAAAATGGCATGGATGGATCTCACAAACAAAATATTCAGCAAAAGAAGCCAGACTCAAATGAGCACCTATTTGAGGATTCCAATGCATATAAAGTATAAAAACAGGCAAAAGCAATCTATCTGTCAGAGGTCAGGAGGCTGGCTGCCCTGGGCCTGATGGGTAGTGTCCAGAAGAGGGTACAGGTGGCTTCTGGGCTGGTGGGTCATGCTTTGTTTCTTGAGTGCGTACTGGTTATATGGACAGATCCCATTTGCGAAAATTCATCAACCAAACTGTTAGCAAGTTCTTCTGCAGGCCTGGGAGACGAGAGGGAAGGAAGGACGAGAGGTTTCAGGCGATTGCCTTTTCTGTTTTGTGCTTTTTTGCATCTTTCAATTTTTTGACAATGAACATGGATTACTTTTATAATCAGAGGAAAAAAACTGGTTTTATAAAACACTGTTATTATTATCATGAGCTGCCTAACGTGTGTGAGCATGAGACTGTCATGGAAACTCTAAAAGACTTGGAAATGGGCAAAACAATTTCTGGGTATCCTCTGAGTGGGATTCGAAGAGTTTCTAGTGGACCCTTCTGGGGTCATGTGATTGTCAAGGGGACCCCTCTTCCCTCGTCTTAGAGCTATTTTAACAGCTCTGTAAATTGTTTAAAACTGATAGGAATGCAAATGATTCTTGTTCACAGAGAAGCAAAGTAGATCCTAAAGGTTCTCATCACACAGTAAAAAACATTTTTTTCTCTTTTTCTTGTATCTATGAGATGTTGGATGTTAACCAAACTTATTGTGCTAATCATTTTGCAACAGATGTAAGTCAAGTCATTATGCTGTACACCTTACATGTATACAGTGCTGTATGTCAGTTATATCTCAAAAAAACTAAAAGAAAAATAAATTTGTCCAGTGGAGATTTACTTGAGTTTTACCCTGTGGATTTTGACAAGTTTTGCATCTATTAGCAAATTTACTTTAGTGTTCCCAGCTGCCTTCGAACTGTTCTGTTTTACATTTTACTAGCTCCTTTATTAATGAGTTAAATAAAATCTTTGACACGTGTTCATTTTTTATTTGTATGAGTTTATCTTTTTAAATATTTGGGGGGTTTTTATTTACATTTGTAAATTAATTTATTGATAAAATATATAGTATACCCCCCCCACACACAAAGTATAGCTGTGTGATTAATATCTTTAAAAAAATATTATTCCTGGGCTTCCCTGGTGGCGCAGTGGTTGAGAGTCCGCCTGCCGATGCCGGGGACGTGGGTTCGTGCCCCGGTCCGGGAAGATCCCACATGCCGCGG
>NW_006781096.1:361635-373099 GCF_000442215.2 Lipotes vexillifer
CCTTAACAGGGCCCTGATGGCAGAAACGGTTGCTGGGCCCTCCTCAGTGTCTTGGGGACACTCCCCCCTGGCCCTGGGGCACCCTCCTGCCCCCAAAGCCCCAGGCCTAAAGAGCCCTAGGCTTCATCCTCCCCCCATCCCTGTCCATCCCTCTGCTTCTCACTGTAGGACTTGGTCTCGGGGTAGAGGGACCAGGGGTCAAAGCCAACAGGAACACTGATGCCGCTCAGTGGAGTTGTTTGGGAATTTTATGACCATGCATCACTCACGCCTGTGGAGAAATGCCGTGTAAGGGTGGAAGGAGCTCTGAGTCTCTCACAAGAGGTTTTCACCCCGTGAACCGTGTTCCTGAGGTGGGTGAGGCTTCCCCCCGGTTGGGAGCCTTGCTGAATGGAATGGATGTAAGCCCACCCGACCCGAACCACTGAGCCAGGCTTTCCTCCGCCTGCGCACTCACCTACGGTGTCCGGCTTGGTGCTCTGGATGTGCAGGTAGCCGCTCTCCCTCACTAGGTTGAAGAAGGTCTTCTTTAAGGGGCACATCAGCTCCATATCCCTCTTGGTGTAGCCAAAAAGCCTCCCAAAGCGCCATCCCAGGAGAAGGGTCAGGGTGTAGAAATTTCTTAAAATGAATGCCATGTTCAAGTGCAGGCCTTTCACGTGCCTGAGGGCAGAGAAAGACCAGGGGAGGCTGGGTGGCATCAAGGATGGGGAAGCGACAGGGGCGGAGACGGAGGAGAAAGAGGTCACAGGGCTGAAGAGCACAGGGCCGGCCCTCTTTGGCATCGGCCCCCTGGGGTGACCACGTGGTGGAAGAGCAGGTCCCGGTCAGGCCTCTCCCAGGACTTGGTCCATCAGAAAGGTCTACTCCCTGACTTTCCCCTCCTCTAACTGGCCCTCTCTGCCTGGGAACCTGGCCCAGAGTCACCAATCCTGTGTGACAAGTGGAGGGAAGATCCATGTCGAAGTGCCCCAGGCAGAGCTGAATGACGGACACCCTCCCTTGTCTCCCCTGGGCCCACACATATCCTGCCTGTGTGGCCCCTGCTCCAAGGCTCAGACACTACGCCCAGGCAGGGCCTGGCATGCATAACCCGCCTCCCTGCACATCCACCTCACATGGGCGGTGCACACACACCTGCACACGTACACACACGCCTGACAGCCACCCTCACCTGGGCACCAGCTGGGCCATGTTGGTGCAGATCAGGGCTCCCCAGTCTCCGCCTTGAACACAGAATTGCTGGAAGCCCAGCCGCAGCATCAGCTTATAAAAGATCCTGGCAGTGGCCACCGAGTTGAAGCCTGGTTGTAAAGGGGAAAGAAGAACGGTGTGGGGGTCACGCCTTGGGTCCTCCCCGGCCCTCTGAGATTCCTCATCCCCCCCGCCCCAGGCTGAGGGGAGAGCAGCTCACAGGGGGTGAGAAGGAATCCTGGAGCCCAAGGGTGGGGTGGCCAGTGCCCAGAAGGTAGTGCCCCTGGTACTGGCCTTGGTGCAGGAGACAGTGAGGGCGTGTGATGGGCTCAGGCCGGTCCGGCTGAGCGTCCGTGGGCCCACGCTGCGTGCGGGGCTTAGCCGGCCTCGCTGGCCCGGAACAGTGCAGGGCCCACACGTGGACCTGCCCTGAGTGGGCAGCTCCTGAGGACACGAGAGTCCAGGCCCTGAGCCAGCTCTGGACAGTCGTGACTCGGCCCGGTCCCCCGTCTGCCACGCCCCTCACATCCTGAGAAGATGCACTGGCCCTCTGGCAATAAAATCACCCCCATTGCTTCTCTTCCCTCTGGTCTCAGACCCCTCCTTCCTCAGCCTCCTTAGGCTCTGAAGGAAGCTGTCCCAGCCGACTCCCCACCCCTGGGGCAGTGACACAGCCTGCAGCAGCCCGTACCCTTCTTGGAGGATGCCTCTGAGAAACCATAGCCAGGAATGGATGGACAGATGACTTCAAAAACATGCTCATCGCTCAGGCCATGGTTCTTGGGGTCAGTCAGGAACGGGATGATCTTATAAAACTCGTAGAAGGAGCCAGGCCAGCCATGCACCATCAGCAAGGGCTTTGGGGTCTGGCCGGAGGGCAGCTGGGGGGGCTTCACATGGATGAAGTGGATGTCCAGGCCTAGGGAGACAGAGCACAGTCAAGGTCAGGGGGAGAGGGCCCTGAGGCTGTGGAGGCCACAGTCCCAGCTCTCAGGGTAGCCAATCAGGCTCTGCACCGCCAGAGCAGGAGTGCCACCCTCGGCGCCCCCATGGCATTGACTACAGTCACCACCGCTAGTGCTGGCTGAGTGCTTACACGGAGCTCCAGATACCCGGGTAGCTCGCTCGGCCTCACAGCCACCTGCAGCGTGCCCCTCTCACGTGAGAACGTGAGCTCTGTCTGTAAGGCCGGGGCCAGGCTGCTCATGCACGGCTGGATTCCCAGAGGCCAGAATAGGTCCTGGCTCTTGGCAGCACTCAATGAATACTTGTTTAATAATTTACAAATTGTGGGGGGGAAAAAGCCCTATATATCCAGCAGTAGAGAATGAAATAGATTATAGTTTAACAGTATACTGTAATATAACACAGTCATCTAAAATGACTTCCCTAGCGGTCAGGACTCCCCGGGCGGTGCAGTGCTTAGGACTCCGCGCTTCCACTGCAGGGGGCACAAGTTCAATCCCTGGTCAGGGAACTAAGATTCCACATGCCGGGCGGTGCAGCCAAAAAGTAAATAAATAAAATAAAATGACAGTGTCGACGTGTATTGAATATAGAAATCAGTTCCGTATACATTGCTAAGTGGTAAAAGCAAACTACCAAGCCATATCCATCGTATGACCAATTTTCGTAAACAGTCATATGTATGCATATGTTTACACCGTGTGCATAGGAATTTTAAAGTCTGAAGAGATAAACTACAAGAATATAAGAAGTAGTCCCCTCTGAGCAATAGAATTTCAAGTAAATTATTGTCTTTTTTGTGTTATATGAACTTCTAAATTTTTCTACAATGGACATGTGCATAACTTTTTTTTTTTAAGTGGAGAAATTTTTTCTAAGGTAGAGTGCTGGGCACCGGATCACCATCGTGGCCAAGGGCAGGTGAATGGATTCCAGGCCCCACTAGAGTCCCTTTGATAGCAGTCCCTTCCCAGGCAAGTGGCCTGGATTGCACCTGGGTGTTCAAGGCAAACACAGCCAGGGCTGCTGGCACACCTAGAACCCTCCACCATGAGGGCTGGCACCGATAGCAAGGTCTGTTGTTTATTCATTATACAAATAATACATGTTTTCTATAGAAAACAGGAAACAAAGGTAAATCAAAAGGAGGGAAAAATCACATTGTAATCCCATGATCTGAAGAGAACATTGTGTTGTCTGTCCAACTTTTTGCAACAAATTTTTGGGGGGAACAATTTTATATTTATAGAAAAATAGTAAAGCTAGTATAGGAAGTTCCCATATACCACTACTCAGTTTTCCCTACTATTAATATCTCATGTTAGGATGGTACATTTGTTACAATGCATGAACCAGTACTGATACATTAATAACTAAAGTCCATACTTTAAGTATGCAGATTTCCTTAGTTTTTTTTTTGTTTTAATTTTTTTAATTTTATGGTGGTAAGAACATCTAACATGAGACCTACTGTCTTCCCAAAGTTTTAAGTGTATACATAGAACAGTATCATTATCTACAGGCGCAATGTCCTTCAGCGGATCCTTAGAACTTACTTATCTCCTGTAACTGAAACTTTGTACCCAGTAATTAGCAACTCTCCAGTTCGCCCACCTCCCAGCCCCTGG
Organism: Lipotes vexillifer; assembly: GCF_000442215.2. Lineage (NCBI taxonomy): Eukaryota > Metazoa > Chordata > Mammalia > Artiodactyla > Lipotidae > Lipotes > Lipotes vexillifer. The sequence continues at coordinate 365,424 of NW_006781096.1, forward strand.
CAACCACCATTCTACTCCCTTTGACAATTTTAGATACATCATGAGTGGAATCATGCAGTATTTGTCTTTCGGTGATTGGCTTATAACACTGAGCATAATGTTCTCAAAGTTCACCCATGTTGTCACATATTGCAAGATTTCCTTCTTTTTTTTTTTTTTTTTTTTTTTTTTCAGTACGTGGGCCTCTCGCTGTCGTGGCCTCTCCCGTTGCGGAGCACAGGCTCCGGACGCGCAGGCTCAGCGGCCATGGCTCACGGGCCCAGCCGCTCCGCGGCATGTGGGATCTTCCCGGACCGGGGCACGAACCCGTGTCCACTGCGTCGGCAGGCGGACTCTCAACCACTGCGCCACCAGGGAAGCCCCTGCAGGATTTCCCTCTTTTTAAAGGCTGAATAATATTGGTACATACAAACAATGGAATATTACTCAGATTTCCTTAGTTTTTACCCAATGTCCTTTTTCTATTCCAGGATCCCATCCAGGACACATTACATTTATCTGTCATGTCTCCTTAGGCTCCTCTTTGGCTGTTCAGACAGTTCAGACTTTTTAAAAAAGAGATAACATAACTTTCTTTTAACAAAAATAGAACCCTACGTACATTCCATTTTGGAACCTCATTTTTTTCACTTAACAATATATCCTGGGTGTCCTTCTATGCTGCTAAATTTACTCCTGAAGTTTATTTTAGTAGGCAATTTTATCTCCTTTGGAAACACAGAGCATGATGTGAGATTATTTTTGATTCGAATTTTATCAATCACATCATTTGAGTTTAAAGTTAGAAAAAACACACATATACATCCATTCTTGTGTATGCATGGGCTATCCCTGGAAGTGTATGTTTTTGTTTAATATATTTATTTATTTAGTTATTCATTATTTATTTATTTTTGGCTGCGTTGGGGCTTCGTTGCTGCACGCAGGCTTTCTCCAGTCACGGTGAGCGGGGGCTACTCTTCATTGCGGTGCACGGGCTTTCATTGCGGTGGCTTCTCTTGTTGCGGAGCATGGGCTCTAGGCGTGCAGGATTCAGTAGTTGTGGCACGTGGGCTCAGTAGTCGTGGCTCGCGGGCTCTAGAGCGCAGGCTCAGTAGCTGTGGTGCACGGGCTTAGTTGCTCCGCGGCACATGGGATCTTCCCTGACCAGGGCTCGAACCTGTGTCCCCTGCAGTGGCAGGCGGATGCTTATCCACTGCGCCACCAGGGAAACCCCTGGAAGCGTATGTTTAACAGAAGCAGACACTGTCCCTGGGGAGGGACAAGAGGGAGACTTCCTTTTCGCTCTGTCTCCTTCTGTACTGTTTGAATTTTAAATATGTAAATTTTTAAAATTAAAAAAAATGTTAAAATATGCCCTATGGGACCCCTTCCCTTTGAGGAGGAAACGCTCTCTCGGTTGCCCTACGTGGTACCGGTAGGTTCTCTGTGCCCAGGCTGCTGGGTCAGAATCAAGAAGCCAAACTGGGCTCAAAGGGTAGCACTGGGCCTGGCCAGGGGGTGAGGGGAGGCGGTGGTCACAGCCTAGGGCCCGAGCTGAAATCGTGGCCACAGTTGAAGGAAGAACAGACAGGCTGGGAGGCTGGAGAGCTGGGTTCTGGCCCTGAACCTCCACTTCCCTGCAACTCGGGCGACTCCCCCACTCCCGTCTGGAGGTGACGGGCTGCATTCCCTGGAGGCCTCTGAAGCCCCTGAATGCCTCAGACTCTCTGAGAACAGACTAATCTGTGGCAGGAGGCCCAGGACATGGGCTGGAGCCAGAAGCTCATCACAGAACAAGGAAGTGGCAGGAACAGGGAGGCCGAATAAGGAAGCTAGTGGGGATGAGGACAGAACATCGGGGAGGGGTCAGAGGTTGAGCCTGGAGCAGCCTGGAGCACTTGGGTCAGTACAGAGACAGAAAGGACCCCGAAAAGGTCCAAAAGTGAGGGAGGAGGATGGCAGCAGAGAGAGTGACAAGGGATCCTTCTTGGGCCAAGAAGCCTTTTCCTTGGGCTGGGGAGCCAGGAAAAGAGACACGTTGAAGGCGTGCTGGGCCCAGGGCTGGGAGGTGGCCAGCTACGCACTGTGGGAGGGCGGGCAGACGGCACGTGAAGGTGGGTCCAGCAGGAGGACCCACACTGCAGGGCCCAGGGCCAAGGCCAAGCTGCAGGCCTAGGGAAGTGACTGAACTGCACACGGGTTCAGTCACAGTGGGCCGCTTCCGTGATAAACTCCACGCAAGAAACTACCCCCTTTGGAGCACTTGTACCCTGAGAAGGTTTTGTGCTATAAACACTTGATATCCTGTGATGTCATGAGGAACCCTGAGAGGGTCCAGTGGGGTAAGGCTTTCTCAAGTTTGCAAGCCTCCAGGACGGAAACAGCCCTTTAGTGCCTCTTGCCTCTGGGTTTTGGAACATGCTGTTCCCTCCTTTGGACAACCTTCCCCGCACACCTGGCAAACTCCCATCCATCCTTTAAAGTTTCAGCCTAGATGCCTCCTCTTCCAGGAAGCCTTCCCGTACACTCCCAGGTGGCATGTGGGGCTCACAAAGTTCCCGGAGCCTCTTCCCTCATAGCACCCCTTACCACATGCTATAACCACCCCCGAGAGCCTGTGAGCTGGGAAGGCAGGGACCTTGTCTTCTCTGACTGTGTGTCACAAGCAGAATGCTTGGGTATAGGAGGTGCCCTGTCAATACCTGCCAGATGGACATTGAAGAGCTGGGGTAACAGAAGGAGCTGAGTCAAACCCAAGGGAGCCAGGCATCTGGCACCAGGGATCCAAAAGGCAACCTTCGGGGCTTCCCTGGTAGCGCAGTGGTTGAGAGTCCGCCTGCCGATGCAGGGGACACGGGGTTGTGCCCCGGTCCAGGAAGATCCCACATGCCGCGGAGCGGCTGGGCCCGTGAGCCATGGCTGCTGAGCCTGCACGTCCGGAGCCTGTGCTCCGCAACGGGAGAGGCCACGACAGTGAGAGGCCCGCGTACCGCAAAACAAAAAAACAAAAAACAAAAGGCAACCTTCATAAATTACATACAAGGACCTGTAGGTACTTTGGTTAGATAAAATGGTTTAGATTCTCTTGTTAGGCTCATGACAGAAGGAATCAAAGTCCTCTAAAGTGCACAGCAACAACTGGTTTATGTTTAGAATTATTCTCCTACTTATTGAAGTTACAGAATTAAAAATTATTCTTCAACTTTCTGAAGTTACAAATTTCAAATTTAAAGCTCTTCATTAAGCATGTGAGTTCAACTTACAAATATCATTCTATATATTTCTTAATCTAGCAAATGTTGACAGTCATTCTCCAGGAACTTTTGATTAATGGGGCTGCATGTCTATACTTGCTTTATGACACTCCCCTTAAACACTGTATAATTTCAATTTCCTTTATAAGAACTTTACTTGATTTGACTAACCAGTATATCTTCCACAAGCTTTAAGTAACTCTTAGAATTTTAATAAATTAAATTTATAAATATGGTGAGGCTTAAATCTTCCAATATTGCATATAAACTCAGGAAGATTTTCATATAAAATCACAGGTCTAAATCCATGACTCAATTACCCACTTTAAATTAGTACTGAAAAGTCGTATCTGTTACTTGCAAAGGCCAAATTCTCTTAAACATTACAAATATCTAAAACTCCAAACACACGCAATTTCTTCAATACGAAAAATTATTGGTAGAGCAACCCACAGAATGGGAGAAAATATTTTCAAATCACATTATCTCACAGGGGATTAATATCCAGAATATATAGAGAACTCCTAAAACTCAACAACAACAACAAAAAACAAACAACTCGATTCAAAAATGAACAAAGGAGTAGACATTTCTCCAAAGAAGAAAAACAAATGGCCAACAGGCACATGAAAACATGCTCAACGTCATTAATCATTAGAGAAATGCAAATCAAACCCACAATGAGATACTGCCACTTCACACCCATTAGGATGGCTACTACAAAAACAAAAACAGAAAATAACCAGTATTGGCAAGAATATGGAGAAACTGGGAATCTGGTACACTTCAAAAAATATTTACTCATTTTATTATTTTTCATTCCCAAATACATATAAATGAAAACCTACTCTTCAAATGCAGGGAGGTCATTGCCTATAATGTAGTATTTATTACATTTACTTACAAAACGTTCTCATATGAAAATCAGTATGCAGCTCTTTCACACGCAGTTTTATATATACTCACACACAATATATGTAAGCAGTTAGGGCTTTTCTACTTACATATTCCTCTGGTGGAAAATTAGGAAACTGGGCAGGGAAGGTAAATACAACCTCTCTGAACATTTTTTAAGAAGATGAATTTAAAATGGTGCAACTGCTAGGAAAAACAGTATTAAGGTTCCCCCCAAAAATCAGCATAGAATTACTATTTGACTCAGCAATTTCACTTCTGGGTATATACCCAAAGAGCAGAAAGCAGGAACATAAACAGATATTTGTACACTCATAATCATAGCAATATTTTTCACAAGAGCTAAAAGGCAGAAGCAACCCAAGTGTCCACTGACGGATGAATGGATAAGCAAAATGTGCCATATCTATACCATGGGGTATTATTCAGCCTTAGAAAGGAAATTGTGAACATGTTACAACATGGATGAACCTTGAGGACATTGTGCGAAGTGCAATAAGCCAGTCAAAAGGACAAATACTGTATGATTTCATTCACACGAGATACTTAGATTCAGAATCATATTTAAATTCATAGAGACAGAAAGCAGAATGGTGGTTTCCAGAGGCTAGGGAGAGGGAGGGAATGAGGAGTTATTGCCTAATGAGTACAGAGTTTCAGTTTATTTATTTATTTACTATTTATTTATTTACTTTTGGCTGCGTTGGGCCTTCATTGCTGTGCTCGGGCTTTCTCTAGTTGCGGCGAGCGAGGGCTACTCTTCGTTGCGGTGCGTGGGCTTCTCACTGCAGAGGCTTCTCTTGTTGCGGAGCACAGGCTCTAGGCATGTGGGCTTCAGTAGTTGTGGCACGCAGGCTCAGTAGTTGTGGCTCACGGGCTCTAGAGCGCAGGCTCAGTAGTTGTGGCACCCGGGCTTAGTTGCTCCGTGGCATGTGGGATCTTCCCGGACCAGGGCTCGAACCCGTGTCCCCTGCACTGGCAGGCGGATTCTTAACCACTGTGCCACCAGGGAAGTCCCCAGAGTTTCAGTTTTGCAAAATAAAAAAAGTTCTGAAGATAGATGGCTGTGCTGGCTGGATAACAATATAAAAGTACTTACTCCACTGTGGCGTTACACATAACAATGTACACTTAATGGTTTAAATGGTCAACTTTATGTTATGTGTATTTTATTATAATTAAAAACAGACAAATCTGTAAAAATTAACAGCATGAGTTTGATTTTCTTAAGCATTTCTATATTTGATTCTAAATCTTTCTGGGGCTAAAAAAATGCTTTTCCACTTAGGAAACTATTATCTCATCCTAAATGATCTTAGGTTACTTTCCCAAGAACATTTTGAGAAATACCTTCCCTTCCAGATGAAGCTGGGTGACAACCTGTGATACTGTTGGGACAGGAGATCTAGAGCTGCAGAGACAGGACAGTTTTTATTTGGACCTTGACTGACAGGCTGAGCACCCTTGAACAGTCACAGCATCATGGACTCCAAAGCTTCAAGGAGGGGCTGATTGACCGAGGCCACGCCCAGATCTAAATCTTATCTCTATCCTCTCAGAGACTGTTCCATCACTGAAGTGGACTGTGCATTTCTTTGGTTTTTAATTTATTTATATGTTTTCCTGTTTAGCTCTAAAAGACCATTGGATTTGTTGGGATTCTGCATTATTTTTGCATCCTCGTGGCGTTATACCTTCCAAATACATCTCAGGGACCAATAATTGAATTCTGGGTCTCCTGGCTTTATCTAAGTCATGTCCAGTGTCTAAGGAAGGTTGTTTTTTTTTTTTTTCTGCCGCACTGGGAGGCATGTGGGATCTTAGTTCCCTGACTATGGATGGAACCCATGCCCCTGCGGGGAAGCGCAGAGTCTTAACCACTGGACCACCAGGGAAGTCCCTAAGTCACGTCCAGTACCTAAGAAGGCCGTTCCTGTGATATACATCCCCCTCCAGCTGGTGTCCTGGAAACATACCTTCAATCTTAGTCTTGAAGTGAGGGTATCTGTTGAGACTCTCCACCTGCTTCCTCCAGTCAAATTCATTCCGCCAGTAGGAGATGATTTTCTTCAGATAGTTGGAGTTGAAACCGTAGTGGAAGCGGCTGTCCTCCAAAGGTGGGGTTAAACGGACCTTATCAATCCTCTGGTGTAAATCCTGGAGCAAAATGCAGGACCCCAAGTAGAGAAGGTGAATGAGGCAGAGCACAAGAGAAAGTTTGTTTCCAGAAGACAGTTCCAAACCCTGCAGCCACAAGACCCAAATATTATATATTTTATAACATTATTATATTACATAAAATGTATATTATATATTTTATATTTTATTTATATATTTATAATTTGTATATTTATTTTATATTATATATATTTTATATTATTATATCCTATATATTATATGTAATATATATTATATATTAATTATATATATTAATATAGTTAATATATATGATATATAATATGCATTATATAATTATATTAATATATATTATATATAATATGTATAGCAGAGGCAAAGCAAAGTTTCACCAGACAAGGTGAGGAGACTCCTGGTCTGCACATTTGCGCTCTGGGTTGTTAGGTTTATCCCAGAAGAAACCTTCCCACAGCGGTGGCTGTTCCCCAAACATATGTTCTTCACTTTCGACTTCAGGTTTGCTTCTCATCTTTCAGTTTTTAAATGTATGAACAATACAGATCTTTAATTTATTGAGACTTATATACAGCAAGGGTTGGCAAACTTTTTTGTAAAGGGCCAGATCATAAATATCTTAGGCTTTCTGAGCTGCACCTACTCCACTCTGCCCTTGTAGTGTGGAAACAGCCATGGATGGTACATGGACAAATGGGCATGGCTGTGTTCCAAAAAAACTTTATTTATGGACACCGAAATTTGATGTCACGTAATTTCCACACATCACAAAGTATTATTCTTCTTTTAATTTTTTTCCATCCATTTAAAGATGTAAAAACTATTCTTAGCATGGGAGCTGTACAAAAGCAGGTGGCAGACTACATATAAAACAGATAATCAACAAGGACCTACTGTATAGCACAGGGAACTCTACTCAATATTCTGCAATAACCTATATGGGAAAAAAAATCTGAAAAAAAAATGGATATATGTCTATGTATAACTGAATCACTTTGCTGTACACCTGAAACTAACACAACCTTGTAAATCAATTATACTCTGATATAAAATAAAAATTAAATTAACAAAAACAAACAGGTGGGGCTTCCCTGGTGGCACACTGGTTGAGAATTTGCCTGCTAATGCAGGGGACACGGGTTCGAGCCCTGGTCTGGGAGGATCCCACATGCCGCGGAGCAACTGGGCCCGTGAGCCACAGCTACTGAGCCTGTGCATCTGGAGCCTGTGCTCTGCAACAACAGAGGCCGCGATAGTGAGAGGCCTGCGCACCGCGATGAAGAGTGGCCCCCGCTCGCCACAACTAGAGAAAGCCCTCGCACAGAAACGAAGACCCAACACAGCCATAAATAAATAAATTAATTAATTAATTAA
>NW_006781096.1:375990-393545 GCF_000442215.2 Lipotes vexillifer
CCCACCGTTTTATTTTTATATTTTAACTCGCAGAAACTAACCCTTTGGGATACCCTCGTCTCAATTTCCCCAGTTTTTGAATAGCAACAAAAGAGTTTTTCTTTAAAACCTGTAAAAACCGCACGTTTTGAAGGATTTCGTGTGAACTGCGGCTTTTAGGCATTTCAAACTAACTTTCACTTAAAAAACACGACCAAACTGCATTTTCAGGTCGAGACACACTCGTTTTCTAGCACGTAGTTTAATCCAAAGCACACAGACGAGGTGGTCTGAGATGAGGGTAGGGCTGCAGGGGGCCAGGGCTTCTGAGGGATCTGTGTGTAGACTTGGAGCCCCTGCTGCGTCGGTGGCGATTCCTCCGTCACCAGTGGGTGAGCTCCCTCCCGGAGCTTACACGGGGAGCTTGTCTGCATCGGACAGGAAATAAAACTGTATGTAATAAATAAGTATACTGTGTGTTAGAGGTGAGCAGTGGACATGGACAAAAGAAAAAGGGCGAGGGATTAGAAAGTCTGGGTTGGGGAGTGAGAGGTGGGCTGCAGGGCGGGCCTCATGGAGAGAGTGATGTTTGAGCAAGGACTTGGAGTGAGAGAGTTCACCAAGTGGATACCTGAGGTAGAACAGTCCAGGGAGAGCAGACTTCAAGTGCAAAGGTCCTGGGGTTGGAGCCAATCTGGTGTGTGTGAGGAGGCTGGTGGGGCTGGAGAGGAAAGAGAAGGGGAGAATAGTTCCAGGTGAGGTCAGAGAGGGTAAGGAGAGGCAGGTCAAGTATAGGGCTTGCTCATCATTGTAAGGATGTTGGCTTTTCCTCGGTGAAAATGAGCATTGCAAGGGGGCTGCATATTTCCCAGCAGAGGAAGCTCAGGCTTAGCTTGCCACACAGGTGTTAGAACCTGCAGAGACCATATCCTCACCAACACCAATACCAATGAGGTTTCTATGATGTCCTCTTGAGGACAGGTTTCTTGCCTCTGGCCAGCAGTCTGCAGGTCTCAAGCCAGATTTCATCTGGCTTCAAAGCACATCACACTTCACCATGCTGGATAGAAATGGTTCTAGGTAAAAGCAAAGGCAGCGGATAGTTTAGTTATATCTGTCCATCTTTACTGAAGGTAAATGTGTAATTCACATTCACTGGCTTTGAAAAAATACTTGAAATAGCTCTTGTTTGCTGAAGATTCAGATTTAATTTAATTTTTTTTTTGGTTGCGTTGGGTCTTTGTTGCTGCACACGGGCTTTCTCTAGTTGCGGCAAGCCAGGGCTACTGTTTGTTGCTGGTGCACAGGCTTCTCACTGCAGAGGCTTCTCTTGTTGCGGAGCACAGGCTCTAGGCATGTGGGCTTCAGTAGTTGTGGCACGCAGGCTCAGTAGTTGTGGCTCACGGGCTCTAGAGCGCAGGCTCAGTAGTTGTGGCACCCGGGCTTAGTTGCTCCGTGGCATGTGGGATCTTCCCGGACCAGGGCTCGAACCCGTGTCCCCTGCACTGGCAGGCGGATTCTTAACCACTGTGCCACCAGGGAAGTCCCCAGAGTTTCAGTTTTGCAAAATAAAAAAAGTTCTGAAGATAGATGGCTGTGCTGGCTGGATAACAATATAAAAGTACTTACTCCACTGTGGCGTTACACATAACAATGTACACTTAATGGTTTAAATGGTCAACTTTATGTTATGTGTATTTTATTATAATTAAAAACAGACAAATCTGTAAAAATTAACAGCATGAGTTTGATTTTCTTAAGCATTTCTATATTTGATTCTAAATCTTTCTGGGGCTAAAAAAATGCTTTTCCACTTAGGAAACTATTATCTCATCCTAAATGATCTTAGGTTACTTTCCCAAGAACATTTTGAGAAATACCTTCCCTTCCAGATGAAGCTGGGTGACAACCTGTGATACTGTTGGGACAGGAGATCTAGAGCTGCAGAGACAGGACAGTTTTTATTTGGACCTTGACTGACAGGCTGAGCACCCTTGAACAGTCACAGCATCATGGACTCCAAAGCTTCAAGGAGGGGCTGATTGACCGAGGCCACGCCCAGATCTAAATCTTATCTCTATCCTCTCAGAGACTGTTCCATCACTGAAGTGGACTGTGCATTTCTTTGGTTTTTAATTTATTTATATGTTTTCCTGTTTAGCTCTAAAAGACCATTGGATTTGTTGGGATTCTGCATTATTTTTGCATCCTCGTGGCGTTATACCTTCCAAATACATCTCAGGGACCAATAATTGAATTCTGGGTCTCCTGGCTTTATCTAAGTCATGTCCAGTGTCTAAGGAAGGTTGTTTTTTTTTTTTTTCTGCCGCACTGGGAGGCATGTGGGATCTTAGTTCCCTGACTATGGATGGAACCCATGCCCCTGCGGGGAAGCGCAGAGTCTTAACCACTGGACCACCAGGGAAGTCCCTAAGTCACGTCCAGTACCTAAGAAGGCCGTTCCTGTGATATACATCCCCCTCCAGCTGGTGTCCTGGAAACATACCTTCAATCTTAGTCTTGAAGTGAGGGTATCTGTTGAGACTCTCCACCTGCTTCCTCCAGTCAAATTCATTCCGCCAGTAGGAGATGATTTTCTTCAGATAGTTGGAGTTGAAACCGTAGTGGAAGCGGCTGTCCTCCAAAGGTGGGGTTAAACGGACCTTATCAATCCTCTGGTGTAAATCCTGGAGCAAAATGCAGGACCCCAAGTAGAGAAGGTGAATGAGGCAGAGCACAAGAGAAAGTTTGTTTCCAGAAGACAGTTCCAAACCCTGCAGCCACAAGACCCAAATATTATATATTTTATAACATTATTATATTACATAAAATGTATATTATATATTTTATATTTTATTTATATATTTATAATTTGTATATTTATTTTATATTATATATATTTTATATTATTATATCCTATATATTATATGTAATATATATTATATATTAATTATATATATTAATATAGTTAATATATATGATATATAATATGCATTATATAATTATATTAATATATATTATATATAATATGTATAGCAGAGGCAAAGCAAAGTTTCACCAGACAAGGTGAGGAGACTCCTGGTCTGCACATTTGCGCTCTGGGTTGTTAGGTTTATCCCAGAAGAAACCTTCCCACAGCGGTGGCTGTTCCCCAAACATATGTTCTTCACTTTCGACTTCAGGTTTGCTTCTCATCTTTCAGTTTTTAAATGTATGAACAATACAGATCTTTAATTTATTGAGACTTATATACAGCAAGGGTTGGCAAACTTTTTTGTAAAGGGCCAGATCATAAATATCTTAGGCTTTCTGAGCTGCACCTACTCCACTCTGCCCTTGTAGTGTGGAAACAGCCATGGATGGTACATGGACAAATGGGCATGGCTGTGTTCCAAAAAAACTTTATTTATGGACACCGAAATTTGATGTCACGTAATTTCCACACATCACAAAGTATTATTCTTCTTTTAATTTTTTTCCATCCATTTAAAGATGTAAAAACTATTCTTAGCATGGGAGCTGTACAAAAGCAGGTGGCAGACTACATATAAAACAGATAATCAACAAGGACCTACTGTATAGCACAGGGAACTCTACTCAATATTCTGCAATAACCTATATGGGAAAAAAAATCTGAAAAAAAAATGGATATATGTCTATGTATAACTGAATCACTTTGCTGTACACCTGAAACTAACACAACCTTGTAAATCAATTATACTCTGATATAAAATAAAAATTAAATTAACAAAAACAAACAGGTGGGGCTTCCCTGGTGGCACACTGGTTGAGAATTTGCCTGCTAATGCAGGGGACACGGGTTCGAGCCCTGGTCTGGGAGGATCCCACATGCCGCGGAGCAACTGGGCCCGTGAGCCACAGCTACTGAGCCTGTGCATCTGGAGCCTGTGCTCTGCAACAACAGAGGCCGCGATAGTGAGAGGCCTGCGCACCGCGATGAAGAGTGGCCCCCGCTCGCCACAACTAGAGAAAGCCCTCGCACAGAAACGAAGACCCAACACAGCCATAAATAAATAAATTAATTAATTAATTAAAGAAAAAACAAAAAAAACACAGCAGGTGGCAGGATGGATTTGCTGACTCTGATACACAGCACTGAATGATACAGTATATCCTAACTGAGTTAGGATAAAAATGACAGACCCGGAGAGAAGGTACAAGTCTCACGGGCAGGCGTGCATCAAGCTGAAAGAGCAGCCCCAGCTGGGGAAGCTCAAGTTGGTCCACGGAGCCTCTCAAGTGTTACCCTTCCCAGAGTGTCCTCCCAAGCACTGCAGTAACCTCCACACAGATTTTAGGAATGTCAGACGCTGAGCCTAGGAACCCACTAAAGGAGGTATCAACAGGGCTCAGCCTCTGTCGTCAATAGTGACACCTTGTCAAGTGCTACCAAGGGAGCCTCAGTCTGGCTTCTCTTGGGTACAGCTGTCTCCGCTCTTTAATCCCGTCCTCCTCAGCGCTCCCATGACTTTTTATCTCACCGCACTTATCTCTGTTAATCATTAACGTTTCTCAACTGCTGGACTAGGAGCTCTTTGAGGGAAGGCTCTCCCTCTTCTTCCGAGCACCCAGCACAGGGCCTGCACACAGGAGGTGCTCCCACACCCACAAAATGAAAAAAAGGATGAGTAGGGACATCCCAGGTCCCACCCACCCTCCTGGCCCTGCTCAAGCCTCGCTCTCAGATCAGCCCACCCCATGATCGTGTCCATCCATCCTGATTCCAGCCCCGTGCAGAGGACAGGCCTAGGCTTTGGAGTTAGACAGATCTGAGTTTAAACCCTCTGCTTATTATCTCGGTCACCTTGGGTCAGTTGCTTTGCCTCTCTGAGCTTCACTTTCTGTATGACCGCAGGGACTGCATGTGACTACAAGGGGGCTGACACACAGTAGGTGCCTGGCCACGGCTGGCCCTGTGCCAGGTTCTCTGTGCGGCAGCATTTATGTCACCACGGCCTTGCTTTTCACTCACGATCTCCACCCAGGCCCTGAGCCGACAAGCTCATTCCCAGGGCTTCAGGTGGGGCACCAAGGAGGCAAAACCAGCTGCTTTCTGTGACCCCTGGGTCCGGCTGGCACCCACTCGCCGGCCTGGGTACTGCTGGGGCCTTGGGAAGGGGAAGGCGGAAACAGGGGAGGGAAGGAGCAGAAGGGACGGGTAGGCAGAGCGGGAGAGCCCAATGAGAGAAGAGTAGGCGAAAAACACCCCCCCCAGAGGAGCACTTCCCTAGCCCCTCGCCATCCCAGCCCCAGCCTGAGGCGCAGCCCCAGAAGGGGCCCCCCCCGTGCTCCCCTCTGCTCCCTCGCCTGGAAAGAGGTGCCTTACATTGATCTCTTCTTCTGACGTTTCCACCTTGAACGGGCGGATGCTCTCATCCTCCCCAGCTGTGGGCCTCACCCCGGGCCCCCACCATCCATCTTCAAGTGGCAAAGTTTCCTCCTTGTCTTTGGAAACGAACCAGTAGATGACAAAGCCCAGCACTGAGGCGAGGAGTATTTCCAGCCACATGACTCCTGCAAGGGGGACAGAATCCACCTTGACCTCTGGCCGGAAACACCAGATCCCCAACTTCTTTCCCACCCAACCCTCGACTTTAGGTACTTTTGACCTAAAAAAAAAATATTATAAGCATAGTATGGAAAAATTGGAAAACAACAGAAAAAGACACAAAAATCACCCATAATCCTAACTGAGCTATGAAATTCGTGAATCAAATTTGGAAAAGGTGAAGCTGCGTTGGCTTCCGCACAGCCCTGGGTGGTGGGCCTGCATTTCTGAGGCCTCATGGTTCTCTGAGGGGCCTCTGAGAAGCTTCTCTCCACCCTCGTGACACCCTCCCCAACGGGAGGCACAGGGACTTCTCTGAGTGGTGGGCTCAGGAGAGGAGACAGAGCCATGCTTGCCCCTTGCTGTCTCTCTCTGAGGGGGGCCTGTCCTCAGGGTACCCATAAGGGGTAAGAGGGGAGGTCTGAAGAGCTGGGAAGTTAAGTTCATTCGGGGTGGGGGTGTGTTCAATGGCCCAAACATGGCTACATATCTCAGTTGGTTGTCAACAGCTTTATTGAGATATAATTCATATACCATGTAATTCACTTGTTTAAGGTGTACAACCCGGTGGTTTTTAGTATATTCACAGATATGTGCAACCATGACCACAATTTTAGAACATTTTCATCCCCACAAAGAGGAACCCTGTACCCTTTAGCTATCACCCCGCTTTGACCCTCACACCACCCCAGGCCCCAAGCAACCACTAATCTACCTTCTGTCTCTATAGCCTTGCCTATTACATTTCCTATCAACTGAGCTCTTTTAACCCTCAATAGTCTGATTCCCCTGCTTTTTTCTCAGAAGGGGAAGAGAGAACTTAGTTCCTGCAAACCAATACCAGGCTGACACTGGCCCAGCATTATTATCTAGCTCCTCATCTTGCACATTCCCAGGGGAGTAACGCCCCGAAGGTTCACATTCAGAGAAATGTGCGTGAATACGGGCACCGTCCTCGGGCCTGAGCCAGCAGAGGGTCTGCTGGATGCAGGGCAGTCAGGACCCAACTGGAGGAGAAAGCATGGATCTCAGGTGAGGCCTCAGCAGATCCGCTTCCCAGGACCATCCGGACTCTCCCTTGGAAAACTGGGGCAGGAGGAGGACGCTGCTAGCAAACCCACCCTAGGGTGCCCTCTATCTGCCACAGGACTCTGCTGGGGGCTTGCTGAGGCTCTGAGGTTTGCTCCTGCCAAGAAAAGAAAACATGCACAGGCTTCTCCCGCCTCCCACAGAGAGACGCTCTGTCCCTGCCAGGAAATCCTACCCTTTGAGAAGATGGAGAAAAGCCAGCTGCTAGTCTCTGTGGTATTCGAAGGCAGGACTAGGCTTAGGGATTGTGGGGCACTGCGGAGCATGTGGGAAAAGGCAGAATGCAGAGAGCAGAGCTGCCCGCAGCAGCAGGAGCAGATGGACACAGCTCACCCAGTGGGAGGGTCACGACACAATAGTCCGGAGCTGGGAAGGCAAGGACTGTGTCTATCCTGGTCCCTGCCCTGACCCCAGTGCCCAGCATAATGCCTGCCCAGAAAGGCACTTTGTCAATATCTGTGAAATCAGCATACGCAGTAGAAGCAAATAAGATAAAATTTGCAGGATGTTGTCAAGATCAGAGAGGCCAAGAGCACGGTTGTCACTTGCTGCTGGGATATAAATGCCCAACTTTCCCTTTTCTGCACAGAATTATCCCAGTGCTTTCACTTGTCCACATGAGCTCTGAGTTCTCACCCTTTGATCAGCTCCTTGGGAAGCAGCCAGGGAAGCAGAGCTGTGGAGTTCTGCACCCAGACACCTGCTAGGGGCCTGCAGGAGAGGTGGGGTGGCTGCAGGCACCACCCTCACTCCCCACTGCCTTTTTAAAATTTTTAATTTATTTGTTTTTTAGGTTTTTTTGCCTGCATTGGATCTCCGTTGCTGCGCGTGGGCTTTATCTAGTTGCAGCGAGCGGGGGCTACACTTTGTTGCTGTGTGCGGGTTTCTCATTGAGGTGGCTTCTCTTGCTGCGGAGCACGGGCTCTAGGCGTGCGGGCTTCAGTAATTGTGGCATGTGGGCTCAGTAGTTGAGGCACGCGGGCTCAGTAGTTGTGGCTCACAGGCTCTAGAGCACAGGCTCAGTAGTTGTGGCTCCCAGGCTCTAGAGCACAGGCTCAGTAGTTGTGGGACACGGGCTTAGTTGCTCCATGGCATGTGGGATCTTCCCGGACCAGGGATCGAACCCGTGTTCCCTGCATTGGCAGGCAGGTTCTTAACCACTGCACCACCCGGGAAGCCCCCCCCCCCCACTGCCTTTTAATAATTGCTGGGTCCTACCAACTTAGCAGATCTGATGTGTGTGCAGCGTAGTTACGTCCCCGGACTTCGACAGAAAACAGAACCACGAGAGAGAATGTTGAAATGATCAGTGTTCAAGCACTGCATCTAAACTCAGGGAACCAGGACAAGGGGCACCATGATGGGCCACGGCCCAGGGCAACATAACAGATTCAAGGAGAAAGTTTAAAGCCCTTTCTCTTGCATCCTAATTAAGATAATAAGAATACTAGTCCTTGGTTCAAGGAGGGCGCTTTAGAGCCACTGATCTCAGATTACAAAGCAAGCTTTACTGCAGTGTGTTAATTTGCCACCTATTAACCGCCCTTTATTTAATAGCGGGTACTAAACGCACAGAAAGTAAGGCGCTCTAGGTTAGCCAGGTGTAACAGGCATTGACCGTCTGCAGGTGGGCTTTCCAGGGATGTGATAAACCATGGCCCATACAAATCCACCCACTAAGGAGTCAAAATTCATTGAACTTGACTTTCCTTTTCACTTAAGGTAAGAATCAGAGCAGGCAAGGGACTTGCCCCAAATCGCATCGCACTTGTGAGGATTAGAATTTGTAGTTCAAATTGGACATGTTGCTCCTGCCAACCCCGCCCCCATCCCATCTTGTCTCCCTTCAGCATGTTTTCAGCCTCAAGCCTTCATACCTGCTCTTTGGGACCCTCAGAGCACAGGAGAGCCACGACTGCACGCGGGCCTCGGCCGTCTACCCGAGTGGGTCTCTCAGGCCTGCACATTTTTTTCCCGAAAAATTAAATAACAATAAACAAGACCTTCGCCCTGCTGGTGCACAGGAGCTGCGCGTCCACGAGGAAGGAGGTCAGCGAGCTCCGAGAAGAGGCGTGGCCTCAGAGCCCGACCAATCAGAGTTCAGGGCCCCCCCCCCGCGCCCTTAGCTTTAACTCCGCCCCCACGCTCCCTGGTAGGGAGGGAGAGCGAGACGCCCAGCCCCGGGGCGTGAAGAGTCTGGGCCTGCCGGGCGCCGGCGGGACGGCTACCCCGGTGCCGCGGCTACCCTCAGGCCTCCGGCCCTCCTTGGCCAGCACTGCTGGTTTACTCAGAGTATGAGGAAAGTGGAATTTTGAGGCTCAGGAGAGAAGGCGCCGCTCTGCCTGCCCAGCTCCCTGCACGGCGCAGGCGACGGCGTGGAGCCAGCTGGTGACTCTCCTCCCAGGGTGGGCGCCGCGGGCTTGGACTCCCCGTCGCCCCCAGTGCGGAGAAGCACCGCTCACCGGGAAAGCCAAGGCCAGCTGGACTCTGGCTGCCGCAGCCTGGCTTGCGGAGGCGGTGGCACTAGGCAGATGACACAGCACTCACCTGCCTCCCCTCCCTCAAGGCCTCTCTAGGCCAGCTGGCACCTGAGACGAAGAGTAGGCCTGCCTCAGCCCAACCTCCCCGGGCCGGCCAGTTGCTCGCTTGGAACCACTGAACCTCCAAGCTAAAGAGGAACTCAGCAACGTGAGTTCAGCCCCCTCACTTCATAGCTGGGGAAACTGAGGCCAGGGGTGGCCATGACTCACCCCAGGTCATGTGGCCAGGGAGCAATACATCTGGAACAAAGGGAGAAAAGGACCACTGCCCTCGCTGCCCTCTACTGTAACTGCTCTAGGGCAGGGCTTCTCAACCTCGGCACAACTGACATTTTGGACCAGATAGTTCTTTGTTATGAGGCCTGTCTTGTGCATTGTAGGGTGTCTAACAGCATCCCTGGCCTCTACCCAGTAATACCAGCTCCACCTCCTCCCCTACCCCCACCCCCACCCCACCACGCCCCGTGTGACAACCAAACATATCTCCAGATATGGCCGAATGTTCCCTGGGAGGGAAATTGCCCTCAGTGCAGAACCCATGCTGCAGATCAGCAGCTCCAACTTCAGGATGTGTTAGAATCACCTGAGAAGCTGTTAAACGATTCAAGGGATCTGGGGTATGGCCGGAGAATCTGCATTTCTAACTAGTTCCCAGGTAATGCTGCTGCTGGTGGTCCGGGGACCACACTCTGAGAACCTTTGCTCTAGACTGAATTATAAACTCTAAGAAGGCTGGCTATCTGTCTTGCTCCCCAAGGTATCCCGGTGAGCACGGAGCCCAGTTCTGGCAGATGCAGGAATCTCACCAACAGTTGTTGAATAAACACTTGGGCCTGACCGAGGTGGGAGGGACTGTGGCCCTTCTATAGGATCAAGAAGCAAAGAGGAAATGCCATCTCCAAGGTAACAGGTGAGCAGGCAATCCCAGAGCCTCTCTCTGCACACAGACTGGTGAGTTGGTCCCGTGCAGAAAGCTGGATTCCCCAAGCTGCCCTCCTGGTTGTAACCCTCAGGGGGAAGGGTGGACCCATGACTCCACATCCATGGTGTCCAAGATCCCAGTTAGAAATGTGAAGAAAATGCTACAGTTCTAGGGGGGGCCTGCTGCCCCCACAGCCAGGCCTGTAAAAGTCTCAGCAGCCCAACTCTCACGTTTTACCAACCCTCTTTTCCTAGGGAGAAGTTCCATAATCTGTCCTTCTCACAGCCTGCAAGCTACAAGCTAAACTCCTAGCCGGCCCCAGGAGGCACCCTGGACTCTGGAGACTCTGGAGCCTGAAGCCATACGAGGCAGTTTCTCTGTCCCCCACAAACAGACCTCCAAATCCTGGGACAACTCTCCATTTCCCCCGTCAGAACCCTGCTCTTCCTTCCTCAGGAGCCCGCAAAATCTCTTGTCCGTGAGCCGCCCTTGACCCCATGGCAGTGTGTATTTATGCTCGCCCCTGAACTCTCACCCCAGTGGGCTCAAGGTCTGAGTGTAACAGGCATCTTAGGGAGGGCTTCCTCGGACACTGCTGTGAGCACTTTGTATCATTTGACCCATTAATCCTCACAACAGTCCCACTTTACAGATGACAAAACCAAGGTTGTGTAACTTGTCTGAGATCACAGCCAGTAAAGGGGGTGGGGTTGGAGGGGAAATGTGGCAGGATTCTAATGCAGACAGCCAGACCCACAACCCCCCCTTCCCCAGACCACCTCTATTCCTTATGCTTTGTTACTTGGGGAGGATTTTTCTGTACGATGAAACTGTGTGCTTCTCAAAGGCAGGGATTCTGTCCTTTTCAGCCCCAAATCCCCACCATGCCTTGTTTGTAACAGGTGGCTGATAAACCACAGAACTGAACACTGTAATAGCCAAGCGCATCTTGACAAAGAGAGCGGGGCGGAGGCTCAGGGAGACCACATGGCTCTGCCCAAGGTCACCAGGGCTTATGAGCTAGCTCAGGCCTGCTTGGGGCAGGGGGACTGCTGAGAGCTTGGAAGGAAGCTGGGGAGATGCCGTCCAAGTCACCTTCCTTGCAGGTGTCTTTCCTATCTTCCCCCGACCCCTCCGCCCACTCCAGCTAGAATGTGATCTTCTGTTTCTTCTGTCTTCCCCGTGGCTCCAAGCACGGGGCTCTGCCCACGGAGGCGCTCAGTGTCAGTGCAGGCACACACTTGAAGCTGCAGGGCTGGGGTTTCAGGCCCACCTCTGGCTGGTGGGCCTCAGTCCTACCACTGGACTCAGGTAAGATGTTGACCTTTAAGATGGAAGGGTCTGTGGAGGGTCCCCTCAAAATTGAAATTGAGGTTAACAGTGCTAGAGAGAAACTAGGATGAATCAAAATGTAACAGGAGACTTTCATACAGTCCCTCTGGAAGACTGTTTGGCAGAATCTCCTAAAACTGGGCAGATACAAACGCTATGACTCAGCAATTCATTCCTAGGTATAGATCCAACCAAGATGTGTCCACGTGTTTACCAAAAGTCACAAACGAGAATGTCCGTAACAGCACGATCCGATCCGATCTGTAGAAGCCAAAAACTAGAAACAATCCAGATGTCCTTCCACAACAGATGATGGTCTCTTGACACAAGGGAACACCATACAATGAGAACAGACAATCTGTAACTACACACAGTGACAGGGATCAATCCCACAGTGTTGGGCCAAAGATGCCAGACACAAAAGAGCACACACCGCATGACTCCACCTATATAAAGGACATAGACAAGCAAAACGAATCTGTAGTAAGAGACTTGAGAATAGCGCTTTCCTTTGGTATGGGGGCTGGAGCCCAAGCGCTATTTTGTAAACTCCCCAGTGAATACAGTGTGCAGACAGGGGACAGGTCCGTATGTAGCCCAGAAAAGAGAGGCCTCAAGAGCAAGACTGGGGCATGTGACTTAACAATGCAGGGGTGTGCTGAGCAGTCACAAGTGTGGGGTGACCACGGTCGCAGGCCTCCCTGTAAGCCTGTATGCTGCCCCTCAACTGTGGCACCCCACCCGGGCTCTGATTCTCTACTCAGTGAGAACTGCTGACTCAGAAGTCAGCCGCAGGTAAGCCCGATTCCTGGAGGAGGGTGGGACATTAGAGGGCAGACCTAGTCACGTCTCCGGGAACAAGGTGTCACCCCATCCTGCCATACGTCAAGGAAATGCAAACACCCTGTGAGTTTGGGGAAGCCTGGTGGCCCACTTGGGTGTTCCCATTTGAAGAGCCAGCCTGGCTTTCCTGGAGAACCCCCGTTCCATGAGACATCGCCCCGCCAACAGCAACTCGGACTACCTTTGACTTTAAGAACCAGGAACATTCTGGAGTTTACACTAAAGGATCTTCTAGCTTGCTTCCCTGTTTGAGTAGTTCAAAGCCCAGCTCTGCCATTTACCAGCTGAGGGGCTTTGGACAAGTTACCAAACTGCTCTGAGCATCTGTGGCCTCCTCTGTAAAGCGGGGATAAAGCCGACCTCACAGGCTCAAAACAGGTACTCTACCAATGTGTGTTCCTTCCCCTTCCCCCAAAGCCCTTATTACTGTGCCGAATCTTCATGCAGGAAGAGACCCCAGAGGACCCCTATCCTTATTAGATGACTTAGGGATAAGCAGGCTGGGAGCAGGAAAGTGCATGGCGTGGGCATCTGCTGGCCTCCCCATGTGCCCTCACCAAGGACAGACTTGAAGGATAAGGAAAGCACAAGGCCACGTACATCTTGGCTACCAGTGTTTTGCAGTCCGTGCACCTGGGTAGTCCCCACTCTTCTGAGAAGTTACATTCTCAGTGTAAGGGAGCAGAATTCTGTTTACTAAGCCTCCCCGTTTCCAAGGAAAGCTATATTTATCTCTTCTGTGTGGTCAGCTCCTGCTGGTGTAGAAAATATTCTATCTACTTCAAAACATCAATATTTAGGAGACACCATGAAAAATTCAGAAGTAATACAATGCAAAACGAGAGTGCCTGCTTTATTATGCTAGCACCCAAAACTGGAGGTTAATTCATCTACTCCAAAAGTTCAGAAAATATATTTTATCTGATTAAGTTGTTGTTTTGTTTTGTTTGTAATGCACTTTTCCAGAATACTGGCAAAATACTTTGCTGAGGGAATTGGAGAGAGGGTGGTAGCCTTTCAGAATGAAAGCATTTTTTTCTTGGAGCCACAGTACTCTTCCTTAAAAAATGATTAGTTTGTCTAGTAAGGAAAATGCAGTTTTTGTTGTAAACTAGCCTAATTTTTTTTTTTTTTTTTTTTTGCTGTATGCGGGCCTCTCTCTCACTGTTGTGGCTCTCCCGCTGCGGAGCACAGGCTCCGGACGTGCAGGCTCAGCGGCCGTGGCTCACAGGCCCAGCCACTCCCCGGCATGTGGGATCCTCCCAGACAGGGGCACAAACCCGCGTCCCCTGCATCGGCAGGCGGACCCTCAACCACTGCGCCACCAGGGAAGCCCTAGCCTAATTGTTTTAAAGACACAGTAACTGGAGGACAGTGGTCATTTAGTTCTAAAATGTTGAGCTGAGAGGTAAAATTGAGCAGCAGTTGACTACTCATAAGAAATGGGATTATATGAAGTTTAAGTCCCCACATTCTATACTGAAGCTTTGAGCATGCGCTTCTGAAACTTGGGAAAAAATTAGGAATTAGTTCAAGTTGAAGAACTCAGTCGTGCAATATGGTGACCTTTACCCTTAAAAGATGCAAATAGAGCAATTTATTATTTCACTTTTCTTTTGTCTTTCTGGGTCTTACTCGAAAAGGACAATTTTAACTACAGGAGATCAAGTAAAAAGGGTGCTTAGTTCTCTAGGATTGCTAAAAGGAAACCGAGTCTAATAATTTCACTGAATGTATAGTATTTCTGTTATGCTTGGGGCAAAAACACAAGTTTTAAAGCATACGATTGGGACTTCCCTGGTGGCACAGTGGTTAAGAATCCACCTGCCAATGCAGGGGACATGGGTTCGAGCCCTGGTCCAAGCCCGTGCACCACAACTACTGAGCCTGTGCTCCAGAGCCCACGAGCCACAACTACTGAGCCCACATGCCACAACTACTGAAGCCCACACACCTAGAACCCATGCTCCACAACGAGAAGCCACTGCAGTGAGAAGCCTGCACACCAAAACGAAGAGTAGCCCCCGCTTGCCACAACTAGAGAAAGCCCGCTTGCAGCAACGAAGACCCAACGCAGCCAAAAATAATAAATAAATTTTAAAAAATACCGATGGAATTAAAAAGAAAAACACACGATTCACTTTATCTTATTTTATTTATTTTTGGTTTTGTTGGGTCTTTGTTGCTGTGCACAGGCTTTCTCTAGTTGCGGCGAGCAGGGGCTACTCTTGTTGCGGAGCATGGGCTCTAGGTGCACGGGCTCAATAGCTGTGGCATGTGGGTTCTAGAGCGGAGGCTCAGTAGTTGTGGCGCACGGGCTTAGCTGCTCTGTGGCACGTGGGATCTTCCCGGACCAGGCCTCGAACCTGTGTCCCCTGCATTGGCAGGCGGATTCTTAACCACTGCGCCACCAGGGAAGCCCACAATTCACTTTTAGATTGATACTGAAAGTTCAAGTGAAAACTCTTTTCTTGTAATTTGAATATGTAAAGTATCAAGAAGTCATTTTGTTCTTTTAAAGTAAATAAGAGATTTGTATTGGTGCTGGAAAAGTAAGTATAAACTTGCTTTTGGATCAAAGGGCGGTTTAGTAGATGCTACCTATGACTATGAGCTGGGATCTTTGTAGGCACAAGGAACAAGACACAGTCCTGTACCTGCTGAAGTGCATGCTCTAGTAGGACAGACAAACAGATGAACAAATAACACCTTTCTAATGATAGATACAATATATCTGCACAGATGGAAGAGAAGTGTGCAAAGTTAGACTTGTGGTAAGACTTGTGGTAAGTCTGCCACAAAGGTTTCACAGAGAAGGGGGTCACTGAGTAGGGTTTTTAAGGATGAATAGGAGTTTACCAGGCAGAAAATAATGGTGGAATGGGGATAAATCTAGGGAGGAAAGAGAGCATGTGCAAAGGCATGGAAGTAAGAACGTGCATGGTGTAAGCAAAGAACCACAAGAATCTACATCAATGTTCAGTGTAGAGTTGACGATTACAAACTTTGGAGTGCAGTCATTTAATTTCTATATTAGCTAAAAGGAGTCCCTACCTTATCTCTTTTATGAATTGTTACTTCATCATGTTGAAGCTGACCCAGGAGTTTAACTTAGAAATTGTGTTTGCAATTCCCATGACCCTTCTGTAAATTAGATGCCAAGGGGAGTGAGGAAAGGAAATATACTTGGGAGGTGACTATTTCATGGTTGCATGAGAAAAAGGTGGCCAGGGCAAGAGATTACTCAAAACCAACATTCCACCCCAGCTGCCCTTAGTGATTGGGCTGCTTCAGCAAATATGCCCTCAGATTGATAATGTGGGAGACTGCCAGCTATGTTTTCCTCTTCGTTCTCAGCACTGGAATTTTTATTTTAGTTGGAGAAGCGCAGCTAAACACTACATTTCTTGGCCCTCTTTGCAACTCATTATGACAGGGTGATTAGGTGCTGACAAAGAGCTGGAAGTGTATCTGAGGCAGAGCCATCTGTGATCCAGACAGTACCTTTGTGTGAATTAGGAAAAGGCATCCATTCCTCAAAATACCATCACAAGATGAACCTAATATACTGCTTTGCCACATGCTAGAAAGCACTTGTAAATAAAATATAAATCCATGATGTTGATGATATGAATGGCATCCTTGTCCAGTGAACAGCCTACACAAGAGTACATGGGTCCTGCATGTGTGTGGAAGACTATGTAGAGAGCCCTGACTCAGCTGGGAAGCACACCCTTTTGCCCTTCCCCTTTCTTTTCATGCCTCCTGGGACTCAGACATGATGGCTGGACTCTGGTAGCCATTTTGGACCATGAAATGATCTTGAGGATGGAAATCAGAGATGATGGAAGGATCTTGCATTCACCATGGAGCCACCAGCCCAGGCCTGGACTGCTTACTCCCAAACTTCCTTTGTATGACAGGAAAATAAACTTCTATATTGTTCAATCCATTGTTATTTTGAGTTTTCTATTATATAAAGCCTAACATAATCCCAACTAATTGAGAAAGTCAGGGCGGAAAGAAAATATATCAAGTTCCCCCAGGGCACACGCTCTTAAGAACAAATGCCCAGCCTTCAAAATTTTCAATGCTCTATTACTGTTCCGTCTCTAGAACATTTATATGATAAATAAACATTTTCCTGCTGCCCCAATCACAGAAAGGTATGTTCTCAAAAGACAGCAAAGAGGAAACAAACTTTCACTGAATATGCTTTTGCATGTTGAAAAAAAAAATTCTTTTTACCAAATGCATGTACTATCTACCCCAAAACAAAATAATTATACATTTAAAAAATATGGACAACCACAAGAGTGAGTCTTCCCTGTGATCCAGCTCCAACAGTGAGTCAGACACCTCGCAGCACCAGAACTGCACAAACGCACTCAGAAGCTGAGGTGTGACTTCCCAGTGGCCAAGAAGCCCTGGAGACAAAGGTGAATCCGGAAACTCAGAAACCCATGGGCATCTGAGGGCCGGGGGCCTGGCAAACATGTGAAACAGGGTAAAGAAAGCTGGCTGGGCTGTGGGAGAAACACTGGCTGCTGAAGAACTGGTGTCCAAACGGGGCTGTCCTTTCTGAGCACATGGCTCCCACTGCCACCTCTGGACAGATGACAGACATGAGCATCTCTAACCCAGACCTCTGAGTTCCAGACCCAGGCACCCACCGGCCAAGTCGATAGTTCCTCAATGTCTCAAAACCTCCTCCAGTGCATCTGAAGTTGCACTTGTCTCCCTAAACTTTGTCTTCCTCTGGGGTTCCCTCTCACTGTAGCTGGCAGTAGCCACCTTCCATCTGCCAAGCCAAAAACCCAGGCGATGTCCTTGAAAGCCCCCTCCTCCATTTCATCCACATCCAATCTCTCGGCAAGTTCCGGCAGCTCTACCTCCCAACTTATATCCCAAATCCTTCTCCACCACCACCACCCCGCCCAGGTGCCCAGGTGCCCAGGTGCCCGTCTCTCCCTGGACTACAGCCGGTCCACTCACCCATGCTCTGCCCGCCCCCCCATACACTGTAGCCAGAGCGATCTTTTGGCAATGCAAATCTGACCCTGTCGTGCCCCCTGCTAAAACTCTTAAATAGCTTCCTGCTACTTTGGGGACAAAGCAACGCTGGTTAAGGTGACCTTCAAGGCCTGTGTGGCCTGACCTGCCCACACCCCTCCCAGGCTTCAGCCCTGACCCCCATGTCCTTTCAGGCGTGTGTGCTCACCTGCTCCCTCCGGCTGCAGGGCTTCGCAGAAATGCTGGTTCCCTCTGTCTGCAACGCTCT
>NW_006781096.1:394419-401656 GCF_000442215.2 Lipotes vexillifer
CCGTCCCTTCTCAGCTCCTTAACTTGCGTTCATCCTTCCGATTTCAGATCGTGTCCCTCCTCCAAGCCTATTTCAGCACCACGCACCTCTCCTTCCTACCCCTCGTCACTGTCACGTTTGTCCATGAGGTTATGTGACTGGTAGGGGTCTCCCCCACTGGAAGGAAGCCCTTTGAGGGTAGAGACTAGGGCTACTTTGGCTCCCCTGTGTCCCCAGTGCCTGGCACTTATTGGATGCTCGGTAAATATTTGTTGAATGGCCTATTCCCCCGGCTGGCAGCTCGGAGGCTGCACAATGCCTGGAGTTACTGTAAATGACATGAACCAGCGGGAGTTCATCAGAGCCCCGGCAGCCTTCCTCAGAAAGTCCAGGAAGCTGAAAGCCCCGGAATGGGTGGACACTGTCGAGCCGGCCAAGCATAAAGTGCTCACTCCCTCCGATAAGAAAAGGTTCTACACATCAGCTGCTTCCACAGCAAGGCACCTGTATCTCCGGGGCAGCCCCGGGGCTGGGACGGGGGCTCCGCGACCAAGATCTATGGTGGGTGTCAGGGAAACAGTGTCATGCCCAGCCACTTCGGCAGAGGCTCCAAGAGCATGGTCCGTTGGGTTCTCCAAGCCCTGGAGGGGCTGAAAAAGGTGGGAAAGGACCAAGATGGGGGCTACAAACTGACACCTCAGGGACAGAGAGATCTGTACAGAATCGCTGGACAGGTGGCAGCTGCCAACAAGAAGCATTCGAACAAAATAAAGTGCTGTTGACAACTTGTGATAAAAAAAAAATTTGTTGAATGAATGAATTTAAAAGTTATTTGAATGACAGCATTGAAAATGATCAGACCTTTTGAGCAAAAAGATGGCTGAATTCTCCTTGAGGAATTATAGACGACCTACTTCTGAGCCTAGTTTGTAGAGATGGGCCGGTATCCCAGGCGCACTGTAAATGTCAGGGTTTGGGATCTAGAAACATGAGGCTCAGCCTCAGGATCCTGCTGACCACGATGGGGGGAGGGGTGGGCCAGCCAGCCTGCCCTCGGAGAGTATCCTCCCTCGGACCCAGGCAGGTAGTGAGAACCTCACAATCTGAAAATGCTCCCCAAGTCATAGAAAGCTACTAGCTAACTCCAACTCTTACCATGTACCCGGCCTTGGGCTGGATGCCCAAATGTCCTTCAAGAGAAGAGGCCGAGGGCTTCCCTGGTGGCACACTGGTTGAGAGTCCGCCTGCCGATGCAGGCGACGCGGGTTCGTGCCCCGGTCCGGGAGGATCCCACATGCCGCGGGGCGGCTGGGCCCGTGAGCCATGGCCGCTGGGCCTGCGCGTCCGGAGCCTGTGCTCCGCAACGGGAGAGGCCACAACAGTGAGAGGCCCACGTATCGCAAAAAAAAAAAAAGAGGGAAGAGGCCGAGAGGGTGGACACAGACCTGAGCCCCAGGAGAAGGCCCAGCTGTGGCCTGCACGGGGGATTCCTCCCTCCAGCCTGTTGTCTGATGTCTTCCTGACAGGGACTCAGACTCAGGAGCGTGATAAGCTTGTGTTCCTTCTGGGGAAGTAGTCGGCCAGCGGTCCACAAGCGCGGGGCAGAGGGGTACACTGTGTGCCCCCAGACTCCAGGCCAGAGAAAGGCGGGGCTGGGGGTCTGTGTGCTTCCTCGGCCTCGGCCCCTCGCCGCCCTACCCAGCCTTGCTGCTCCTCCCTGGGGAGAGGCATATCCAGCAGAAAGGGGAAAACAGATGGCTTCCCTTCTGCTCCAGGTGGGCATGCCAAGGAAGGCCACCCAGACCAGGAACGTCCCTCCAGCAACGTGCACCGAAGGCTGGCCAAAGCCTGGGGCTCCCAGGGGCTCCCCAACAGCGATGCCCGAGACTCCCAGGCAAGCTCACTGTAGCGGAGACCGCTCTGGCCCAGGATAGATGGGGGAATACCCTGGGTGAAGGGCCTCCCCAACTCTGCACAGCCCAGCACGTGACCAGCCTCTCCACCCACAGGCTTTTCCTGGAACCCCAGTGGCCAGCGGTGCTGGGGTGGGCCAGGCCCATGGGCAAGGTCAGCTGGGCTGGACAGATTAGAATGTTCCGCACTTGGGACAAGGGCCATGTTTATCTCCCTGAAAGATCTGGAACCAAGCCCCGGGAGAGCAGCCTGGCAGGAAAAGAAACACGTTGTTTGTAGGCAAAAACAAAGGGAAGTAAAAACAGTGTGGGGGGCAGCCTTCTTATGGGGAACCCTGTTCTGGGGCCTGAGTGAAGGCACATCACTGTATGCCCTGGAGGGTCACCCCTGCCCCCTGCCCCCATCCCCATGCCCCCAACGAGATATATATATATATATGCACATACACACACCTGTACAGACAGACGGAAAGAATACAATTACTGACTGCTGATCTGATCTGAAGAAAATCTTCATGGACTCAGGAGCCAGCTCGGCTGGTGATCAGGCACTCAGGGCCTGCTTTGAATCCTGGCCCTATCCCTTACCAGCCATAGCCTAGGTAAACTTAGGCCAGTGTCTTCATTTCTCCAAGCCTCAGTCTCCACACCTGCAAAATGGGTGGAATAAAGTACCTCCCTTACTGAATGAACTCAGGGAAAGTGGCCGCACAGGGAACAGCTGTCACAGGCATTCGCTTTTTGTTTGTAAATCCTGAGGACACTAAAGGTCGGGGAGAGAGGCCTACCCTGAAGCTGAGGGAACCTTCCCTGAGGAAGTGTTACCTGAACCAAGAAGGGAAGTTAGGAGTGATCCTTGAAAGAGAGGAGGGCAGAGCGTTCCAGGGTGGATAGGATGCCTGAAGGCCAGTGTGGCTGGAAGGCAGAAAGTGAGGGAAGCACGGCCTAGGATAAGGAGGGGGCTCTCAGCTCTGGGGCCTGAGTGAAGGCAGCCTCAGTTCCTGCCTGGAGGGTCTGGATAGGTGAAGGGGGGGAATCAGATGGGTGGGCTGCCTGGCCCAGAGCACCTTCAGAGAGGGGATGCTGACCTCCACAGATTTTAAATGCCCCTGAGCTGAGAGAGCAGGGGCCACCACAAACTCATTTACACAAGCTGCCATGCAGACTTTTAGTTAAACAACACAAGCGGGGAGCAGACTCTCTCCACCCGGCAGGGTTCACACACTCATGCTCTGGGAGTTTCATTTGAATCCTTTCCATCTCACATTCTGTCAAGTTGTCCACTGGTTCTAAATTACCAGAGAAAAAAACCCAAGTGGAACACAGTTCACTGCCTATGAGGAAAAAACATTACCTTCCTGGAATTTCAATACGTGACATTCTCTATTTGAGGAGAGAAAGACTCCTATTTCAGGAGATAATAGGCGTGGGCCGTATAATACACCGATTTGATTTCCTTTCCACCACTAACCACACTCTCTCTCCTCCCTCCCCTCCCCAAGTCTGCTTTTCCTCAGCGATGTGCTCCCGGTCTGGAAGCTTCCTCAATAGTGTGTAACAGGATAGCACTGCGAGCTGGGCCACAGCACAGTCACTTGAGCTGGCTTTATTGTCTGAAACGCACTGAAAGGGTCCCTGTGCTTCACGTACTGCAGCCCTAAGGACCAGAGTCTGAGTTCAGAGGAATATTCTGGGTTGCTGGTGTCTTGGTGTGGTCAGTTTGCTTGTGGAAATGTCTAGGTTGCAAAAAGAAATAAAAGTCAAAAAAGGCTAAAAATACTTCTGAAGTTCAACCAAAGGTCCAGGGGGCAACTCTGAAATTAAGATGTTCCATCTTGACAGTATCACTGTGACCCTGAGACCCACCTGTGGGAAGGGGGCACAGGCCCGGCCGAGGGCAGGGGGCCGCCTTCCCCCACCTGGTGGCCAGCCTGCCGGCTCCTGCCTCCTCACAGCGACAACTTGGTTCACAGGCAGAAAACCCGGAAAGCAGGAAAATACATCCATTTTTTCCCAAAGAGTTGGTAAGAGCGTCAGATTTCCCTGAGCCCTTGGCACTCAGGGGTTAATCATGGAGCTTGGTGCTGGAATCACTGTTTCTCTTACTTTCCAAAAGGTCCAAGTCTCTCCAGTTCTAACGAGAACGGTAGTACAATCGGAAAGTCGCACCCAGTATCGCAAAGGCCACTCATGCCACCTGGAAAGCCAAGTCGCAGGCTGAGCCGCCGGGGGACAGCCTGAGGTGGTGGTCCTCGGGGTAGGCCCACGCCCAGCCACTGAGAAGCACCACACGGGTCTCTGACTCCGA
Organism: Lipotes vexillifer; assembly: GCF_000442215.2. Taxonomy (NCBI): domain Eukaryota; kingdom Metazoa; phylum Chordata; class Mammalia; order Artiodactyla; family Lipotidae; genus Lipotes; species Lipotes vexillifer. Next base: position 398,620 of record NW_006781096.1, read on the forward strand.
GGCACCTGGCCTCCCGCCTCTGGTCACTGGCTTCCTGCAGCCCTCACGGCTCACAGCGCAGGCCACAGCCGGGCTACAGCCAGCCCGATAGGCCCACGGCGGGGACGCTCAGAACCCTTCCAGAACATGAGGACGCATCTGGGCAGCACCACCTCCTCTGAGGAAGCCCAAAGAAGCCCTGGACTTGGACATGGTGGTGGGAAGACTCCATAAGCACAGCATCTCCCGTGCTACGGTAACCCTAAGAAGTAAGGCGTAGTTGTTTTCTGTTTTAAAGAGACTTAAAAATGAAGCTCCAAGAGGCTAAACAGTTTGCCCAAGTTAACCCAGCTTGCAAGTGCCAAGAAGATATTTTAATTCAGTCTGTTTATCAATCTTCCCAAACGCTAAAGGTAGTAAAAACTCCTGCTCTTGACTTGGGACAAGACCCATGGTTCCCATTTGTGGGTTAGCTATAGATTCCTCCAGAAAGTCCTTGAAATCCCCAAATAGAAGAGCATTTTTTTTTTTCCTACTGCAAGCACTTTCAGTTGAGCCTAACAGGTGTGGCTTTGCAGTAGCTGGATTGTGCACTCAAATGGCTCCTCATGAGAACGGTGCCCGCTGCCTGACAGCAAAGCCAAGACAGACAATGGGGTCCAGTGGACAGGAAGACTCCACTCCAGGTCCTTGAGCCTGTCTAAAGGAATGTTCACAGGCTAGACTTTAGACAGTGAAAATAGCTGCTCTCTGGTGACAAAGGATGAACGATGACCTCCCTCAGGAAGTAAACATAGAGTCATTCCTCAGTATCCGTGAGGGATTGGTCCCAGCACCCTCTGGATACCAAAATCGGTGGATGCTCAGGTCCCTTATATAAAATGGCAGAGTACAGTCTGCCCTCCGTATGGCTGGGTTCCACATCCACAGCCTCAAAGCCTAGGCATACGGAGGGCCAACTGTAACCTTGATGGCAGGAGAGGCAGTTTCGGTTTGAACCTGGTTTGCACAATGGCGTGTTCACTTAGGACATCCCACTCCCATAAGTCTGTACCAGCCCATGCACTTAAGGGATAGCCAGGAGGCAGGAGGGATCACACAGGGAGCATGTGGGTTGGAGCGGGTGGTGTTGAAGTTCACCCTGGCGGCCTTGCTGAGCAGTTATTTCCCATGGAAGACTTTCCTTTCCTGGAACTGGAGGTGGGGGGAGCCTCTTGTTCTCAGGCTGAGCCAGTTAAGTTTATCCAGTAGCTCACTCACACCAAAGGACCCTGGTGGCAGCTTGGCCCACACTCAGCAAACACAGATATAAAGTTCATCCGTGCCAGCCACATGCCTGCCATTGGGCCTTTGCACTTGCTTGACCTGTGCACCATCACTCCAGATAGCAGTCTGCCACCCCCTTACTCCTCGGTATTATTCAAATATCCCCTCTCAGGGGGGCCTTCTTTTACCCGCCCCCCACTTCTCTTTTCAGTGCTGTATTTTGCTCCCACATCGCTTTCTAACATAGTTTATATTTTACAAATCTATTGTGCGTATCGTCCATCTTTCTCCCAGCAGCACGGTAGACTCCGTGAAGGCATGCTCCCTGCTGAGCCCCCGTGCCGGGGCAGAGCCTGCACACAGTGGTCAGTCCGCTCGCACTGCCCACGCCTAGGTGTGGACATGTGGGAAGGAAAAACTGCTTTTTGCTAAATCAGACCTGCTGGGGCTAGTGAAAGGCTCCTACAACGTCCCGAAGCCCCCACTCCCTGAAGGAAGCAACCACCATACCAGAAGACGATGTTACTTCCGGAGCGGTGCCGCTTCTTGCCAAAGTTTATTTTCAATGCTGAATTCAGAGGAGTCTGCGGAGCGGCACTGAGACAGGCATAAATCCCAATGCTCTCAGCAATTTCCCGCAACAGCTCGTAAATCCGATGTACTGGGTGCTGAGGTGCCGAATGCAGAGGTCCCCCCCGCCCCGCCACTCCACGGCGGAGCCGGCACGGAGCTGCAGCGCGGGGAGCAGGGCAGAGCAGAGAGAAGGCTGTCTGCGCATCCGGGCGCCAGGGGCCCGCCCAGGCTTTGTGGCGCCTGACGTTGATAGAGTGGAGGAGAGTGAAGGCGGTGGGGGACGAAGCTTCAAAATAAGTCAAAACCAGGATCACAACACTGTTAGAGTCTGACGCGCCTCCACGCCGAAGGCGTCAGAAGGGCCGGGCAAGTGAGGGGCCGGAGGCTTAAATTCCCCAGCTTTCTGCGCGGAGGGGGGCTAAAGGAGTCTCGGGTCTCTGCTGCGCTTACACTGATCACATCCCTGGGCTCCTGCTACATGGTGAGCTCTTAACCCCCGGGCCCAGGTTTCCTCTCCGGTGCGCTGAGCTGAGCAGGTTGGCCTTCTCTCCCGAGAGAAGAGCAAGGGGAGGGAGAGAAAAACTGGAGCGGCGCACAGAGTGGCGAGAGAGCACGTCTCAGCTAAGAGACCTGAGATCGGTTTTAGGACTCCGGAGACAAACAAGTGCAGTTGCACTGCGTGAGCAAGACGCACCCTGGAAGCGGTACTCTCCAGGAGAGCCAGGCAACGGGGCCCCGCTGCTCTGCCCCGCTGGCCCGAGCCCGCTCGCAGGGCTCACGCGGGCCTCTCCGGAGCCCGGAGCGCTTGCAGGCCAGAGGGGGCGGGGGCCGAGCGGCGCGCTCGGAGCCTAGGTCTCGACGGAGCTGCGGGCTGCGGGGAAGCGGGCGGGAGCGGAGGCCTGTCTGGAAGTCTCCCTGGAGCCCTGGCCGGACGGCGCCGGCCGACAGCGTCCCCAAGCCCGCGGGATCGCGATCCGCCCCTGCACCCCGAGAGCGCGGTCACGGCCGCCCGGGCCCCGGAAACTGCGCACGACGCCCCCGGGCGCTTACGGTCGTCTGCTCCTGGTTCCCAGGCTCGGCGGCAGCAGGTACGCGGTCCCTCCGGCTCTCGCTCCCCGGGTTCCCCGGCTCCCTATCCGCGCGTTCCCTGCCAACTCCGCGCTGACCCCGCCCCGGCTCGGCCTCCCAGAGGGGCCGGCCGCGGGCACGGGCCGGGGGG
>NW_006781096.1:401666-405586 GCF_000442215.2 Lipotes vexillifer
GGCGGGCCGCGGCCGGGCGCAGGGCGGCGGGGCGACCCGGGTTCAGTCGCGCTCCGCCCCTGTTACCTGAGCGACCAGGGCGAATCTCTGCACCTGCCTAAGCTCCGCCTCTGCTTTGGAAGAGGGCTCTCAAAGTGCTGCCCGCGGACCCGAGGACAGAAACGAAGCCGAAGCGTTTAGTAACTCAGGCAGTAACTTTGTCCACTGAATCAAAAGACAAACAAACCCCAAGGTTGCACGTTGTATGACTTGTTTCATATTTCTAGCCGTTCATTGCTATTGTATTTTACACGTGTATTGGTCCAGGACAGATTGGGAAATTTAAAAACAAACAGATTTGTCTTTCAACACACAGAGTCTGAGAAGCATTAGTCTGGGTGAAAGTACGACCCATTCAAAGAGGGCACGGATGGGGCGAAGGGTAAGCTGGGACGAAGTGAGAGAGTAACATGGGCATATATACACTACCAAATGTAAAATAGATAGCTAGTGGGAAGGAGCCGCATAGCACAGGGAGATCAGTTCGGTGCTTTGTGATCACCTAGAGGGGTGGGATAGGGAGGGTGGGCGGGAGGTTCAAGAGGGAGGGGATATGGGGATACGTGTATACATATAGCTGATTCACTTTGTTGTGCAGCAGAAACTAACACAACATTGTAAAGCCATTATACTCCAATAAAGATGTAAAAACAAAACCAAAAACAAACAAACAAACAAAACCCAAAGAGGTCTTCATGGTGAGGATGAGGTCTACAATGGGTAGTTCAACCCCTGGACAGTAGCGCTTAATCAATCCGCTTCCGTTCAGCAGAAGCTGGGCGCTCAGGCCAGTGGATGCTTGGCTCTTGACTTCTGCAACAAGTGTTAATCCCCAGACCTTCATCCTTAGAAAACCTACCCTGTCACCTCTGTCACTGCTCCTCGTCACCACCTCACAACTCCTCCGACACCGTTTTTATGTGCTAACAGATGCAGTTTCAACACCCCACATCCTCAAGATCACAGCCAGCAGACCAGAACCAGGGCCTGTTACAGGGATATTAAACTTCTGACTGTCACCCTTCAGGATAAAGTTCACCCCCTTGGCCTCCAACCTTACTGCTCACCCTGGCCCAAGAACTCTCCATTTCAGTGAAGAGAGGCTGTTCCTGGCTAACAAACACACTCAATTCAATCACATCTCCAACCTTTGCTCCTGCAGCATGCCTGGAAAGGATGCTCTCCTGCATCCAAACATGAAATCCTACTGTTCTTTAATTCCACACCCTCCTACAAAAGCCTTCTCTCATCCCTGCAGTCTCTGGCATCTCTGTGCTCCTTGAAAACGTGCAGCCTGTGAGATCCCTCCATCCCTCCCCCGCATCTTTCAGACAGAAGCTGCTCTGCCTCTGGCCATTTTACCAAGGGACTCAAATTTGTTACTCTTCAAACTGCAGTGATGATGAAAACATCCTAAAATTAGATATTGGTGATGGTGTATCACCATAACTCTGTTAATATACTAAAAACTACTGAATTGTACACTTTAGTTTTTTTATATAAATTTTACAATTTCTTTTTGGCTGCGTTGGGTCTTCGTTGCTGTGCGCAGGCTTTGTGCGCGGGCTTTCTCTAGTTGTGGAAAGCGGGGGCTACTCTTCCTTCCGGGCGCGGACTTCTCATTGCGGTGGCTTCTCTTGTTGCAGAGCACGGGCTCTAGGCGCGCGGGCTTCAGTAGTTGTGGCTCGTGGGCTCTAGAGAGCAGGCTCGGTAGTTGCGGTGCACGGGCTTAGTTGCTCCGCGGCACGTGGGATCTTCCCGGGCTCGAACCCGTGTCCCCTTCATTGGCAGGCAGATTCTTAACCACAGCGCCACCGGGGAAGCCCTGAACTGTTCACTTTAAAAGGATGAATTTTATGGTATGTGAATTATATCTCAAGAAAACTGTTGTTTTTATATAAAAAAACTGCACTGAGGTTGTAACCTCACTCCTGTATCCTAATATCCTCCTCCTTGGTTAGATATTCATCCAGTATTAGAATATGAAATCCAGGACAGTGCAAGATATTTCAAAGTACAGTCTATATATACACAGTAAATAAATAAGGCACTGAGTCCAACTCAGCAGGGCAAAATTTAGACAATCAAATTTCAGCTTTTGGTCAAAAGCTGTTGAAAGGTTTATGGAGTGAAAGAATGGGTATAAAGTGATCTCTAGAATAAATTATGTATTTTAAAAAGTCAGAATAAAGGCTGTTCTTCTGTACAAACTTCTGGAGAGATTCCAGGTACATCAGGGAGAATGAAGAATAATGTGTTGGGGGGAACAATCTTGGCTAAAAATTGTAGATCAATTCCTGATTCACTGGAAGGAAACAACATCTTTTATGCCAAAAATGCATAATATAAATCTAATCATGAGGAAACATCAGGAAAAAAAAACAACCCAGATTAAGTAACATTCTACAAAATAACTGGCCTGTACTTTTCAAAGATGTCAATGTCAGAAAAGTCAATGTCATGAAAGGAAAGGAAAGGCAGATAAAAACGTTCATGATGAAAGGAGACTAAAGAGTCATAAAAACAAATCGCAACGCTCTATCCTAGACTGGATCCTGGACCAGAAACCATTTCTATGAAGAACATTATTGGGACTACTGGGGACATTTGAAGAAAGTCTATACATTAAATAATAGTATTATATTAATGTTAAATATCTTGATTTTGAGAATGAATTCTTTCTAAGTGAATATCCTTGATCTCAGAAAATACACACTGAATTATTTAAGGAGTCATGGCTGAAATGTCCTTCCATTTCATACACTATGTATACTCTACACATATATATATATATATATATGGAGAGAGAGAATTACAAAGCAAATGCAACAAAATGTTAACAATTAGTAACTCTGGGTAAAGCATATATGGGAATTCCTTATACTATTCTTGCAACAACTTCGCTGTAAGTTTGAAATTATTTTGAAATTAAAAGTTTTTAAAGATGTGGGTTAAATAAACATGTACATTTATCTCAGTTCCCTACTGAAAACGCCATGAAAATAACTACAGAGGGGTAGAAAAGCCATAAACTCCACCAGGAGAAAGTGATTGGGAGAAAAGATAACAGCAGAGGAGAAACGTCAACAGATTTTTGTAAGATGAAAAGTCAGATGATTGACTTAGCAGAACAGACAAAGCTAAAAAGCTTTCTACAGCCAGAAGCAAGCAGATTCTTGCCCTAGTCCTGCAGAGATCATTCAGCTATAGCCCATGGGCCACATCGGACCCACAACTTATTTTTGTAAATTGTTTTTGTAAATAAAGTTTTACTGGAGTACAGTCATACTCATTTGTTTGCATATTGTCTATGGCTGATTTCATACAATAGCAGAGTTGAGTAGTTACCTGTAAAGCCTAAAATATTTATTATCTGACCCTTATACAGAAAACATTTGCGAATCCCTGCCATAGAGCCCTGCAAAGTCTTAGGAGCTAGAGGTATGGGGAGTCTCTGAAGGCAGGGGTGTGATGGTGTGGGAAATGGTCATCTGCCATAGACCTTGAGTGTCCCTGCATGTTCCTGCTGGGTGTGCCAAGAACGCAAGGCAAAGACTCAATAGTGGAGCATTGCTGTTTAATGGGTATAGAAGTTCAGTTCTGCAAGATGAAAAGAGTTCTGGAAATGGGTAGTGGTGATGGTTGCATGACAATATAAATGAATGTACTTAATGCTACTTAACTGTACACTTAAAAATGGTTAAGGGGCTTCCCTGGTGGCGCAGTGGTTGAGAGTCCGCCTGCTGATGCAGGGGACACGGGTTCGTGCCCCAGTCTGGGAAGATCCCGCATGCCGCGGAGCGGCTGGGCCCATGAGCCATGGCCGCTGAGCCTGCGCGTCCACAGCCTGTGCTCCGCAACGGGAGAGGCCACAACAGTGA
>NW_006781096.1:406034-445069 GCF_000442215.2 Lipotes vexillifer
CCACACACACACACACACACACACACACACACACACACACACACACACACATTGGGGGGAAAAAACCCTAAGAGGATTCATTTAAAGTTTGTATAAGGAGAATTTATATCTCCTGTCCCTTGTTCATAGTCTAAGCCAGTGACCAGTCCTCCCTCACTGTGGCTGACCAGGGGTTTATTTTCTGGAAACTGAACTGAAAGGTTTCCACCCCAGGGGCACTAGGCCCAAGTAGAACAGGGATGAGGCACCCGACAGAAAACCAAGTGAAAGTCTTCCCATTAACCTGTGAGGCCCTCCTCAGCCCCTTCCCACTCGAGTTCACAGAACACTGTCCCCAAGTAATAATCCCGACGCAGGAAGCAGAGGATCTGCCTCTGAACTAAATGAGCCATCCCGGAGAAAAGAGCCGCAGATAGTGACATCTGGGGGCCTCAAAACAAAACAGCTGGCTCCCCATCTGACCACCCTCCATTGAGGTCAATCAGGCTACTGCCCCCCACGCACACAGAACTTCCAAATGGTGTTTTAGTGCCTCACTCCTAAACATTAAAAGATCACCAGACAGTGGCAAAAGTCTCCCACATAAAAGGCAGAGTCCAAACTAGAGAGAGAAAGTGCTCACAGATAACAGAAGAAACTATAATATCCTCAAAGAGATAAAAAATGAATTGAAGCAGGAACAAGTCACAATTTAAAAAGAAGCATTCAGAGAATTAGAATGCACTTTTTGAAATTAAAAATTTAAGAGAAAGGTCAGAAGATAGAGTTGAGGAATTCTCCCAGAAAAATAGAACACAAATCAAAGAGATAGACAGTGGAAGAAAAAAAAAAAAAAAAAAGGAAAAGAAAAATCAGAAGATTCATCCAGGAAGTCATCAGACTAATAAGAGCTCCATAAGAGAGAAAAGAGAATATAGACAGAAGGAAATTATTAAAGAAATAATCCAAGAATATTTCCCAAACCAAAGCATAGGAGTCTCCAGATTAAAAAGACACAATAAAAAGCCAGAAGAACACACCAATGCAAGTCATTGTGAAATTTCAGAATACTAAAGAAAAAGAGAAGATCCTAAAAGCTTTGGTTGGGGGGGACCCAAAAAAACAAAAATAGTCAACACAAAGACTCAATAATCAGAATATACTCAGACTTCTTAGCAATAACACTGGATGCCATAAAATAGTGAAGCCAGGCCTTCAAAAGTTGTGGGGAAATTATTTCCAAAGAAGAATTATATAACAAAGTGTGAGGGCAAATTAAGGACATTCTCATACATATAAGGGCTAAATATATTTTTACTTCTCATGCACCCGTTTCTACGGATATTACTAGAGGATGTGCTCCAGCAAAAGAAGGGGGTAAAATATGAAAGGGGAAGACATGGTATTTGAGAAACAGGGCATCTAATAAAGGAGCAGCAATAGGAGTCCTGGGCTGACAACTGTGCAGCAGGCTTAGAAAGCAACCTGTCCAGATTGAAAGAGGAAGACAAATGGCTGGGAGGGAGGTCTCCAGGGAAGAAATGAAATTATATACTAACTGAGTTAACTTTTTGGGAAATAACATGAACAGATATTTGTCAGATCTGATGGCTTATTTAGGGGAAGAAAAACTAAGGAAAGGAAGATAGAAAAATAAGTGAAGGAGGAAAATGATTAACAACAGGAAAACAGAAAGTTGTTCAAGAAAGCAAATCTAATCATGGTACACTGCTTGGCTGTGCAGTGGGCATATTTACATAGTCATCATTAGGTAACCACTATTGATTTAACACAAAGTTATTGTTACTATCTTGGGAGGATGCAGTGGGAGCAGTAGGGGCAGGTGTATAATAATTAAGTCTTTATTATAAGAAAAAATCAATAGGTCATGTCTAAAATTGACAAACCAAGAAATATGCATTATAGGCATATTATTTAGATATTCAGAGGTAAATGCCAAAAGACTTGAAAGTAGAATGAGAAAAATGAGGGAAGGGGATTGTTATATTTTATTCTAAGCCTTGATTATTTGATTTCTCAATAACCATGTACAGATAAAAATAGAAATTCATTTAAAAATATTATTTTCTAAGGCCATTGGACACTCCAGATTCATTGCATTTCTCCCTAGATTTCTAAAGCATGACTTGCACTCTTCCCAATTCCAGGCTCATATCAGTTCCAATAAACTGCTGTTTACTTCTGCTTCCACTCAAACTTTTCCTTCACGTTTATTCACCATGGGGCTCCTGCCTTGCACTCTCTGCTCTCTGAGTGCTTATCAGTAAGTTCCTTTTCAGATGCCAATTGAAAGATTATTGATTGCATCAGACACTGTATGTATTTTATTAGAGTTAGATTCTCATATCACCTGCTACTCATCACAAAAGTGTTATCTACCTCAAAATGAACAGATTACAGATCCCCTGGGACTTTAGAGTGGAAGTGAGGATACCAAATGGCTATTTTACAAAATGTCCTAAAGACAGAGCATTTTGTAAGAAAATCAATTACACAGAATTATTTCATATCTGTATTTCTCATCATTTTTATAATCAAGTGTACTTAACAGTCATCTGTTAGCATACGGTGCTACCCCAACTAATGGAAGAGATTTTCACATAGTGAGGTATAAGAACTTATTCTGGCTTATACATGATTTAACTTGAACTTTAGGCTAACAAGAACAGCTTGTTTGTGGCCTATTAAACATGCATTGTACATCTGCTTTAACCATTAACATGAAGAATGTGCATTTTAAAAAATCAAAATGGAGTAAGTGTGGTTCAAGCCTTCAAAATGGAGCTGAGTGGCCATTTTGGACACTGTTTCAGACACGTTCCTGAATTACTAAGAATTAAATTTTCTGAACTGTATCAGACTCAAGGACACAACCATCCATTCTCAAAACAATATCTGATAGCTGCCAGCTGCAACCTCACGGTCTCAAGGTCTCCCCTTGTAACTATGCAACCATTTGGGACTACAACCAATCCTTCCTTGGCAGGCAACCTTACTTCTTGCCAGCTCCAATTATAATTCTTGACAAACAGCTCCTGTAATTTTGCAGTCTTTGCCTTTATAAGCCTCCGCCATTTTGTAGTCTGGCAGAACACAATTCAAGTGCTACTTGAATCTGTGTCTCCTGGGCTGTAATCTTCTGTTTGGCTCAAATAAAACTCTTTTCTACTCCTATTGTAGATTGGTTTATTGATTTTTTCCATCAATGCAACAAAACAACCAATAAAGAAACACAAATGGAACCCCCAGTATCTAGAAACTTGCCCATGTTCAGCAGACAAGATAATTTACAAAGGTATCTTTTGGGAGATTATCAAGAATGACAAAATAAAGTAATATGTCCTGAGTCACCACAAATAGAAAATAATTTTAGGGTTTTTTTTGCGGCACACGAGCCTCTCACTGCCGTGGCCTCTCCCGTTGCGGAGCACAGGTTCCAGACGCGCAGGCTCAGCGGCCATGGCTCACGGGCCCAGCGGCTCTGCAGCATGTGGGATCTTCCAGGACAAGGGCCTGAACCCGTGTCCCCTGCATCGGCAGGCGGACTCTCAACCACTGCGCCACCAGGGAAGCCCACATGTTAGGTTTTAAATAGATTTCATAGTTTTACAAAAAGATGCAAACGAAGAGGAAAGGTGTGAAATGTTGGATTTTTTAAAGCACTTTTCCCATATCCACAGAAATGCGGAAGGATACATTCTTACTCAACAATCCTGAAATTTCTTTTAAATTACTTCACACTGACCACTTTCTCCCACGTTTCTTGAGATCACTGACTATACTATATTCCCAGGACTTCAAGGTCAACAATATTATCTCATGAAGATCAAAAGTCAACAGAAGAATTTAGTAAAGCAGCCAGTTGTAAACACAGTTTATACACAAAGTTCAAAGGAAGTCAAGGCCCTCTTGAGCCCTCTATGGGCCTGCATTGGACACTGCATTATGATGCTGCCCTATCTGAGTATGAGAATCATTTCGTTCTTGTTTTGCCCAGGATGGGGAGATTGTTATTTAAACTCAGTATTTTAATCAGAGTCAATCATTTGAAGCCTCAGTTGGCTCTACATGGTTTAAGCCAACAGCAGTTTCAGCCCTTTTCCCCCACCTCCATCCCCTGTTCTCCTTGAAGAGCAAAACCCAGGTTTAACCCTTTCAACTGATTCTTTTTATATTTGTATACTTAAGTGTTTTTCTTTTTTAACCTCATCTTAGGCACTACCTGTTGAAGACTTCAACAGATAAGGAAATTAGCTCTTCAACTGACTTCCCTAGGGAACTTCCATCGGCCCAGTATTCCTTCCCCCCAATTTTAGTTATATTTCAATATTCAGTGTTTTCATTATTTGAAGGCAACTCAGGGCCAAGCTCTGTGTACCGATCACTACCTCACCACCGACCTCTCTACCAGTTATATACATCCCTTCATAGTAAATTCATTCACATCAGATTTTTTTCCTTTTCTTAAAGAAGTGCCTCAGGAGCCCTCTGACCTACCTCTGATCTGGTCTGGCGGCTCCACCCCTGCGGCACAGCTGTCATCTGAGCTCCCCCTTCACCACCATCCTGGGGATTCCTTCCTGCTGTCTCCTATGTTAGGTATCCACTTCCTATATCCCATGTCTTCGTCTTGCTTGATTCATTCCATTTTAGAGGAACACCTCCTTGAGTGACTTCCTGAAAAAGGTTATGTGGGAGGTAAATTTCTGAGACATTGTGGAGTAGATTGCTGCCCCCGGCGATTTGCTGAGGAGCCACAACTGTCTGTAATTTGAGCAAAAAATAAACTTTTTTCAAGATACTGAGATTGGAGGGCTACCTCAGTAAAACCTAATCTAAATGTGTCTGGGAAATGTCTTTATTCAATATTTCCCTTTAACTGTTTGGATGAATACAGTTAAACAGGATGGAAACAGTTTTCCTTCAGAATTTTGAAGGCATTGCTCCACCATATTCTAGTTTCTAGTATTGCACTTGAGAAGTCCAAAGCCACTCTGATGCCTTTTAAAGGCATCTGATCCTTTTAAAAAAGAACCACCCCCCCACCCCCGGGACTTCCCTGGTGGTGCAGTGGTTAAGAATCCACCTGCCGATGCAGGGGACACGGGTTCGAGCCCTGGTCCGCGAAGATCCCACATGCCGCGGAGCAACTAAGCCCATGCGCCACAACTACTGAGCCTGCGCTCTAGAGCCTGCGAGCCACAACTACTGAAGCCCGTGCACCTAGAGCCTCTGTTCCACGACAACAGAAGCCACCGCACTGAGAAGCCCACACACAGTGATGAAGAGTAGCAGTAAAAAATACATAAATTAATTAATTAAATAAAAGACCTCTCCCCCTTTTTCCTCTGGGAGCTTATAGGAGCTTCTCTTTATCACCATTATACTGAAATTCTGAGATCACAGGTCCTGATATTTGGTCTACTTTCACCCTCATGCAAGGCACTAGGCAGGCCCTTTCAGTCTGGAAATTCATGTCCTTTAATTTTGCAAAAATTTCTTAAATAATCTTGTTGATGATTTCTTCCACTCCATGTTCTTTTTTAGGGAATTCCTATATCCAAATCTTGAACTGTTTTTCCCATCTACTCTTGCCTTTTTTTCTGCCTCTTTTTCTTTTTGGCTCCATTTTCTGAGGTATTTCTGCACTTTTTTCTTCTCCCACTTCTACTTTTTCACTTCAGCTGTCATGTTTTTAATTTCCAGGAGTCTTTTCTGTTCTTTTAATCTAGGTTCCCCTGAAAGCAGAGCCTGAGACAAAGGCTTACTTATAGTAGCTTATTTGGGAAGTCATCCCAGGGATAGGAGTGAGGGCTGGGAGGTGAAAATGTAAAGGAGGAAAAGATAATACGAGGATGTGTTTTCAACTACACCACTGCCCTGGGTAACTGGTGCTTGATTCTATGGGACCTTCTGAGAAGATTTATAAAATGATACTCAGAACTGTCCACACAGGGAGCAAAAAGTAGGAGTATTAGCGCCATCCCTCACTGGTCAAGGGTGAACCTCACAGGCTTAGAATTCCCTGCATTTCTGGGTTGCATGTACATGAATGCCAAGAAAAGTGGTGTCAGACTGAAACCATAAAGGAACGGACTAAGAGAGTAAGTGACTATATCAAAATCTGAAACTTTTGCGTGGCGAAAGGTATCTGTGGTAGGCTGAACAATGGTTCCCCCAAAGACATCCCTGAGCTAACCCCCAGAACCTGTGACAGTTATCTTAGATGGCAAAAGGGACTTTGAAGATGTCATTAAAATGTGAAGATTATCCTGGGTTATCTGGGTGGAAACTAAATGTAATCACCAGGGTCCTTATAAGAGGGAGTCAAGAAGGTCAAAGGAAGGAGATGTGGTGACAGAGTACAGGTAGGAAAGGAGATGCAGCGTGGAGTCATGAGTCAAGGAATGAGAACAGCCCCGGGAGGCTGGGAAAGGCAAAAAATGGGTTCTCCACTGGAGCCCTCAGATGGAATGAATCCTGACTGCTTTTAGCCCTTTTTCAGCCACTTCAGACTTCTGTTCCTGTCAGAGAATAAATGTGTGGGTTTTTTAAGCCACTAAATTTGTGATAATCTGTTATGGCAGCAATAACAAACAAATTAGTTTCCAAGGGATCAACATAGTATCCATACACAAAGATAAAATATGAATGACAGAATGGGCAAAATGCTTGGGACATATTTAACAAAAGACATTCTGAAAACATAGAGGATTCCTGTTTTTTTAATTTAATAAACACATAGAAATTACTATGTCCCAGGCCCTAAGTGATTTACAAATGCTAATTAATTTCATCATAATAACTCTATGAGGTTCTTATTATCTGCCATTTTACATCCGAGGAAACTGAGGCACAGAGGTTAAAGAACCAGTCCAAGGTTCCAAGAAACCTTAAAGAAATGACAACAACCCAACAGAACATTAGCAAAAACACGTTTGAAGATACCGTTATCAACTCAGGTCCTCTGGAAAGCACACACCAAGATGGAATAAGTGTAGAGGTCTATTGGCAGAAATGCCTGTGAACAGAAGAGGAAGCAGGAGAAGGAAAGAGCCTCAGACCACAGTGCAGGTCTGACACCTGTGAAGGGAGAGCAGGGAGGAAGGAAGATTGGGTAGGAAGAGCCTCAGCCTGCAGTGCAGCTCTCGGTCTTGGCCAGGCTATACGGGGCAGGACTGGCCCAGTGCTAGTATCCTTGCCATGGTCAGTTACTGGCTGGGAACAGCCCAGGAAGAGTGACATATCAGTGTGAACCTGCAGCAAATCTCACAGATGTGGCAATTGGAGGCTGCCAGCTAACTGCAGTTTTTTTCAGGAGGTTCTCTCCTTTTCTTCAAAACACCATATTGAGGTATAACTGGCATACAATAAACTGCAAATATTCAGAATATACAATTTTGCAAATTTTTATATATGTGTACATCCATGAAACTGTCACTATAATTAACATAGTGAATATATCCATCACCTCCAAAGCTTCCTCATGTCTCATTATAATCCCTTCCATCCACATCTCCCCTCTTCCCCAAGGACACCACTGATCTGCAGTCACTATACACTAGTTTGCACTTTTTAGAATTTCATGTAAGTTGAGTCATTTAGTATGTACTCTTTCATGTCTGGCTTCTCTGACTCAGCATAATTATTTTGAGATTCATCTACCTTGTTGTGTGTATAAACAGTTCATTCCTTTTCATTGCTGAATAGTATTGCTATGTATGGATGTGTCACAATTTGTCTATCCAAAAACCTGTTGATGGACTTTTCAGTTGTGTCTATTGGTAGTGTTTTGGCTATTAATAAATAAAGCTGCTATGAACATTCAGGTACAAGTCTTTGAATGGATGATTAGATGTATGTATAACTTTTAAAGAAACTGCCTGTTTTCCAAATGGTTGTAACAGTTTACATTCCTACCAGCAGTATGAGAGATTTGGTTGTCCCACATCCTTGTCAGCACTTGGTATGGTCAGTCTTTTTAATTTTAGCCATCGTAATAGATCTGTAGTGGTATTTTGTGATTTTAATTTTCATTTCCTTAAAAACTGAAGATGTTGAACATCTTGTGCTTATTTGCCATCTTTCCAACTTTTTCAGTTAAGTGTCTGTTCAAATCTTTTGTGTACTTTTGTTGCGGGGCAAGGGGAGTTTTGACAGTTTTACTCATTTTTTTGTTTGTTTTGTTTTTTTTATTTATTGTTGGCTGTGTTAGGTCTTTGTTGCTGCACGCAGGCTTTCTCTAGTTGCGGTGAGCAGGGGCTACTCTTTGTTGTGGTGTGCGGGCTTCTCATTGCGGTGACTTCTCTTGTTGCGGAGCAGGGGCTCTAGGCACACAGGCTTCAGTAGTTGTGGTGTGTGGGCTCAGTAGTTGTGGCTCACGGGCTCTAGAGCGCAGGTTCAGTAGTTCTGGTGCATGGGCTTAGCTGCTCTGCAGCATGTGGGATCTTCCTGGACCAGGGCTCGAACCCGTGTGCCCTGTATTGGCAGGTGGATTCTTAACTGCTGTGCCACCAGGGAAGCCCAGTTTTACTGAGTTTTGATAGTTCTTTATATATTATGGATACAAGTCATTTATCAGATATATGCTTACAAATAATGTTTTTCTGATATGTGGCTTGTCTTCTCGTTCTCTTAAGTCTTTGGAAGAACATAAGATTTCAATTTTGAAGTCCATTTTTTTTTTCCTTTTATAAATTGTATCTGCCTAGCCAAGGACCCAAAAGATTTTCTCCTGGAAGTTTTATGTTTCAGCAGGTTCAGTAGTTGTGGCGCACAGGCTTAGTTGCTCTGCAGCATGTGGGATCTTCCCAGACTGGGGCTCAAACCTATGTCCCCTGCATTGGCAGGCAGATTCCTAACCACTGCACCACCAGGGAAGTACCTAGCTTTTCACTTTAATTCTTCTTTTGCAGAATTGTTTTAGCTATTTTAGGTCCTTTGCTTTCCATATAAATTTTTAGAATCAGCATACCAATTTCTACAAAAAAAAAAAAAAAGCCTGCTGGTATTTTAATTGACATTGCATTGAATCTATAAATCAACTTAGGGAAAAATGAGATCTTAATAATACCAATTCTTCTGACCCATGAATAAGATATATTACTCATTTTTTAACTCTTCTTAATTTCTCTCAGCAATCTTTTGTAGTTTCCAGTGCATATCTTGTGATGATTTAAATTTTTTTAAAGTAGGTTCTTATTATTTATCTATTTTATATATAGTAGTGTGTATATGTTATTCCCAAATTCCTAGTTTATCCCTTCCCCCTACCTTTCCCCTTTGGTAACCATGTTTATTTTCTATGTCTGTTACTCTGTTTCTGTTTTGTAAATAAGTTCATTTTTTGTTTTTAGATTCCACATATAAGTAATATCATATATTTGTCTTTCTCTGACTTTACTTAGTATGATAAACTCTAAGTCCATCCACGTTGCTGCAAACGGCACTATTTCATTCTCTTTTATGGCTGGGTAATTTTACATATATATATATACCACATCTTCTCTACCCATTCATGTCTTGGCTATTGTAAATAGTGTTGCTATGAACATCAGGGTGCATGTATCTTTTCAAATTATGGTTTTCTCTGTATATATGCCTATGAGTGGGATTGCAGGATCATATGGTAGCTCTGTCTTTAGTTTTTTAAGGAACCTCCATACTGTTCTCCATAGTGGCTGTACCAATTTACATTACTACCAACAGTGTAGGAGGGTTCCATTTTCTCCACACTGTCTCCAGCATTTATTTGTAGACTTTTTGATGATGGCCATTCTGACTGGTGTGAGGTGATACCTCATAGTAGTTTCGATTCATATTTCTCTAATAATTAGCAATATTGGGCATCTTTTCATGAGCCTGTTGGCCATCTGTGTCTTCTCTGGAGAAATGTCTATTTAGATCTTCTGCTCATTTTCTGATTGAGCTATTTTTTTGATATTGAGCTTTGTGATATTAAAAATGTATTTGTCTTTTAAATTTCCATACCTGTTTGCTGCATACAGTATACAGAAATAAAATTATATATGTTGATCTTGTAACCTCCAACCTTGATAAACTCACTTACTAGTTTCAGTAGCCTTTTTGTAGATTCCATAGAATTCTCTGTGTGTCCCTTCATGTTATCTATAAATACGGATAGTTACTTCTTCCTTTCCAATTTGGATGCCTTTATTTTTCTTGCCTTGTTGCACTGGCTAGTTTCCAGTATGACATTGATGAATGTCTCACGTGTACTAGAAGTATTCTGCTGCTGAACTGAGTGCTCTGTGTCAATTAGATCCAGCTGGTTGACAGTGTTGTTGTTGTTCTACCTCCTTGCTAATTTTCTATTTACAAGTTTTATTACTGAGTGAATTGTTGTATAATAAAGAATTTATTTAGTCTTTGTCCCTGGTTCCTGGGAATTAACCTCTAAATCTTAGGAATTTCCTGAGTGATAGAAGAGTCTTTGTTATTCATGGTGGGCCCTGGGACCATGTCTTGAGTTTATACTAATGAGATAACTTGCGATGGGGCCTGGCCATGCCAGAAGGGCCAGTCATATGATTTAGAGGGTTGGTGATCTTAGGCCAGATGTCTGGCCCATCCTCTGGGGAGATGAAGTGAGGTTGCAGATTGAGCTCTAGCACGTGGCCAATGATTCAATCATTCCTACATGATGAAACATAATGGACAGCCAAAGCTCAGGTGAGCTTCCCTAATTGGTAATCATATATGTATGTGCTGGGAGAGTAATTTGCCCTAAGAACATGGAAACTTTGCATTTGGTACCCTCTCAGTTCTTACCCTATGCCTCTTCATTTGACTGGTCCTGACATACCTTTTATAATAAAACTGCTAAGTATAGTGCTTTGTTGAATTCTGTGAGTCACTCTAGCAAATTATGAAACCAGAGGGGATAGAGGGTACCCCTGAATTTGTAGCCAGTTGGTCAGAAGTGCAGGTGGCCTGGGAACCCCAGAGCTTGCAGCTTGTGTTTGAAGTGAGGGAGTCTCATGGAGGACTTTGCTTTTAACCAGTGAAGTCTGCGCTAACTCTGGATATAGGATGTCAGAGTTGCATTGTAGCTTTCAAATATAATTGTGGATTTTTGTTTCTTCTTTCAGTTCAGTTCAGGTTTTGCTTCATGCATTTTGAAGCTGTTTATGTGTAATCACATTTAGGATTATGATGTCTTGGTGAATTGACCTTTTTATCAATATATTGTCCCTCTTTATCCTTGGAAATATTCTTTGCTCTGAAATCTAATTTTAAAAACATTTTATTTTATATTGGAGTATAGTTGATTAATGTTGTTAATGTCAGGTGTACAGCAAAGTGATTCAGTTATACATATACATGTATCTATTCTTTTGCAAATTCTTTTCCCATTTAGGTTGTTACAGAATACTGAGCAGAGTTCCCTGTGCTATATGGTAGGTCCTTGGTGGTTATCTGTTTCAAATATAGTAGTATGTTTATGTCAATCCCAAACTCTCAATTTATCCCTACCCCCCCCCCCACCTTTCCCCTTTGAAGTCTACTTTTTAATATTAACACAGTTCAGGTGGGTTTCTTTTGATTAGTGTTTGCATTGCATGTTTTTTCCATCCTCTTACTTGTAACCTACTTGTTACCTTCAAATACCATTATATTTGAAGTAAGCTTCTTGCAGAGAGTACAAACTGGTCCTAGTATTTTGTGTTTTGATTCTGACAATCTCTCTGTGCTTTAACTATTTGCATTTGATGTAAATGTTGATATGTTGCATTTAGCCCTACCACTTTATTACTTGGTTTGTGTTTGTTTCCTATATTTTGCTCCTGATGCCCTTTTCTTGCCCCCCACTTTTTAAAAATTTTTTTAGTATTTCATTTTATCTACTGTGTTATTATATCTCTTTGCATAGTTCTTTTAGTGACTGGTTGAGGGATGAGGATACACATCCTTTTCAGTCTACTTAGAATAAATATTTTTTCACTTTGAGTGGAATGTAGAAAGTTTACTATCATATGGGTCTCTTTATCCTCCTCCTTTATGCTACTGATATCTTATGTATTACATCTACACACAGTGAGAACACCATATATATTTTATTTCTACTATCAAACATATTTTAAGAACTCAACAGAATATTCTTTTAACCTAGATAATTACCATTTCTATTGATCTTCCTTCATTCCTGAAATTCAGTTTCCCTTATGGTATCATTTCCCTTCTAACTGAAGAACTTCCTTTAGTAACTCTTTTTTACACCAAGTCTGCTGGCAATGGATTCTCTTCCTTTTCCTTTATCCAAGAATGGCTTTATATCACTTTTGTTCCTGAAGGATATTTTCTGTGGATATAGAATTCTGGTTGACAATTCTTTCCTTTCCGCAATTTAGAAATATTGTGCCGCTTCCTGCTGGCCTCCATGATTTCTGATGAGAAATCCAGTCATTCAAATAATTGTTTCCCTATAGATAATGCATTTCACTGGCTGCTTTCCAGATCATTGTCCAGTTTCATGACGATTGTGATTGGATTTCCATTATGATATGGATTTCTTTGGCCTTCTTGAATCTATAGGTTTTAAGTTTTTCACCAAATTTGGAGAGTTTTCTATGCCAGGAAATTTTTGATTGTATCCTTGACATTTTGAATATTGTTACCAACTCTGGGCCTTGTTTAAATCCTATGGAGAATACAGAGTTTTTGTTTGTTTCAGGAGGTAGTCAACCTGGTAAGGTTGCAGGCAAAAAGGCTTTTTGTTTTTGTTTCTTTTGGTTACTTTCAGGTGTTCAACACCAGGTAGTTTTTGAAAGGTGAACTGACATTGGAATCATAGCCTACAGAAGACAGGTGCAGCTTTCAAAATTTTTGCAGTGCTTTTTGGACCTACTGCATGTGAATGCCTCCCAACTGCTGGTCTGGGATTTGGGTGGTGGTCTACCTATTCAGTTTCTAAGTCTTTAACATGCTGAGAAGAATCAGATCCATACACATTAGGAGATTGGGGGCAGACTCAGAACTATACAAACAGCTTTATAAGGTCACTTTTTTGAGTTCCTTCCTTTCTATGATCTCCCTGGTACTTTCTAATTCCTTCTATTGGTTCTCAGGCCAAAAGAAATCTGGCTTTAGTTACCCTGTGTACTTCTGCCACCATCTTTTGCATCCAGGGCCAAGCAGATAGAGAACAAAGGAAAAAAATGAAGGTTGGTTCCACCCTCTTGGAAACACAGCCGTACTGGAAAGGTAGGGCTATCTCCCTGAGTTTAGGCTCCTGCAGACTCCCATTGCCTGTAGTTGACACTGTCACCACCATGGGATTGCTTAAGGGTGGGCTGTAAGAGAACACAGAAAAGCGGGGGGGAAAGAAAAAGAAAAAGGATTTCTGCACTCTCTCCAAATATTAGAAGTTACCCTTCTACTTCTTGGGTCAGACCCGAAGGCTTCTGGCACTCCTGGTCTGCACCCCAGTACTCATTTCTAGATTTCCAATGTGTTGAATTCAGGCTGGGGGATACCAGAGGGAGGAAAATGATAAGACTCGTTCATCACTGGGTCAGTGGTCCTTCATATTCTAGTCTTCTTGCCCAACCCACCTGCTATTTTCTTTTCAGAGTCCTCAAACAGCTGCTCTGTGCATTCACAGCTGTACTCGGTGGAAGAGCCATGGTGGAGTGTCCTTCTTCATCTGGAACCAGCCCAGTCACTACTTTTCATGGAAGAAAGAAGAATGAAATATTTTGACTTTCTTCTCATGCTATCATAAATTTTAACTGTACAACTAGAGGAACACTTTCTGTTTGAAGAAGAAATAATACTGGGCTTCCCTGGTGGCGCAGTGGTTCAGAGTCCGCCTGCCGATGCATGGGACACGGGTTCGTGCCCCGGTGCGGGAAGATCCCACGTGCCGCGGAGCGGCTGGGCCCGTGAGCCATGGCCGCTGAGCCTGCACGTCGGGAGCCTGTGCTCCGGAAAAGGACCCCACGTGGTGATCCTAACCACCAACCATGCCCTGAAATTGCAGGGTTCGCTCCATGGACACAGTGACCTCGAGTGACGAGGCCCTCCAACTCCCACCTCCAGAGACACAACCGGGGATAGCGGGGCACAATGATGACTCGTGTGACCATCATTTGACCTGGAGTTTCTCTCAGAAAAGAGCAAGAGTGTCTCCCGAAAGATTAGACTATTGCTTACAGGACTTACTGTACCCAGAGGGGACCGCAACGGGAGGGGCCACAGCGGTGAGAGGCCCGCGTACCGCAAAAAAAAATAATAATAATACTAAATACTATGATATTGCCATTACTGCAAAAAGGTATTTTTTACTAAAAGGGGAACAATAAATATTAACTAGGGATTTGGTTTTGTTTCATTTTAGTAGGCAGAAAGGAGTACCTCTTACTGTCCTTGGGCAATTAATTTCACATTTCACTCATTTTGACTTAGTTTTAGAATACAGCTGACCCTTGAACAACGCAGGGGTTAGGAGTGCTGATGCTCTATGCAGTAGAAAATCCACATTTAACTTTATAGCCGGCCCTCCATAACTGTAATTCCAACCAACTGCAGATTGTGTATTACTGTATTATGCATTTTTGAAAAAAACTGGCATATAAGTGGATCTGTGCAGTTCAAACCCATGTTGTTCAAGGGTCAACTGTACTTTCAAGACTATTACCATCATATTGTTGTGTTAGATTTTTCTAAGGCTAACAGAAGATATCAATTATAAAATGCTGCCAACACTGCCTCTAATCACTGACTTAGAGCTGTGACTAAGAGATTTTATATTTTTAAGACACGAAGTTGGCAGGCGAGGGAGAAAGGAGAAGCCAGCCCTTTCAACAGAGAACATATGTAGCCAACAATGCTTAATGGGCTCTGTGCTCCAAGGAGAGTGGGTCTTTCCAAGAGAAGAACAAAACCGCTAGCTGTACCTAGAATCTTAATTACTATGATGACTTCATTTGGATTACCTTAGAATAAGCAGCATTTGATCAAATACATCACAAAACAGTTTGCTAAAAATTAGTTCATGGGGAATTCCATGGCGGTCCAGTGGTTAGGACTTGGGGCTCTCACTGCTGGGGCCCGGGGCTCGATCCCTGGTTGGGGCACTAAGATCTCGCAAGCCAGACATGCAGCGCCCCCCACCAAAAAAAGTCCATGAAAGTGTGATTATAGTATCCAGAAATACTTCCTAATAAAAGAAAAAAAATCAGAGTATACAGCATTGCAATTTTCAGAATACATAATTTGGTGTTTTATTATTTATATGGTCTTTAAGAGATTCAATACTTTCACCACCAATTAGTTCTCTTAATAATTTTATTTTGTGTAGATACAAATAAACATGTTTTAGATTTAAGGATTTCAGTTTCCCCCACCACATAAGAACACTCCCCATGGGGACAATCTTGTTTTACCTCACCTGCCAAAAATGGCATTTGATAATAGACATAGCTCGGTAGAAAAGGCAAACATTACTTATAAGTAACTACTGAATTACAATTATGAGAAAACTTAAGAGCTGGCTACTTATACCCAGTCCCCTGAAAAATAACAATCATAATAATAATAGTAATAATAGCTACTGTTTATTGAGCTTTACTGTGTTCCAGGTACTGTGCTAAGGGCTTAAAGGGGATTATGCCATTTAATCCTCAAAGCCCTATGAATACTACTGTCAGCCCAGTTTCCAGAGAAGAAAATGGAGGCTTAGAGAAGTACTGTCTCAAAAGCCACAGGATTGGGGAACAGTGGAGCCAAGATTGCAACGCAGGCAGTCTGCCTTGGAACCCCTGCCCTTAATCACTGCTGCAAGCTACAAGGACTCAAAGAACTCAAACAGAAGTCCCCCCCGTTCCCAGTTATCTTCATGAAATAGTGTTAAAAAGTGAAAGATGTAAATGAAAAAGAAAAAGGCCAAAAAACCTCTGGTTATCCTACTATGGGGGGAAAACACCAAAACCCAAAAAACCCTATACTATTTGATGTTACTTTTTTTTTTTTTTTTTTTTTTGCGGTACGCGGGCCTCTCACTGTTGTGGCCTCTCCCGCTGTGGAGCACAGGCTCCGGACGCGCAGGCTCAGCGGCCATGGCTCACGGGCCCAGCCGCTCCGTGGCACGTGGGATCTTCCCAGACCGGGGCACGAACCCGTGTCCCCTGCATCGGCAGGCGGACTCTCAACCACTGCGCCACCAGGGAAGCCCTGATGTTACTTTTCTTAATCAAGAAAACAAAATGCCATAGCATACAGCTCAGAGAAAGTCATATAATAAAAATATCAAGAAACAAAATAAATTAAAATGTATATATAGCATCATTAGGCTCACTTTAGTCTAAATATAGAGTATCCCAGTCAAGAAATAAGTAATTCTCGAGAAGTTAAAAACTTAAAGAGAAACAATATATATTCGTGTAATATTTTATTTACTGATCTCTCTGAAACATGCCAAAATTCATATGGCTAATGGAACTTCCCATGTTAAAACGCTGGTCAACACAACAAATTCCTAACAAAAAAAATTTTAATGTAAGAATCAACATGTGAACATTATATTCAGGTGGTAAAACTCAGGTTACAAATATAAGATAAATATCAAATAATAGCATACTTCTGATTTAATGGAGAACAGTTTTGAGAGTCATGCTTAACGCCCTGGTTAAGTAACGAGAAATGGGTTGGGGTGTCAGACAGGTATGCAAAAATTTAACAGTTCAAATAATCCTTAGCCCTTCTGAGAAAATATAGATGGCAAATATTTCTGTAATATGGTGGTTTCGATCCATTAGTGAGCATTCTGTTCATGAATTTAAAGTAACAGCAGATGTTTCTGAGCATGAAAATTAGATTCAAAGTTAGTCTTTGCTCAACAAGTTAATGATACTATGAATGCCTTATATTTAAAAATATAGTTTAAATTTGTAAAGTTTAAGGTAAAACATACTTGTTTTCATAGTTATCTTTAGATATAATTGAGACTACACTACCATATATAATCAGCTATACTGCTGTGCACAGTTAATTCCAGTTACCGTATTTTGTATCTGCTGGTCATCAACAGCACAAAATTTATGCTCCAAAAGAAATATATCAATCCAGCAAAATGGTTCCATTTAATTTTTCTTTTAAAGACAGATTAACTAAATTTAAGGAAGAATTGGCTTTTCTTGATATCTCATTTTCAAATTACTGATACAAACTTACCAGAGAGTAATTATTTATTTTGCCTAACATCAAACAATCTGCAAAAAGTTTCCAAGATAGAGCCATTCTTTGTTCCATTTCCAAAAATAAATAAAGGTTTTCTAACTGAAAGCATTTACAGTCCTAGCTCTCTAAAGTAAACATTAAAAAACAAAGTACAAAAAATGATCTCTTGGCTTCTGAATAGCCCACTTAGTTACACAAAGTATTTTCTGTCCCAACACTTTCTCAAATTCAAAAGATATTTACTTCCTAGGAACATAACAGTCTTCATTTCAAACCATTCAGTCTGTTTCCATGGCAACACTGCGGGATTCCTTGGCCACCATAAGTCGCATTAGTTGACTGTGGAATTTCTCAATCTTCTTTACATCTTGAGCTTGGTCTGTTCTATACACCAAACACTGTCAGAAATTTTAAAAGCACACATTAACTATGTAAAACTAGATTATCAATGACGTAGCAAACGTATGCTTGGATAAAATTTTGAGTCTCTTCCGACCACTGTTTTGCTCTACTTCCTCTGGAGGTCATACTAAAGAAATTACATTCAAGTTTCCAAGTCCCCAACAATGACATTCCTTAAGTTTAGTATTTTATAACATTTCAAATGCCACTGCTGTGGTTAAAAAACAAACTGAACTCTATTAGAAGCTTCTCAAAAATGACCAGTTGAATAATGTATTCAAATTCTGCCATGGTCTGATGAGAAGACTTCAAGATTGGAATTAGATATTTTCTCCCTGGGATCTGGTCATAAATGATTGAGTTACAGTGGGAAAAGCATATAAATCTTAGGATCCCTTTCTCTATTTGTGAAATGGGAGGGGGGGAGGGTTAATGATAATTTTTAAAAAATCTGGAATCCCTTGCTTACTGCTGGTTGCTACCTAAATCAAACGAGATAAATCTATTCAACCTTGATTTTCTGACATTACTTATAGTTTTTAAACCAAACCAAATTCTTCCTTGCTATAAATTCAATTCTTCATTAGATAGATACTTAAGATCTGTTTATCGTTGGCCATAAAACCATTTGTTCTAGAATCTTCAAAATTATCAAATTTAAGCTGGCAGTCTTTTTTTCATCTTGTAACACTGATCCATTTTTCTTTAGCCCATCTTAGATTCACGTGAGTTTTAAACAATGGGAACTTCATGATCCTACAGTAATATTCATCAACTTAAGTACTTTGGAGTTCAACCCCATCATGCCCAACTGATCTGAATTCATACAGCCTTTAAATCACTTACTTAAAAAAATTTTATCCACGCATTGTACAAATTTGTCTAACAATTTTGTAAAGCGGCCATAATCATCTCCACCGTTTCAATTTTAGTATATGTTTTGTAGAAGAACAAATACCTTCTCACTACAGTTTAGTGAGAAGAACAAACACCTTCTCATTAAAATACACAGAAAGATTTTAGGTCCACAGAAGACAATATTATGAATCAGTCACGGCATTGGAAAAAAATGATGCATAAATGGGACTACTAAAAAGTCAAAGCTCCATGACGATAATAATGAAGTCTAAGACGAGTTTTGTGAAGGAATTATTAGCCACTAAAATGAATTACTGAAGTATACAAACTTTTCTTTAAGAGTCATTAGAAAACAAATTTTTATGTTGGAGTTGATTCATATATTTACTGTTTAGGAGGATGGGTTTGATGGTATCTTTGGTCCCTTCTAGACGTGGACTAGTTCTCAGTAGTTTTAAGAAAGGGAACAAAAAGTATTTTTCATATTTAGATCTTGTCAAAGGAATCATCAATTTTAAATAAAGTTCTTTCCAATACTGCTTACCATGAATCCTTAACTTATATTTAATCATTACCAGAGGCAAAAAGTCATCATCTGGAGATAAAGCCTCTTGTATTGAATTCAATTCTGCATTTTCCTCTATTTTTAAAGCAGGATATACCAATTTCTCTTCAGTAGATATATCTATTCACTCTGCGACAATCATAAGTAAAATTTTTCTCAATGTGAATGCTCGAGATTCAAGTATACATTTACTGAATCTACTAAGCGCAGGCACTAGTGCTAGGCACTTCCACATATTTCATTCACACTCCACAACAACCCAACTGGGTAAGCAGACTATCACTGTGGCACTTCATAGACAAGAAAATTATGGCCCCCAAAGCCAAAACTTTTGGCCTGAACTTTCCCCAGGATGAAATGCTGGTAGATGGCTAAGCTAGGATTCATATCTCTTGAATCTAGGTTTAGCACAATAGAGTTCAATTTATTCTTCCTTTTTCACATTTTCACAGTTACTTCACCAAACTCAATTGGTTCTTGGAAGACATGGTAATCGTTAAAAGATCCGACTTCACACAACCTCACAATGGAAGCCTGAACACAAATATAGTAAAATATATGACCAAAAAGTCATTTTTAAAGTCACTATTAAATCCTTTAAAGAATTAATCCATTAAAAAAAATGTTTGCTAAGTACCCTCTGGGTCAGGACACCATGCTAGTCACTACAAATACTGGTAAGAATATTACTGATCTATCTTTATTTTGAAGCTCACAATCTATTAAAAGTCAAATGTGATAAGACAACTGTGACACAGCACAAAAAGAGGCAGAAATAAAAGTAAGAGATGAAGCAATCCTTTTGAGCTGCGTTTTGAAAGATAAGCAGCAGCAGGCTTGTCACACTGGGGCAGGGGTGGGATTCAATATTGCAGAGATGGAAACAGACTGTTCAAAAGCGCAGAGGCTGGGCTTCCCTGGTGGTGCAGTGGTTGAGAATCCGCCTGTCGAGGCAGGGGACATGGGTTTGTGCCCCGGTCCGGGAAGATCCCACATGCCGCAGAGCGCCTGGGCCCGTGAGCCATGGCCGCTGGGTCTGCGCGTCCGGAGCCTGTGCTCTGCAGTGGGAGAGGCCACAGCAGTGAGAGGCCCGCGTACCAAAAAAAAAAAAAAAAGCGCAGAGGCCTAAGACATCATGGCATATGAAAGGAGCCCTTAAGTAACATTGAAAAGATGAAGATTAGACAGGATATGAGGGTGGAATTTACATTATGAGTGATGAGAAGCCACTAACGATTTTATTTTTGGCCACTAAAGATTTTTAAGCAGGGTAGTAACAAACAAATTTGCATTTTTAGAAATCCCTCCGGCAGGGCAGCATAGGACGACTAAAGGATGAACTGGAAGCAGGGACACAGAGCCTATTCTACTAGTCCAGGTGAGTGACATTGAGCCCTTAAAGTTAAGAGGTTAGCAGTCAAGATGGAGAGTTCATGGCAGAAAATGAGACGAGGGAGCTTGAATCAATAATTCGCAAATGCCCAGCAAAATGTATGGAACTTATCGGAGGATCAAAATACAAGTTTTTCAAATGAAGGAATAGTTAACGTGAGAATGAGGGAAGGGAAGGGACCAAAGATGATCCCCAGGTTTCTAAGCAGGTAGATGACAGTGCAAGTAACAGAAAAAACAGAAGAGCCAGTTTGATAAGATATGATGAGTTCCATTCTAGACAGGCTAATGTTAATGAGTAGAGGAGGCAGGATGCTCAACTTAGAGCTAGTCAGGAAGCCAAAAGAAAAATATGAGCTAAAGGTACAAAATTGGAAACAGACAGACACAGGCAGTACTGGACTTAATGGGTTGGTCCAGAAGTGGTATGAAAAGATCAAGAACAGAATCCTGGAGAAACCAGTATTTATGGGGGCACATCAGTGAAATAATTAGCAAAGAAGAATGAAACAGAAAAACAAGATAAAATGGAGCACAGATGCCAAAATAATAATTTCTACAAGAAGTGGTTTTCTCCAAAGCAGCCAGGAGGTCACATAAAATATGAACTGCTGAGGCTACTGGGTTTGAAAATAAAGGGGCTGCTGCTGAGCTCTCACCAAGAGCAGTCTGAGTGGAAGACTTCATGCAGAAACCAGATGGCAGAGGGGTAAGGAATGAATGGGGTGTGAGGAACAGACAAGAGTGAGCAGACAGGGAAGGTCAGAAATATAATTATAGAGCCTATAACTTGTGTTCAAATACCATTATTTACTTCTCACACACATAAAAAGAAACCTTCACCCCTCATATCCACTTTTGGTCTCTACATTCCTCTTGCTTAGGGTCCGAAGAGAGCAGTTATTAAACTACACTTAACATACTGCATTAATGAAGCAAGTTGAATTATCTTTCCAAGTGCCTATAAAAATAGCTTCCAGGGGCTAATGGCAGACTCCGGGAGGGCTCACGCCAAGGAGTACTTCCCAGAACTTCTGCTGCCAGTGTCCTTGTTCCCATGGTGAGTCACAGCCACTGCCCGCCTCTGCAGGAGACCCTCCAACACTAGAAGGTTGGGAAGCCCGACATGGAGCTCAGAACCTTCACTCCAGCGGGTGGACTTCTGTGAGGGAAGAACTGAATTGTTAAGATCCAAGGATGAAACAGAGAATTTGCTTCATGTCCTGACACTGAATGAAGTCTTGACTATGCACCAAGTCAACTCCCAAGCTTTGTTCTGTCAAGCACTGTGGTTCAAAAAGATAGTAATAGAGCCGTGTGGACGAAAAGGCTCTTGGTGCTCCAGCCAGAAGTCAGTGCTGTGCCTCTGAGGTGGGAGAGCTGGTCCACAAGAGACCTCCCAGCTCCAAGTAATATCAAATGGCGAAACTCTCCCAGAGATCTCCATCTCAACACCAACACCCAGCTTCACTCAATGACCAGGAAGCTACAGTGCTGGACACCCTATGCCAAACAACTAGCAAAACAGGAACACAACCCCACCCATTAGCAGAGAGGCTGCCTAAAATCATAATAAGTCCACAGACACCCCAAAACACACCACCAGACGTGGACCTGCCCACCAGAAAGACAAGATCCGGCCTCATCCACCAGAACACAGGCACTAGTCCCCTCCACCAGGAAGCCTACACAACCCACTGAACCAACTTTAGCCACTGGGGACAGACACCAAAAACAACGGGAACTACAAACCTGCAGCCTGCAAAAAGGAGACTCCAAACACAGTAAGACAAGCAAAATGAGAAGACAGAAAAACACACAGCAGATGAAGGAGCAAGGTTAAAACCCACCAGACCTAACAAATGAAGAGGAAATAGGCAGTCTACCTGAAAAAGAATTCAGAATAATGATAGTAAAGACAATCCAAAATCTTGGAAATAAAATAGAGAAAATGCAAGAAACATTTAACAAGGACCTAGAAGAACTAAAGATGAAACAAGCAACAATGAACAACACAATAAATGAAATTAAAAATACTCTGGAAGGGATCAATAGCAGAATAACTGAGGCAGAAGAACAGATAAGTGACCTGGAAGATAAAATAGTGGAAATAACCACTGCAGAGCAAAATAAAGAAAAAAGAGTGAAAAGAACTGAGGACAGTCTCAGAGACCTCTGGGACATTAAACCCACCAACATTCGAATTATAGGGGCCCCATAGGAAGAAGAGAAAAAGACTGAGAAAATATTTGAAGAGATTATAGCTGAAAACTTCCCTAATATGGGAAAAGAAATAGTTAATCAAGTCCAGGAAGCAGAGAGTCCCATACAGGATAAATCCAAGGAGAAACACACCAAGACACATATTAATCAAACTGTCAAAAATTAAATACAAAGAAAACACATTAAAAGCAGCAAGGGAAAAATAACACACAAGGGAATCCCCATAAGGTTAACAGCTGATCTTTCAGCAGAAACTCTGCAAGCCAGAAGGGAGTGGCAGGACATATTAAAGTGATGAAGGAGAAAAACCTACAACCAAGATTACTCTACCCAGCAAGGATCTCATTCAGATTTGATGGAGAAATTAAAACCTTTACAGACAAGCAAAAGCTGAGAGAGTTCAGCACCACCAAACCAGCTTTACAACAAATGCTAAAGGAAGGAACTTCTCTAGGCAAGAAATACAAGAGAAGGAAAAGACCTACAATAACAAACCCAAAACAATTAAGAAAATGGGAATAGGAACATACATATGGATAATTACCTTAAATGTAAATGGATTAAATGCTCCCACCAAAAGACACAGACTGGCTGAATGGATACAAAAACAAGACCCATATATACGCTGTCTACAAGAGATCCACTTCAGACCCACAGACACATACAGAATGCAAGTGAGGGGATGGAAAAAGATATTCCATGCAAATGGAAACCAAAGGAAAGCTTGAGTAGCAATTCTCATATCAGACAAAATAGACTTTAAAATAAAGACTATTACAAGAGACAAAGAAGGACACTACATAATGATTAAGGGATCGATCCAAGAAGAAGATATAACAATTGTAAATATTTATGCACCCAACATAGGAGCACCTCAATACATAAGGCAAAAACTAGCAGCCATAAAAGGGGAAATCGACAGTAACACATTCATAGTAGGGGACTTCAACACCCCACTTTCACCAATGGACAGATCATCCAAAATGAAAATAAATAAGGAAACACAAGCTTTAAATGATACATTAAACAAGATGGACTTAATTGATATTTATAGGACACTCCATCCAAAAACAACAGAATACACATTTTTCTCAAGTGCTCATGGAACATTCTCCAGGATAGATCATATCTTGGGTCACAAATCAAGCCTTGGTAAATTTAAGAAAATTGAAATTGTATCAAGTATCTTTTCCGACCACAACGCCATGAGACTAGATATCAATTACAGGAAAAGATCTGTAAAAAATACAAACACATGGAGGCTAAACCCAGGCGAATCTTTATATGTCAAGGTTGACAACCTTTGCATAGTTAAGGATCTATGCTAGGTTCCTATTGAGAAGAAGCTGAAAGTTGCAACCCAAAACCTATGGGATACAGCAAAAGCAGTTCTAAGAAGGAAGTTTAGAGCAATACAATCCTACCTTAAGAAACAGAAAACATCTTGAATAAACAACCTAACCTTGCACCTAAAGCAATTAGAGAAAGAAGAACAAAAAAACCCAAAGTTAGCAGAAGGAAAGAAATCATAAAGATCAGATGAGAAATAAATGAAGATAAACAAAATTGATAAACCATTAGCCAGACTCATCAAGAAAAAAAGGGAGAAGACTTAAATCAATAGAATCAGAAATGAAAAAGGAGAAGTAACAACTGACACTGCAGAAATACAAAGGATCATGAGAGATTACTACAAGCAACTCTATGCCAATAAAATGGACAACCTGGAAGAAAAGGACAAATTCTTAGAAATGCACAACCTGCCAAGACTGAATCAGGAAGAAGTAGAAAATACGAACAGACCAATCACAAGCACTGAAATTGAAACTGTGATTAAAAATCTTCCAACAAACAAAAGCCCAGGACCAGATGGCTTCACAGGCGAATTCTAGCAAACATTTACAGAAGACCTAACACCTATCCTTCTCAAACTCTTCCAAAATATAGCAGAGGGAGGAACACTCCCCAACTCATTCTACGAGGCCACCATCACCCTGATACCAAAACCACACAAGGATGTCACAAAGAAAGCAAACTACAGGCCAATATCACTGATGAACATAGATGCAAAACTCCTCAACAAAATACTAGCAAACAGAATCCAACAGCACATTAAAAGGATCATGCACCATGATCAAGTGGGGTTTAGTCCAGGAATGCAATATACGCAAATCAATCAACGTGATACACCATATTAACAAATTGAAGGAGAAAAACCATATGATCATCTCAATCGATGCAGAGAAAGCTTTCAACATAATTCAACACCCATTTATGATAAAAACCCTGCAGAAAGCAGGCATAGAGGGAACTTTCCTCAACATAATAAAGACCATATACGACAAACCCACAGCCAACATCGTCCTCAATGGTGAAAAATTGACACCATTTCCACTAAGATCAGGAACAAGACAAGGTTGCCCACTCTCACCACTCTTATTCAACATAGTTTTGGAAGTTTTAGCCACAGCAATCAGAGAAGAAAAGGAAATAAAAGGAATCCAAATCGGAAAAGAAGAAGTAAAGCTGTCACTGTTTGAAGATGACATGATACTATACATAGAGAATCCTAAAGACGTTACAAGAAAACTACTAGAGCTAATCAATGAATTTGGTAAAGTAGCAGGATACAAAATTAATGCACAGAAATCTCTGGCATTCCTATACACTAATGATGAAAAATCTGAAAGTGAAATCAACAAAACACTCCCATTTACCACTGCAACAAAAAGAATAAAACATCTAGGAATAAACCTACCTAAGGAGACAAAAGACCTGTATGCAGAAAATTTTAAGAGACTGATGAAAGAAATTAAAGATGATACAAATAGATGGAGACATATACCATGTTCTTGGATTGGAAGAATCAACATTGTGAAAATGACTCTACTACCCAAAGCAATCTACAGATTCAATGCAATCCCTATCAAACTACCACTGGCATTTTTCACAGAACTAGAACAAAAAATTTCCCAATTTGTATGGAAACACAAAAGACCCCGAATAGCAAAAGCAATCTTGAGAACAAAAAACGGAGCTGGAGGAATCAGGCTCCCTGAGTTCAGACTATACTACAAAGCTACAGTAATCAAGACAGTATGGTACTGGCACAAAAACAGAAATATACATCAATGGAACAGGATAGAAAGCCCAGAGATAAACCCACGCACATATGGTCACCTTATCTTTGATAAAGGAGACAGGAATGCACAGTGGAGAAAGAACAGCCTCTTCAATAAGTGGCGCTGGGAAAACTGGACAGATACATGTAAAAGTATGAGATTAGAACACTCCCTAACACCATACACAAAAATAAGCTCAAAATGGATTAAAGACCTAAATGTAAGGCCAGACACTTTCAAACTCTTAGAGGAAAACATAGGCAGAACACTCTGACATAAATCACAGCAAGATCCTTTTTGACCCACCTCCTAGAGAAATGGAAATAAAAACAAAAATAAACAAATGGGACCTAATGAAACTTCAAAGCTTTTGCACAGCAAAGGAAACCATAAACAAGACTAAAAGACAACCCTCAGAATGGGAGAATATTTTTGCAAATGAAGCAACTGACAAAGGATTAATCTCTAAAATTTACAAGCAGCTCACGCAGCTCAATAACAAAAAAACAAACAACCCAATCCAAAAATGGGCAGAAGACCTAAACAGACATTTCTCCAAAGCAGATATACAGATTGCCAACAAACACATGAAAGAATGCTCAACATTATTAATCATTAGAGAAATGCAAATCAAAACTACAATGAGATATCATCTCACACCGGTCAGAATGGCCATCATCAAAAAATCTAGAAACAATAAATGCTGGAGAGGGTGTGGAGAAAAGGGAACACTCTTGCACTGCTGGTGGGAACGTGAATTGGTACAGTCACTATGGGGAACAGTATGGTGGTTCCTTAGAAAACTACAAATAGAACTACCATATGACCCAGCAATCCCACTACTGGGCATATACCCTGAGAAAACCATAATTAAAAAAGAGTCATATACCAAAATGTTCATTGCAGCTCTACTTAAAACAGCCAGGAGATGGAAACAACCTAAGTGTCCATCATCAGATGAACGGATAGAGAAGACGTGGTACATACATACAATGGAATATTACTCAGCCATAAAAAGAAACGAAATTGAGTTATTTGTAGTGAGGTAGATGGACCTACAGTCTGTCATACAGAGTGAAGTAAGTCAGAAAGAGAAAGACAAATACCATATGCTAACACATATATATGGAATCTAAGAAAACAAAAAAGGTCATGAAGAACCTAGGGGTAAGACGAGAATAAAGACACAGACCTACTGGAAAATGGACTTGAGGATATGGAGAGGGGGAAGAATAAGCTGTGACAAAGTGAGAGAGTAGCATGGACATATATACACTACCAAAAGTAAAACAGATAGCTAGTGGGAAGCAGCCGCATAGCACAGGGAGATCAGCTCAGTGCTTTGTGACCACCTAGAGGGGTGGGATGGGGAGGGTGGGAGGGAGGGAGATGCAAGAGGGAAGAGATATGGTAACATACGTATATGTATAACTGATTTACCTTGTTATAAAGCAGAAACTAACACACCATTGTAAAGCAATTATACTCCAATAAAGATGTAAAAAAAAAAAAAAAAAAAAGCTTCCAGACCAATGTTCTTGACTTGGGAATGAAATGTGAAATAAGCATCCTAATGGGTGATCTGCATAAATTCTATGTAAATAATTTCAAACAAATGGTTAACTCAAACAAATCTGAAAGTATGCAACAAATAAAAATGTATACTTACAACTAAATCATCTGTTACTTTAATACACAAACTCCCATCAGAATGCCTATATTTGAGAACCACACGTGCCTGAAATAAAAATACATATTTAGAAACAGTGAAGTCAGAGACATTTCTCATAAATAATTTAGTCTTCAGCTGGGCTAAAATGGATCCTTCTAGAATTAATAGCCAAAACATCTAAAGGCACCTTTACTGTAAACTTATTATTGAAATGCGGGAAAACAGCATTTTGTTCATTTCTATTGCTGCAATTTTTTAAGACTTTGAAGAGATGTACTGAAAATTCCCAAGACACATCCATATTCAGAGAGCCTGTGAGACTCTTAAGGTGGTTTGGCATTTCTTGCCAGTAAGAATAATATACTGAAGGGTATTCACAGCTTGCCACCTCAAAGTATACCACTTGGGCATAAGGAATGCTCTGAGCTGAAGGAGATTAGCTCTCTGCCCTTTCTGGCCAAAAGCAGGACATAAATTAACCTTTGTAAAGGTGATGTAAGTTTCCAGTTGTAAAGGTGTTTCCCTCTCCCTGGGAAGAGAACAAGGTTTGTTCCCTAACAAACCTTACTAAACAACTCTTATTTCCCATACATTTCCTAGTCACCTTCTCACAACTTACCCCCTCCCAGAAGCCCCAAACCTCTTTTCCTTTGTCCAGCCTCTTTCCCACCCTTTGTTAAGATGGCATAAAGGTCCTAAATTCCTCAGTTCACATTTCTTTGTGAACTTCTGTGCTATGTATGTTTCTACTTGTTAATTTGCAGAGCCCCAGTCATAACACCTAAGAGAGTAAAGGAGAAAGATGTTTCTCCCCTACAATACCAACACACCTAGCCACAGATGAATGATAGGCAAAGAAGGGGAAAAAAATAACAGAAATGGCTAGTTCAGTTCAAATCCATTCCCCAGGAAAGAGCCCTGCAGTTGCAGTTCATACTTTCCATTTTCCCATGGCTCTCAGGAGGTGGACTCAGGCTAAGTTACTCAGCGAAATCACATCTTTATCATGATGGCACAACATGATGTCTCCATCAACAACTTTCTAAATCCAGAATAACTCCTATATTGAGTGCCATGCTACACAGCACTTTTTGTTGTTTGGTATTCTACAGTTAGGAAGCCAAGAAAATGATTTAGGTATTACGATATTCCAATAAAAGAAGACATCTCCCAATAGAGTTTACAACTTCCATGAACATTATTTTTACTACTTTAAATGATGGATTCAAAAGTGTACTGCAGCAGAGTCAAGTTTCTTGTTAACCAAAATAAATAACTCTTGTTTAGTTTTAGCTAGCTGTTTTAAAAAGTGCTAAGTATCTATAAGCCAAAACAGGAACATAATTTTAAAATGGTTACAGTGTAGCACAGGACCCTCAAGACAATTCTGGAAACTAGATAAAAAGGGCTATTAGAGCTTTTCCTACAGCTTTTCCCATTATGCTCTCTGCTCTCCTGGGATTGCAAAAAAAATAGTCATACCACCCTGAGATTTGTCTTGGTGAGGGAGGAAAGGGAACGCACCAAGCACTTAAGTAGGTATAAATAATGACAACTAGGTTAAGTACCTTTAGACTACCTGATTCTATTTATTGAGCTATTAAAATCAGTTTTACGTATTTAAAAAAATTCAGTCCTCCGGAAACAAAAGGAAACTGAAACTAAAAAATATACTAAGCATGACAACTACGGAAAGTTTTAACTCTCACTTAAAAGAATACTTACTGGCGAGTAGGAGAAATGAGAGTTAAAAGGTCTGTGGTACTACAAGAGAGTCCATTTTGTAACGTAGGGAGCACCTAAGTTACCATGTCAGATGCCACTAAGAGAGAAAAAGAAATCAAGGTTCTTGCTTTCTTAGGAACTTTGAATTCAACCAAGCAAAATAATCAAAACATAAGACAACATAAATTAAGCCCTATAAAGGCATATACAGGTAAAATGTTAAAAGAGGACGCAAGTAATTTAGATTGGGAGAAGAGGAAGTGTAAAAAGGCTTTATAGAGATGGCTTCAGAAATGCATTTCTTTTTTTCTTTTAGGGAAGAAGTTAGGAGAAAAGCTGAAGTGGCAATCTGAAGATATGATACATTATGTAGCTTCATGAGACTAGGGCTGAGTATGGCGGAAATGGTGGAAGACAAAGCCAGCAAGACTGGAGAGAGGGTCAGACTGGAGACTGGGAGTCCGGATGTCTACCAGCAATCAATGAAGAACCAGGTTTAAAGCAGGAAACTGAGAATTCAATTTTTGTGTTTTAGATAGCTGTGGTATGAGAGTGGTCCAGAAATAATGCCATCTTCAGTTAGAGCAGATGCAACAGAGAATGGTAAAAGGTGATGGATGTAATCAACAGGGAGAGAAGACAGAATTCTGTAAAACAGATCCCAAAGAGTTCTGACAAAATTTCTTTTCTTTTTTAGTCCCAGCAGTATGGACCAGTAGGAATAGCATGAACATGGGGTTTAGAGACGTGGGTTCAAATTTTAGCTTCATTTCTTAGAGACTAAGCAAATCATTTAGTGTATCTAAGATTGTTTACTCATCTACCTCAAGGAGCTGTCTTAATTGTTCACATAAATTATACAAATAAATATATATATAAAATGTCTGTCACATACAAGGTACTCAATATAACTGTCAGTCTCTCCCCACTCATCCCCTCACATTCCAATCAAAAAAATCACTAGTTTTTAACTAGTGCAAGGCTATCATAAGAAGGCACAAGTTTTTAGGCCACTGGAATTTTCTGATTGGGGAAAGAGCTCAAAGATTCTCGCTCTCTTGCCTATACTAGACATGCCTTGTTCACAGCAATGCTCTGTAATTACCATTTTATTTTCATTTTCCCTAAGAATGACCACATTCTTAAAATATGATTACTCTTGATGTGAATTTGTATATTCTTTACTATCTTTTCAAATATTTTTAGTTTACACTGTGGGTACTTCTGGACAAAAATCCTGTATTGTCCTCATGGTGTACTGCTTAAAGAAACAGATGGCCCTACAAAAAAATCTACCAAATGGAGCCAGAAATTGTGTCATAAACAAAGTACTCAATTTCAAAAATATCTAACTCATTTCATAATTTGTTATTATTACATCTTTGTATTGCAAAGAATGAAACTAAGAATGTTTTACAGCTTCTTGTTACTTATCTAGGTCTAAAAAGCTAGCAGGATTTTTTTTTTTTTTTTCTGGCTGCATTGGGTCTTCATTGTGGTGTGCGGGCTTCTCATCTCAGTGGCTTCTCATGTTGCGAAGCAGGGCTCTGGGCGCGCGGGCTTCAGTAGTTGCAGTACGTGGGCTCAGTAGTTGTGGCTCAGGGGCTTACTTGCTCCTCGGCATGTGGGATCTTCCCAGACCAGGGATGGAACCCGTGTCCCATTCACTGGCAGGAAGATTCTTAATCACTGCGCCACCGGGGAAGTCCCGCTAGCAAAATTTCTAATTAACAGGGAGCTGCTTCACATATTATTTAGATGACAATAACATAAATAAAAACCCGAGAGGAAGAAAAGTCAAGACCCAAATGCTATATTCTCATCCTTGCGACTTCTTTGCTTTTTAATAATAAGCTAACCTCTGACACTCACTTATTATAATTTTTGTGGGGGCCATGCATGAATTACAGGGATCCACGGGCCCTCTAAAATTGTTTACAAACTTCTACGTACAAGTGGATTTTTCTGAGAAAAGGGTGCAAGCATCTCGTGTTCTCAAAAAGGCACTGACCTCCAAAAGATTAAGAACCACTAAGCTAATGGCTGTAGATGCCTCCAAACTGGGGTCTTTCCAAAATTTCTCTGCGGTGGCAGAAAAACATAACCGTTTTATCTTACACAAGGTAGTATGGGACAAGGGCACCAAAACAGCTGAGGGACAGAAGGTCGAAACTGCAGGAGGAGGAGCCCTGCCCTTAGAGACACGTAAACCAACGACAGCCATAAGGGATGTTCAGGGATTGGGGGCGGAGGAAAGCTACCTAAGGGCCCTGAAATGACCCCGATCTTGCCCGTTTCAGGGCTTCATCGGGCCGTTAATAAGGGAGGAACAAGCGGACTTGGCGGGGTCCGTCTCTCCTCACTCACAGCACCTACTAGGATGCTGGAGAAGCTTCGGAGGCCGAGCGGACGGCAGAGAAGTTATCCTGACCGGGGGCTGGGACAGAGGCACTGGCCCCTCCAGTGATTTACCTTCATAGGGTCTGCGAGGTAGAGCTTCTCCGCTGCGCGACTGAACTCCTCCCAGGTCTGGTACTGCGGCATCCTCGGCCCGCGGCAGAACAGGAGAGGGAGGCAAAGCTACGGACCTGAGGCGACGCGACGCAGCCCACCTACCTCCCTACCTCTCGCAGCCACCTACTGCAGCAGAGACCCAGCCGCTCAACGATGGTGGCGCCTCTTCGCACCAACGCCTCGTTCCATTGGACGGCCCGGACCGCCGTCGCCCAATGGAAAGGAGGGATGTTGCCAAGTAGGAGGTGGAGCCCCGAGCGTGTGGCTCTGAGAGCTGGTCCAGAGAAGTGGATAGCGAGGAGACGATGGAGGTTGCCACAGCGCCCCCTGTAGGACTGGAGGAGAATCTGTCCCGCTGTTCTTTGGGCGGGACTGCAATGGTAAAGCCCAGGTTTCTTCAGCAAACATTGAGCGGCTTAGTGATAAGCGCTGGAGCTACAAGAATGGAGACATTAGGGTCCAGCTGTCACACCTACAGCTTAGTAAAAGAGAGAGGAGACATAAACACAAGAATGCAACCGAAAACTTAATGTGATGGATATTTATGTCGGGTTAGTAGAGCACAAAGGAAGAGTAATCACGTGTGGGTGGAGGGATGCTATAGTGATGGCACAAGCCGAATCTAGATAAACATGGTGGATGTCCAACAGGTGGGCAAGGTGGGGCAGGATATCTAGGCCCACTTTAGATCTGTAGTGTATTTAATGTGATAGGTATTTGGGGGATGGGGGAAGAAAAGAATCAAGGGAAGAAATCGTGTCATCACTTAAGCCAGGAGAAGACATTTGAACTTTGTTCTCCAGGCAATGGAGTGATTTAGAAGGGTATTTTTCTTTAATCAAGTTTATTGAAGAATATTTTTTTGTACAATGAAACACACCAGTTTTAAATGTACAGGTTGATGCATTTTGACACACACACACATTTATATATTAAAATATGGGTATATGCCCATATACCAGATATCACAATCAAGATAAGGAACATCTCTATCTCCAGAATAGTTCCCTTATGCTTCTTTATATTCAGTCCCACCACCTGCACCCCTAACCCCAGACAATCACTGATCTGCTTTCTGTCACTCTAGTTTTCCTGCCCATGCAAGGGATTTAAGCTGATTTGCATATGATAGGGCTCCAGCTTCACACAAAGACTGAAGTGAAGTGGCAAACCTGGAGATGGGGAGACCTCTTAAGATGCTCATGCAGTAATACAGGCATATAGATAACTAAAAAGGACCTACTGTATAGCACAGGGAACTCTACTCAGTACTATGTAGTGACCTATATGGGAAAAGAAATCTAAAAAAGAGTGGATATATTGTATATGTACAACTGATTCACTTTGCTGTGCACCTGAAACTAAGACTACATTGTAAAACAACTATACTCCAAAAAAATTTTTTAAAGGATATATTGTACAGCACAAGGAATATAGCCAATATTTTACAAAAAAAAAAAAAAAAAAGCCATGGATCTGAATTAAGGCACTAGCTTAGGAATGGAGAGGAGGAAACAGTTTTGAGATTTACTCAGTGAATGATGTGGGGTATGCAGGAGAGGAAAAAGTAGAATGACTCCTGGGCCAGTGGAGGTGGTGATGCCATTGACTGATGCAGGGGAAAGGGAAGAAGAAAAGGTCTGGGGGAGATTGGGGAAGACAATGAGTCCAGCTGTGAACTTGATGAGTTTGAAATATCTTTGGGACATCCAGGTGAAGATGTCTGGTAGCTTAGCTGGGTATCTCCATCGGTAACTCCAGGAGCTGTATGAAATAGGAGTCATCAGCAGATAGGTCTTAGTTGAGCCTTCCTGGGGAGAGGACACAGCACAAGAAGAGAAGACTAAGGACAAAGCTTGCGAAACAGCCACATGTACAAAGGGTTAGAGAGAGCCAGTAGAGTTCGCAAAGGGGGCGAAGCAGAAATTATCAGAGGGATAAAAGGAGACCAGGAGCGTCTGGGAAGTGGCGGGGAGAAGGTTTTGAGGAGGGAGTAGTCAGTGGTGTCAGATGGCGGGTAGGGAGCGAGTACAAAGAGAACAAAAATGAGTCCACTGATTGTAGTCATTGGGAGGCCATTGGCGACCCTCAGCCAGAGAACCCTCAGTCAGACTGGGGTTTGAGTAGAACTGGCTGAAAGAGGCTGAAGAGGTAGAACAGTGAAGGCAGTTGCTTTATACTCTCCTTTATAAGAGCTTAACCACAAACAGAAGAGGAAGTAAATAAAAAGATATGAAATTGAGTTATTTGTAGTGAGGTGGATGGACCTAGAGTCTGTCATACAGAGTGAAGTAAGTCAGAAAGAGAAAAACAAATACCGTATGCTCACGCATATATATGGAATCTAAAAAAAAAAAAACAATGGTTCTGACAAACCTAGGGGCAGGACAGGAATAAAGACACAGACATAGAGAATGGACTTGAGGACACGGGGAGGGGGAAGGGTAAGCTGGGACAAAGCGAGAGAGTGGCATGGACATATATACACTACCAGATATAACACAGATAGCTAGTGGGGAGCAGCCGCATAGCACAGGGAGATCAGCTCGGTGCTTTGTGACCACCTAGAGGAGTGGGATAAGGAGGGTGGGAGGGAGACGCAAGAGGGAGGGGATATGGGGATATATGTATACGTATAGCTGATTCGCTTTGTTATACAGTAGAAACTAACACAACATGTAAAGCAATTATATTCCAATAAAGATGTTAAATAAATAAAAATAAAAATAAAAAAAAGAAGAGGAGGTAAGAAGATGGCCCAAAGACACCGGTAGAGAAAGTGTTATTGTTTAAGATGGAAAGATTTTGTGCCTGTTTATAACTTTCAGAGAAGGAATTGTAAGAGATGGAAAGATTAAAAAATACAAGAGAAAGAGGAAAGCAAGATTTCAGGGGAAACATGAAGGGGAGGACTAAAGGCACAGATGTATGAAAACAGAAGATTCACCATTGCCTTTGAGGTGGTGGGGAAGGAGGGTAAGGTGGGTAAGGATACAGGTGAATATGTAGATACGAGGACAAGAAGGTAAACTTTCTTTGCCACCTAAGAGGCAAGGCCATCTTCTAAGACAGGAGGGCAAGAGTGGGTTTGGAGCCTTGAGAAGATTTAGAAAAGCCATTGTGCGAAATGAGTAAGGAAGCAGACCAGAAACTTACAAAAAAAGTATGTCAAACAGAGTTGAAGGCCCAGCTGAAACTGTAGATCATACCCTGGGAATTGCCCCAATCTGCACATCTGCCCCAATCTGGATGGTCTCCAGCACCATCCAGAAGCTTGGGTCTTAGAATGGAAATGGCAGATAGGAGGGATTTGCAGGGTATGCAAGGCAGAAGGACAAGGGGACAAAAATATTGAAGGTACAGGCAAGAGAGCAGTTGAAGTGATAAATCATGGGATAATTAATTGGGTCAAAAGAGAGAGTTTAAGGGACCAGGTCTCTAGGAAATCTGAACGTAATATAATAGGAAAGAGGAACTGAAGTTATGGTCAGATGAGATATTGGGGTTTAACATTTTGGAGGAGAATGGTTCCCGGGTTGTCCATACTAGGATCAAAGTCACATATGAGTAAGAAAGGGGATAGGATGTAGGAGAAGGCTGTGAGCCAGCGGCCCAAATCCTCAGTTAATGAGAACAGGGTTGGGGGAGCCATAAAGAACCAGGCAGAGAGGGCAGAGTCAGAAATAATGACCCTCCGGGAGGAGGGGTTTTTGCCTGAAGGTGAAAACAATGGGAGTGAAGACAATGCCAACTTTGCATTCATCACAATGAGGAACATAAGAGATCAATTCAATTCAGCAAAACATATATCAAGTGCCCACCCTGGGCATATCAAGCAC
The DNA here is from genome assembly GCF_000442215.2 of Lipotes vexillifer. NCBI lineage: Eukaryota > Metazoa > Chordata > Mammalia > Artiodactyla > Lipotidae > Lipotes > Lipotes vexillifer. The sequence continues at coordinate 441,546 of NW_006781096.1, forward strand.
CAGGAGCTGTGCTAGGCACTGGAGACCCAGCAGTGAACAAGAAAGACCTCGTCCCTGCCTCATCGAGATCACAGCTTAGAAGGCAGGGTGACAATAAAGAAGTGATTTCCATTGTGAGGGTTCCCATGATGAGTTCCAGTATCTCCCGAGCTTAGCCCAGCCCAGCCCCTAAAGAGAGAGAGAAAACAGGATGAGGAAGAAGGGATGTTCCCAGCCGCACTTGGGTGCATTCTTTAAAGTAGGTTATTCTTTCCAGCTGTGGAGAAATAGCTTCCGAAGGGCTATCAAAGAGTGTCCTTTATAAACTGCTCACACTTGCACGTCACAAAAGAAAAATTCCTTTCATTCCCAGAGTCAGGAAGAGCAGGGTCTCTGCACCCTTTGTGGTTATCCTTTTGGCTTCATCTTCGCACACGTATCTCATTTGAGCACTAAAACAACCCTGTGAGGGTGGTCCACGAGCCCTTATCATAATTCCGAAAATCTGAAAAGCTCTGAAAAACAGAAGTATCTTGATATCTTGGTGGAAAACTTGACCTGCCCTCTCATAAGGCTATTTGTAGTCTTTATTTGTCCAAGTTGGTGTATTTGATTATAGGGTGGAGACTAGTCTCTTCTGGAGGTATTATGTAATATATGGCATGTGTACCACATTACCTTTCTAGAATCCAGCAAGCTGTGAATTCCGAAAGATAGGTGTCTCCAAGGATTTTGGATAAGGGATTATGGACCTGTGCGACTCTCCTTTACAAGTGATGAAGAAACCAAGTCTGAGAAATAAAGTATACTAAACAGATTGGCACTGGACTCTGCTCTCCACTGTTCAGCAACTGGCAAGCTAGCAGATGTTAATAACAACAGGAAGTGGTATGATTAATTTTGATTTTTAGAACATGTCACTAGTGGCAGTAGGGAAGCTGGATGGGTGGAGCCCAGCCTGGGTGCAAGGTCAAAACCAAAAGCCTTTGTTCTTTCGCCTGCATTGGTTGCCTCCTGTGATTGTTTTCTTGTCCTTGCCTCCCATTCGATTCCATTCCCACTACAGTGTCTTCCACTCTGTCCCCACCACACCCCTCAACTGAAGTTGCTTTCACGAGGTCAGCAACTGCTCTCAGGGTCACTAGTGACCTTCATATTTCCCAATCCAGCAGACAGCTCTCAATCTTTTCTTGACCAGATTGTTCAGCTGCATCTGAGGCCACGGACCACCCCGTAATCCTTACAATTTCCCAGCTGCTTGGCTTTTTTGACTCCATCATTCCGTACTCCTCCTTCGACCTTTCTGGCTTTTCCCACTCTGGCTCTGTCTTAGCCTCCTGTGCCCTTTTGGCCCTTCAGCACTTCAGCACTGGGCCCCAAGATACCAGACTTTGATTGCACTCTCTGTAGTTCTTTCTGTCGTTCTTTGGGTTTTCACTTCCTCCTCCATGCTGCTTAGTCCAGGCTTCTTTCCTGAGCTTCAGATCCATATATCCAAAAGCCTGCCAGACCCCAGGGCTAACCCCGGAGTTTAATTTTGGGAGATGAAAACAATTTTTCAGCAAATTGAAGCAATTTATAAGCCATAAATGTGATGCCTGCTTTTAAACTTATTTTACTGTTGCCATTTAGCAAATTATTAGCCACTCATATACTATATTTGACTGCCAGCAATTCAATACCTATGTATTGCAGACCTTTCAAGGGCCAGTGATTGTGTTGGGCAAAATATTTAGAAGCTAGTGAGGTCAGGGGCAGAGATAATTAGGCAAATTCACCAATACCTACAATTAAAGACAGAAAATGTGTCACAGTACAGCAGAGAGCAGTCCATTCCACAAGATTTGGAGATACATGTGTTTACTCTCCTGTTCCTCTCTTTCCCCTAAGGAGGAAGGTCTGTTGTTGTTTTTAAGTTAGAAATGACTGATTGTTTTCAAATTCTTTCCTTGGAGCTTTTTGTTCTCCTCGGTTGTCTTCTAAAACCTGTCAGCACCATAGTGGTTGTAGGCTACGAATAGGAGTAGGTTCTTAAGTGGCTTCTTACTTAACAATCATAATGACAGTCCACAGTGCTGCTGGCACGCCAGGAACTGCGCGTTACTATGTTGACTTTCATGCAATAAGCATTTGTGGAACCCACGATACACCGGAGTCAAAGAAGCCGCTGTTCCTCTTGTGCCTTCCCAGGTCTCATGGATTCAAGGCAGAGCAGAGTGTAACAAACCTGGTAAGAGAAGGCAACTGAGAAACCGGTTTGCCCAGGAGTTGGATCCAGAACAGGGAGGGAAGGAAACCTGAGGACATCCTGACGCAGCTGCAGGTCGGGGGCAGCTTTAGCCCAGTGTCCGGCGGAGGGCAGTGGTGTGCAGACGGTCACACGGAGACGGGTCCCTGACTGCTAACTTCAGCCTTTTCATGGTCCCCATGCAGCACATACCCCTAGTTTAGCTGAGGAGGTTACTGGTGCGCTTTGTTACCTTTTGCTCAATCTCAACTTTTCCTTTCCGGAGAAAGCCTCAGCTCTTACTCAATTGCCAGGAACTTCCAACCCAGTTTAATTCATTCATTACTTATCGAGCACCTCTTCCCTGTCAGTCACGCTACCAGGTGTTCTACACTGAAAACAAAGATGTGCGTGAAAAGCTTACACGCTAATGAGAGCAGAGCAGGCTACAGGGATAAGGCAAGTTTGTAAATAATCAAAACTGGAGACAGAAACAAATACTGATGGGGATTCAAACAGGTCTAAGCATCCCCTGCCCTCCCAGGTGTTTGGGGGGGAGGGGTGGTCAGGAGGTAAAGACAAAGAGTGTGACTGTATGAAGCCCAGAGCTGACCTCCAGGACCCACATCCAGCACTCCCAGATTCTGTGATCAGAAGCCCCCCCAGAGCTGCATAGGAACAGTAAGGATCACCTTGAGGCTGCGGGCTCCGGGTAGGAAAGGGAGGGATGGAGGGAGGGACACAGGCCGAGATAGAAGTCACCCTAAGAAACAAAGCCCCTTCCCAGAGCCATGCTCAGAGGGGCTTAGAGACCAAAGGTTGTGCTAGCACCCTCATGCCACCCTCACCAACAAAGCCATCCCCCAGGCATGTGGCAGAGTTCATGGAGGCTGTCTCTCGCTGCCCCAGTTGAACCCCAAGCCAAGGATGCTAACATTGCCATACTTTGGGCAGGTAATTCTCCCTTTAAGGTGAAACAGATTTCAAGCAGAATGAAAACACCTCAACAAACAAGGGGGGGAAAGCCTTGTTTTGTCCAAGGGTGTTGAGAGAGAACAGGCTCCCATTGAGCCTTGGGGATCAGAAAGGCCACCCTCAGTATTGCCTCCTCTGGGGGAAGGTGGGTCAGGCCAGGTCAGATGCTGCCCAACCCTGGCCGCTGTGCTCTGGAGACCAGAGGCCAATGGCAGGGGGCACTGAGATTCCGAGGCTCCTGCCTTGTCAGTTTCCTCTGAAGCTGATTAAAATGAAATGCAAACCCAAGTCGCTGGGGAAAAAAGGTCAGAATTCCCCCCCCCCACCCCCCGCCCGCCCCCCC
>NW_006781096.1:445198-479395 GCF_000442215.2 Lipotes vexillifer
CCCCCACCCCCCGCCTGCTCCCCTCCCTCCTCAGCACACTGCGCTCTGGCCTGGGTCCCATCACCGCTCAGATTTCCCCTTCACCCGGGCAGCCCCGCACTGCCCAGAAACCCCACAGAATGGCCCCATTGTAGATGAGACAAACCAAAATAGCAGCATCTTCTGTTCTCGGCCTTAGGGAGATTCACTTAAAACCCCAAAGTCCCAGATGTGGACGACAATGGAAGTCATTGTTGCAAATTAGTGATCCTGGAACAGATGAGAGGCAGGTAGTCAGAGAGCAGCCAGTGTGGTGGGCTGGGCTGCAGGGAGAGGACAATTACGCAGTCACTCCATTAACCCAATTAGCAATCACTGGCAGGAATTCTGTTCATCACCAAAAAAGCACGGTGGGGAAGGTGGGAAAAGGGGACAACCAACTGGTAGGGGGTTATGGGGGCTGCGGTTGGGGAGGGCGGAGATCACTGCTGGAACAAAAGGTCTAGAAATAGAACTTCAGTTATTCCTAGGCTGGTAAATGTTATTTTTATCATGTTTTAAAAATGTTCTGGATTTCTTTTTAGACTGTGCCCTAGAGCATTTGGATGAACAGTGTTTGTATTAATTAATAAATCAGCATATAATTAATAATAAATTGAGGGAAGAGATATGGGAACATATGTATATGTATAACTGATTCACTTTGTTATAAAGCAGAAACTAACACACCATTGTAAAGCAATTATACTCCAATAAAGATGTAAAAAAATAAATAATAATAATACATTGACATGTATACACTAATATGTATAAAATGGATAACTAATAAGAAAAAAAGAAAATCCCTTTGGATTTGAAAGACAATAAGAAAATTAGAGAATAGTCTTAAGTATATAAACTCAGTAAAATTATGAAGTGGAAAACAAATCTCAGGACACTAACATACATATTACTTAAGAAATTTTGCAATAAAATAAATCCAAGACAGGTGATCAAAGTTTTGTTTTGTTTTGTTTTGTTCTTAAGACAGAGAATTGTGCCTTTTTTTAGCATTTTTATTGGAGTATGATCACAGCTGTCATGTCCTCAGTCATTCAGTCCAACAAGTCAATCAACACGTCCTAAGTGTCTACCTGGTACTCGCTGGAGTTTTGTGAGTGGGGATGGACACGGCATGAAGAAGGCTACAGCTGTAAGCACTACTGGCTTTCATAAGCAGTGTTTACATTCAAGTCACAAAATTCTGAGCAGAGAAGGGACAGGTTAATTGGGAATGGGAATCAGGAAAAGCTGCACAGAGGAGCTGGATTTTAAAAATAAAGGTCAGATTATGACAGATGGAATGGGCAGGCTTTAGGATACAGAGAAGGTGTAAGCGAAGGCACAGAGACAAACTTTTAAGGAGTGGGTGCAGCCCTTCTCCAGGGGGAGGCTGGGGTACTCAGAATACGGCGACCTTAGTGGCAGAGATGACCAGTTGCGAAAGAGGGCATTGGAGTGGCCACTGATGACTGGAAAGACGGTGAGGAAGGTCCTCCCACCCCCTCTGCCTGGATTTTATCTTTTTTAGAGGCCACAGGGTGAGGGACTGACCTGGGATCTTCGTGTGGCCGCCTGGGGCTGCAGGAACCAGGACATTGATAACTACATCCTTCATCACAGTAAGTAAAGGGAGAAAGGGAAACCTACCAAGTCCCGGAGCCCTGGCTGACTGTGGGAGGACAGATGGAGAAGATAAGCCCAGCCCCAGGGGAAACAATGACTGATTAGGTGTCTGCCTGTCTCTTTCCCCACTCAGACCTGGGAGCCGCCCTCCCACAGCTCCCTCCCCGAGGCCCACTACCTCTCACTCTTATTATCACTCTCTCCACACGCCATTGTGCTCTCACCCAATTTCTCTCCTGCTTTTATTCCCTTTTCACCTTTCCCAGCCTTCCAGCCACTGTGAAAGAGAAAAATGGTAAAACATGCAAAGCTTTGACTACAGCACAGAGATGAGGTGTTCTGTGTCTCCTGTGTCTGACCAGTTGCAAGCCAGCTGCTGTGTCTGGTTGTTCCAGATCTAGCTAAGCTTTGCTGCCCTTTACAGTCTGTCTTCAGGATGCAGGGGCTGGGAGGGCCCGCACTGACCTTTGACCACACAGACAGTAATTATTTGCTGATGGCCAGCATGATGACATGTGGAGAAACTAATCCCCACCAAAGGATTCTAGGAAAACATTCTTTGATCACTGACCGATGGAATTTCCGTATCCGCAGAGGTGTCTCAGGCATGCGTTCTGAGATCTATGGAATTGTTGTGTGCATTGGGGTGAGGGCTGGGAAGCATGTCCGTCTTGGCGTCTGGGCCTGCTTTCCTCTGGGTGTGGGTCACCACCCTCTTCATGGACACAGCCTTCCTTCTTCCATTATGGTTGGAGATCACCCAGGCTCCTGGAAGGCCCTTGCTCCCTCCCCGCTCAAGGCTGGGGTGGTGTTTGTATGTGAACTGATGGGTATTCTATACCCGCTCTGTACCCAACCACACAATACCTGCCTGTTCTCAAAGCACCAGCCCAAAGGCACTCCAGCTTCTCAGGTTTCGTGAACTGCACCTGGTACTTCTTCCCGTGAGGCTGCAATGTTGGAGGCTGAGTAGATGGCCTCCTGGTGGCTCCCACAAGGTCAGGCCCCGGAGGCGACTGGGGTTTTAGAGGCTGGCTCACTATGGCAAGAGTCAAAGAGAACCTCGAAGCTCGGGGCATCCTTCAGGAGTGAGCTACCTCTGGCTCCAAGCAGGAGGAGACTAACAGGTCTCAGGCTGGGCAGAGACAGGACAGCTACTTTGGAAGTGCAGGGAGGCGCGCACAGGCACTGGCACGGTGCCTGGAGTGCTTCCCAGTGTCCCCTTGAGAGCCCCTGGCCCACCTCCCAGCTAAGCTCAGCTGGGGGGCTCGGGCTCATCTCTAAGCAAGCCTGGACGGAAATGGCCGTGGAGCTCACCCTTACCTGGCAGCTCCCACTACCAGCACAAACGGGCCTTTAAACAGCTTCCTCACTTCCCAGGGTGGGTGCGCAGTCAGGGCAAGTGGCTGCTGGTGGCCACTGCGTCATTTTCTGGTGCAGTTCCAGGTGGCCGGCGCCACTGCTTCTTTTCTGTGCACATGCGGAGGCCAAGGGGTCTCCTGGGAGAGAGCTGCTTGCAAGCTCCTGCGCTGAACTCCTGCACCCTGTCTTGGTGTTGGGAAGCCTTACAGCTGCTCTGCGCTGGCAAAGCCTCCTCTCGCTAACTTGGGGCTTTTTGGATCAGGGTGTTGGTGAAGCAGAGTTTTGGCAAGAACCTTGGCAGCTGCTGCCAAGAGGAGAAAGAAGGGAGATAATTAGACCTGGTAATTGGTTTGCTTTTTACTTTTTTTACAGGCAACAGTGACTATGGCTGGGAGAAGACACAGAAGAAAGTTGTCCTCCAGGATCAAGGCTAAGCTGTCTTGATTTTAGGGGAAAATGCTGGTCCCCGGCCACTCCAGTACCTCCTGTCACGTCTTGCCTGGCACATCTGTCTGGCTGTGAAATGATTCTCTGCACCCCATGCTGTCCCCAACACGGCAATGCAGGTTTATGGTACCCAGGTCCATGCTGAGCCCGGGACCAGGCATCTTAGAACCTTGAATCCAAAGGTAACCTTTAGATGGAGTTGCCCAACACTGACGCCTCCAAGAAGAGATGCTGTGGGGCCTATTGCAAAGGGCTTTATGGAAGCCTTTTGTTTCTGGGCAGAGCTGACTCATCATTTCCCCCAGATAAGTTTGCTCTCTGGGAGGTTTCCAGGCCCCCATCCCTCCAGTTGGCCGTTTCTCCAGGCCAGATGGCTCATGTTAGATCTCAATTTGCAACGTGCTCCCCTTCACGGGCACATGTTCTGGATTCGTCCCAAACTGAGCAGCTGATTCACTGGGACGTTCTGGGAAGTCCTCGCCATTTGATGCCAACTCAGCACATCAGCATAGAACCTGCAAGTAGGATTTCCAGTTTTTGTGGGGAGCCTATTGATTCTAAGCCCAGACCCAGAAGTGCAGTCCTGGGAGACTGAAGTCGGACCTCAGGCAGGGTGCCCCAGGAGCTCTGCATCCGGTCCTTGGGTTCTGGTGTTGCCCCTGGGAGGGCTGCTTCCTCAAAGTTCATCAGAAGTGGACTCAGTGGGATCAATGACCTGTTTTTGTGGCCATTTAATATCTTGGATAAAAGCAGAGGAAAGAATTCATGACCAATTTGAGCTCTGCGAGTTTAGGTTTAAACTGGATGGCCTTTCTCCAACTTCCCTCCTTCCCAGTTACCGACCGTTTATACAGTAGACACTTATTGAGCAAGTACTGTGTGCCAGACATTGCTCTTAGGGCTCGGGGATAAGGATAAAAAGATGACCCTTGCCTTCAAGGGACTTAATGACTAATGTCTGAGATAGGCAGGCACTGAGAACAAAGAAAGTGAGAGCTGACGTAACGCAGTGGTCAAGAGCCCAGACTCAGGAGCCAGACCACCTGGCTCAGGTTCCTGCTCTGCCACTTAGAAGCATATGTGACGTTGGACAAATTACTTCACCACTACGTGCACCAGTTTCCTCATCAGTAGAATGAGAATAATAGCAATACCTACTTTAGTGTTTTATGAGGATAAATTAGTTACTAGATTTAAAGTGCTTAGAACTGTGCCAGGAATAGTGAGGGTGGTACACATCTGAGATAGGTTAAAGCTGTAGCATCAAGAGGACTAATTGGATGAAGGACTTAAGAGGAAGGAAGAGGTAAGGTATGTACCCCAGGATTCTGGTATCTGGACATGTGCAGCCAGGAAAGCTCTTTTGAGCCTAGGGGCCACTACCATATATATATATATAAATATACTTTATTTTAAATGTAAGTGTAGTTGATTTATAGTATTGTGTTAGTTTCAGATGTACAGCAAAGCGATTCAGTTATACATACATATTATGTATATATATATTCTTTTTTCCCTTGATTCTTTTCCATTGTATTTTCTTACAAGATATTGAATATAGTTCCCTGTGCTATACAGTAAATCCTTGTTGTTTATCTATTTTATATATGCTCATGTGCATCTGTTAATCCCATACTCCCAGTTTATCCCGCCCCTGCTTCCCACTTCATAACCATAAGTTCGTTTTCTCATTGTGAGTCTGTTTCTGTTTTGTAAATAAGTTCATTTGACTTTTTTTTTTTGCGGTACACGGGCCTCTCACTGTTGTGGCCTCTCCCGCTGCGGAGCACAGGCTCCGGACGCGCAGCCTCAGGGGCCATGGCTCATGGGCCCAGCTGCTACGCGGCATGTGGGATCCTCCCGGACCGGGACACGAACCCGTGTCCCCTGCATCGGCAGGCGGACCCCCAACCATTGTGCCACCAGGGAAGCCCCTGACTATTTCTTAGATTCCACATATAAGTGCTATCATATAATATTTGTCTTTCTCTGTCTGACTTCACTTAGTGTGATATTCTCTAGGTCCATCCACGTTGCTGCAAGTGGCATTATTTCATTCTTTTTTGTGGCTGAGTAATATTCTGCTGAGGGTGTGTGTGTGTGTGTACCACACCTTCTTTATCCATCCATCTGTCAATGGACATTTAGGTTGCTTCCATGTCTTGGCTATTGTAAATAGTGCTGCTATGAACATTGGGATGCATGTGTCTTTTCGAAATAGAGCTTTCGTCTTTTCTGCATATATGCCCAGGAGTGGGATTGCAGGCTCATATGGTAACTCTATTTTTAGTTTTTTAAGTAACCTCTAGGCTGTTTTCCATAGTGGCTGCACCAATTTACATTCCACCAACAGTATAGGAGCGTTCCCTTTTCTCCACACCCTCTCCAGCATTTATTATTTGTAGACTTTTTGATGATGGCCATTCTGACCAGTGCAAGGTGATACCTCATTGTAGTTTTGATTTGCTTTCCTCTAATAATTAACGATGTTAAGCATCTTTTCATGTGCCTGTTGGCCATCTGTATGTCTTCTTCAGAGAAATGTCTATTTAGGTCTTCTGCCCATTTTTTGGTTGGGCTTTTTGTTCTTCTGTTATTGAATTGTATGAGCTGTTTGTGTATTTGGGAAATTAAGCCCAAATTGTCAGTCACATCATTTGCAAATATTTTCTCCTAGTAGTAGGTTGTCTTTCTGTTTTTGTTTATGGTTTCCTTTGCTGTGCAAAATGTTTTAAGTTTGATTAGGTTCCATTTGTTTCTTTTTGCTTTTATTTCTATTGCCTTGGGAGACTGACCTAAGAAAATACTGCTACAATTTGTGTCAGAGAATGTTTTGCCTATGTTCTCATCTAGGAGTTTTATGGTGTCATGTCATATTTAAGTCTTTAAGCCATTTTGAGTTTATTTTTATCTATGGTATGAGGGAGTGTTCTAAATTCATTGATTTACATGCAGCTGTCCAGCTTTCCCAATACCCGTTGCTGAAGAGACTGTCTTCTCTCCATTGTATATTCTTGCCTCCTTTGTCAAAGATTAATTGACCCTAGGTGTGTGGGTTTATTTCTGGGCTCTCCATTCTGTTCCATTGATCTATATGTCTGTTTCTGTGCCAACACCACAGTGTTTTGATTACTGTAGCTTTGTAGTATTGTCTGAAGTCTGGAAGGGTTATGCCTCCAGCTTTGTTCTTTTTCCTCAGGATTGCTGTCGCAATTCTGGGTCTTTTGTGCTTCCATAGAGATTTTAGGATTATTTAATTCTAGTCTGTGGAAAATGTCATAGGTAATTTGATAGGGATCACATTAAATCTGTAGATTGCTTTGGGTAGTATGGCCATTTTAACTATATTAATTCATCCAATCCAAGAGCATGGGATATCTTTCCATTTCCTTGAATCAACTTCGATTTCCTTTATCAATGTTTTATAGTTCTCAGCATGTAAGTCTTTCACCTCCTTGATTAGGTTTATTCCTAACCAAGGAATTTTTTTATGTGATTTTAAACATGATTTTTTTTTTTTACTTTCTCTTCCTGATATTTCATTGTTAGTGTAATATATATATATATATATATATATATATATATATATATATATATTGAATCACTTTGCTGTACATATGAAATTAACACAATATTGTAAATCAACTATACTTCACTAAAAAAATTAATGATAAATTGGACTTCATTAAAATTAAAACTTTTGCTCTGCCAAACACACTGCTAATGGGGTGAAAAGACAGACTACAGATAGGAGAAAACATATGCAATCTACATGTCTTACAAAACACTTGTATCCAATATATATATATATATATATATATATATATATATGTATATTTTAATCTTGAGTAATTATGGCCTTGGTTTGTTTCTTTGTAGAGTGGGGATAATCATATCTTCCCTTCCAACCTCAGAAAAACCAACATTTGAATCTACTATGTACCAGACAGTTTCATTCTAAGATTGAGATAAATAACATATTCTAAATGTGTTTATTTTAAAAATTGTGCTTTTCTCTCTACCACCACCTCCCCAACCTCATACCCACCAATAGCCTGGGTAACTGAAAGACGACCAAGCAGGCAGCACTTTGGTCTGGCTTTGATAACAGCAGGTACTGCTGTGGTCCTGTTTTGCCTCCATGCGATTCATCACATTTCCATGCTGTTTAGTTCCTGGTTACTAAAGCCTTGTGACCCCATGGGAGGCTGGTGATTTCTTCAGAAGGAGGATCTGGGAACAGTAAGAAGCCTCGTGAGAAGGGCTGGGCTGCTCAGAGGTGAAGTTTCCTGGATGATATTATGAGATGGGTTGAGGACACACATTCCCCTGTGCAGACCGGTCCCTCTGGGTCCTGGAGGAGCTTCAAGCTCCTAGGAGCTTGTCTGTGCCGCAGGGCTTCTGTAAGGCAGGCTCTGCACAAAGCATGAGCTTGTTAACGGAGGTGGGTGGGGAGCATTCACATCCTTTGACTGAGGGGAAAGGCCGGATTGGGGGGTGGTAGTGTGGGGAGCATGGCAGCTTCACTGCTCATTACCTTGAGCTGCCTTCAAGTGTCCTGGAGAGACTTCTTGGCGAGGTTTCAGAGCTTGCCACCAAGATTATGGCCCCGGCTGGCCTGGCAGCCGTGTGAGGGAGGAGGAAGTCTGCAGCAGATGGAGCAGGATTCCCGCCTGTTTGGGAGACTGGCCAACTCTAATGGGATTACCATCCGGCTGCCCTGGTATCCGCCAGGAAGTTGTGAAATGAAATCTCAAGGACCCTACCACAGAGAGTGTGTGGGATGACTTGGCTGAAGCAAGAATCCTTGGGGAAATCGGTCCACTTCCCTGGCACTCCATTAGTCTCTTTCCAGAACAGAAGCTCTGCCTCGGAGCCCAGCACTGGGCAGCTGGTCTGTTCTCTGCATGGCAGCCTGTGGCCTTGGGTGGGGACGAGAGAGACGGTACCCTGGCAGGATGCTGGGGGGTGATGCGGTGACGTGAAGGAATGCCTGGGCTGAACCCCAGGCACTGGAAAATGATCCCTTGCTCTCTTCTAAGCCTCTCCCAGGCCTCTGACAACCCCACACTGTAAGGTCACAGGGACTGCATAGGAGACTGTTATCCAACCCTCTCTGTGGATGGAGGAAAGCACTCCTGAACTTGGTGTCCACATTCTGGGTTGGAGGTTCTGCCCAGTCACTTAACTTATCACTTAAACTATGGGGCCTCATTGTAAACTGCTTATCTTATGAGGATCAATGAGGAAATTCTTTGTAAACTGTAAAGTGCTTTACATGGAAGGAATAGCTCCAGGCACAAAATTCTCTGGGAATTGCTCCCAGAGGGTCAGAGGAGCTGAGTGGAGCCTTTTGGGCCAGACTAAGTCTTCTCCTGAAGACAAAGAGAAAGGACCTTTCACATGGCCCTTCTTTCTGGCTTCATCTGATATGGGTATCCCTGCTCTCACTGGTGGTCTGGGATCCTAGCAAATCACTGGTCTTTGGGGCAGCCTAGGGGACCCCCAGCAGGAACCAACAGGGGCCCTGTTTTCAGCAGGGTTTGTGTTTATACACGACAGTGTCTTTACCTTTTATCTAGCAAGAGTGAGTAATCTATTTGGGATATTTAACAAAAACCAGACATTACCTCACTGGTGTCTTATCCAGAGCTGCTCCAGTCTTCCCATTAATTCCAGTAACTCAGGGTCTTTTGCCATGTTGGGCAGTATAGAGAGAAATCCATACTCTTTTTTTCTGAGTAAAGGGATTCACAGAACACACTGTTCTAGTATTTGTATTCAAGCCCTTTCTTTTCCCAGTAAATGTCTGTTTTCTTTATTCTGAGAACATGGCAGAGGAATTAACCCAGCTCATCCCCCAAACCATCCTGACTCTAGTTGGGTTTCTCTGACTCCCCTCTTCCCTCGGGGACATGAAGAATTTATGTGTGAACTCGCACTGGCCTCACGAGGAAGCATCAGGAAGACCACCTTCTCTGAGGCTGATGGCTGTTTTCTAAAAGAAGTGTCAGAGATAGTGGTTCAGGTCATCACAGGCTTGGTGAGCAGCTGTCAGAGTACAGAGTGACAGCGTCTCATGTCTCCCCAAGGTGTGCAAAGGCCTGCCTGCTTCTTGCAGAAGGCCCTGCCATTGGTCATCATGGAACACCCCGTGGGTCATCCTCACATAGGAAGTACAGCTATCATAACCCCAGGCCAGGCAATGTTACATCTGTGTCTTGCAGTAGAAAAATTGAGGCCCAGGGACTTCCCTGTGGTCCAGTGGTTAAGAATCCGCCTGCCAATGCAGGGGACACAGGTTCGAGCCCTGGTCTGGGAAGATCCCACATGCCGCGGAGCAACTAAGTCCGTGTGCCGCTGCTGCTGAGCCTGTGCTCTAGAGCCCGTGAGCCACAACTACTGAGCCCACGTGCCACAACTACTGAAGCCCTCACGCCTAGAGCCTGTGCTCCCCAACAAGAGAAGCCACCACAATGAGAAGCCTGCGCACCACAACGAAGAGTAGCCCCTGCTTGCCGCAACTAGAGAAAGCCCACATGCAGCAACGAAAACCCAGCATAGCCAAAAATTAAAAAAAAACAAATTAAAAAAAAATGAGGCCCAATTAAAAACTTCCATGTATCCAAAATCACCATATATTAGGTGATATGAAGGAATAATTGCTAATTTTGATAGGTATCATCATGGCATGACGACAACGTAAGAACATGTCCATAGTGGTATAGATGCTTACTGAAGGACATAGCAGTGAAACGACATACCATCTGGGATTTGCTATAAAATATGTTAGCAGAAATATAAGAAAGAAAAAAGAGATAAGATGAGTGACACAAAGCATTGTTAATGGTTGAGTCTGTTCTTTCAGCTTTTGTGGATGATTAGATGTTTTCATAATAAAAAAAATAAAATAAAGGCACTGTGAATAGTGTTAAAAGGGAAGACCTACACTGGAGAAGATATTTAGAACACATGCATCTGACAAATGATTCCTATCCAAAATATATAAAGAATTACAAATCAGTTTTAAAAAAATCATCAACCTCATAGAAAAAAAGGGCATAAATTAGAACTAGCAATTCCATTCCTAGAAGGGGAAGCTTGAATGACCAATGCCCACACTCACTGGTGACCAGAAGAATGCAAATTACAAAACAAGACACCAATTTATGCCATTAGATGAGCAAACATTTTAAAGTCTGGCAATACCAAGTATTAGTGGAGATATAAAGTTTAATACATATATTTAGAAAGCAGTTTGGCAATATCTGCTAGAAATGTTTATATCCTACAACCTAGGATCCTACTTCTCAATATCTATCCCTCAGAAAGTCTGGGGCAAGTGCACAAGGTATACTTCGAACACACACTTCGATGTTCATTACAGCATTTTTATAATAGTTAAAACTAGAAAAAAATGGAGAAATAATTCATGACATAGTCATTATAATGGCAGACCACATAGAGTTAAATGAACGTGTTCCATTACTATATATAATTATACATAATTCATATATATGTCATATATATACCCATAATTATATATAATTACGGATGCTTTTCCAAAACATAATATGAATATTGAATGAAATGAAAATTGCAAAAGAACATGTATGTTATTACATCATGTATATAAATAACTTAAACATCTAACATAATATTTTTGTCTGTCTCCCTATGTCATAAGAGTACAAAAATAATTAGAAGGGCCGCAGAGCAATAGGAGAATAGTACTTACCTCCAGGGAAGGAGAGAGGGAGTGAGGATCATCTCAGTTTTATCTGTGTTTGGTTTTTCTCTAGGAGAAAATGTAAAAAACGAATCTGAAGCAAATATATCAAAAGACTGACATTTGAAATATCTGGGAGGTAGGTACAAGGTGTGTATTACATTGTTCTCTGTACCATTCTGCATATTTCAAATATTTTCTAATTTAAAAAACGATTTCTTGTTTTCTAAGTTGAAGTATAGTTGATTTCCAATGTTATATTTCTGGTACACAGCAAAGGGTGTGTGTGTGTGTGTGTGTGTGTGTGTGTGTGTGTGTATACACACACACTATTTCTCAGATTCTTTTCCATTATAGGTTACTACAAGATATTGAATATAGTTCCCTGTGCTATACAGTAGGACCATGTTATTTATCCATTCTATATATACTAGTCTGCATCTGCTAATCCCAAACTCCTAGTTTATCCCTCCTTCCCCTTTCCCCTCTGGTAACCGCAAGTTTGTTTTCTATGTCTGTGAGTCTATTTCTGAAAAATCAGTTTCTTTTTACACGGGCCTCTCACTGTTGTGGCCTCTCCCGTTGTGGAGCACAGGCTCCGTTGTGGAGCAGAGGCTCCGGATGCGCAGGCTCAGCGGCCATGGCTCACGGGCCCAGCCGCTGGGCGGCATGTGGGATCTTCCCGGGCCAGGACACGAACCCGTGTCCCCTGCATCGGCAGGCGGACTCTCAACCACTGCGCCACCAGGGAAGCCCATGAAAAAGCAATTTCTTAACTGAGGTCCTAAAGTGCCTCCCTTCTAAATATCACCTTTTCTTTTTCTCCCCCCTCCCCCAATATTTTAACCAAATTATGAGTAATTTAGGCGTTTGTGGACATGTGTGGAACTCCAACCAACATTTATGTGTTTGCCTCTAGGGGACAAAGCCTCCTGGAATTCAAACATGTTTTTTCTGGAGCACCTCGTTTCTAAGTTGGGGAGCGTCTACATTCTAAATATTGCCTTTTCCTATGACTTCCGAACCCCCTGACTCACCTTGCACCTCTATGAAAACGACTCCCAAATCTGACTGACATCCTTTCTCTCCCCAGCATCATTTCTATGTCTCCAATTCACTTCATGGCTAGTTTTTCTATTATCTCAAATTTATCCTCCAAATCAATTATCTCTATCACTTCTGTCTCAGAACAGCTCTTTCCTTTAGTTTGCTGTTTCTGTCAATAGTGCACTCAATAAATGTTAGTTTTCAGAAAGAGACTCACAGACACAGAGAACAGACTTGTGGTTGCCAAGGGGGAGGTTGAGTGGGGGAGGGATGGACTGGGAGTCTGAGGTTAGTGGATGCAAACTATTACATATAGAATGGATAAACAACAAGGTCCAACTCTATAGCACAGGGAACTATATTCAATGTCCTGGGATAAACCGTAGTGGAAAAGAATATTTAAAAAAATAATGTATATATGCATATAACTGAGTCACTCTGCTGTGCAGCAGAAATTAACACATTGTAAATCAGCTATATTTCAATTAAAAAAAATTTTTAATATTAGTTTTTATTTTCGTTAGTCCTTTCAACTTTTACCTTTTCCCATTGAGTTTACTATACACAGAACTGCAAATTTGTCATCTTGAAATTCTGTTTCTTTTTTTACTGAAGTGCTGTCCCCGCCCCCCGTCAAAATGCTATTTTATGTCAATTATTCCCAAGCTCAAAAACCTTATGGTGGCCCACTGCCAGCCTAAGATGGTCCAAAATCCTTAACCGTTTGTGTGCATGCCTTCCTCTTTCTCCAGCTTTGTTGCCCACTGTCTGCTGTCACTAAGGAGGTGGCACAAGCACCCAACCATGCTGCATGTCTTCCTGTATTTTCAGCCTTGAGATGCTTCAAGCTCAGATCAAATGCCTTTTCTACAAAGCTTTCATCCAGTTCTACTGCCGGAACCATTCCCGTAGCACAGCCCTTGTGCTGCCTTAGGTACAGGCAAATCTTTCTGTACAAAACGGGTCTAGAAGGCACATCCTTCCCCCTCCCCAGATCCCTTTCCATTAATGCTGAACTCAATTATTTAGCAGACCCAGGAAGCAGAGGTGGGATGAATAGACATGCTTATCCATACAGGATCTCATCCATATAAACGTTAAATCCATCTTTCCCCCTTCCTTTCCTTCCTCTTAGATTTTCTTCGGTGATATTAACTGTAAAGCAGACTGGCCTCACATAGGATTTGCAGAGAAGGTAAGGTGCTTTTCTCTGACATATGGCAAGAAGCTGATGAAAATGAGATTCCTTTAAGCCTAATATTGTATCAATTCTAAGCTGCACATTTTTTCACATGTTAATATCTCTGAAATCAAGATGCATTTTTCAATCAATAGAAGTTTTTTTTTCTTTCTTGCTGGTATACAAAAATAAAAGTGCATCTTCTGTTGATGGTATCTATAATTAGATGAAATAAGGTATATGGGAAGGCATTTAAAATGTCTCTAAATGCAAACAGCTTTTACTATTTGATATGAATATTAGCTATCAGTGTTAAAAAGAGACTTTGGAACACTGTTCTAGGGGTGCATACTTTTGCAAAAATGGCTCCAGAGCAGCATTCCAGTTCACTCCCCCACAAAAGCAGCATTGTGTACATGTCTTATCTACTCTGCCTTATTTTGTAAGCTGTTAGAGGGCAGAGACCCAGAAGAAGATATACCTTGAAATTCTCTGTGTAACGAGCAATAAAAAGCAGACATAAAGCCCTGCAAGCAAAATTCCTGAACAAAAGGTTTCTATGAAGGAAGCGGCTGATCAGTCCCCAGGTAATATCTGGTGCCGCAGATAATAAGCGGGCAATCAAGAATAGAACCCGCAGTGGCCTCGGTCTCAGGCTAGACCGCACTCTGACCTATTTATCCATCCTGCTCTCCAAGAGCCCAAGTTTGGGTTCTCAGGAAACCACTCCAGGCATGTTTTGTGACAACAGAGGTTGCCTGACAGCTTGATCAGGGATTCATTGTTTATACTTTTCTACTTTCCTGGCGTCCCTCCCACCTGCTTTCGTATCACTACCACTGGTAAGTTAGGCAGACCAGACTCTTCCATTGTCCTCTGTCACCTCCTTATACTACTTTTACCAACCCTTGGTGAAGCCAGGAGCCCCACCTTAGGTCACCTGTCCCTTACTGCTCACCTGTGACTTACCTGCCCATTCTGTCCCATTGACTTAGGCAGTGAACTCCCTGGGGTGGTAACAATTCTAGGTGGTCATGGGAGACTCTGAATGCGGTATGGTACTCCATAAATTATTAACTGTTGGAATCGTAAAAACAAGGAGCTGTGAGTATCCGGACAGGGTGGGCAGAGAGGGGTTTGACAACACACGCACCACACACACACACACACACACACACACACACACACACACACACACGTTAACACAAACATCCAGGAAGAGTTTTCTCAGTGACTTTGTTATATGGCTTTCTGAGTTTTCTGTTTTGCTTTTTGCTGAACCTAAGTGCTTTTGCAGTCGTAAGTAGGGCTGTTGCCAGCTTGGTCCCAGGATGCTCGGGCAGGGGATGGGCAGCAGAGAATTTTTCTTGCTTATGGCAGCAGCAAGGGAACTGTGGGTTCCTTCCAAGGAGCCAGTGTGACTGCAGTGTTGGTGGGAGGCAGCCAAGGTGATGAGAAGGATTTGTTGATGCAGAAAGGTCTGAGGTCAGGGAGCCTCTTTCTGCATGGCAGCCCTTCCACGTGGCATTTCCAGCGCACCCTCGCTCCCTCTCACTGGCATATCCTGGTGAATGGAGGTCAGGGAATACTATTTTCAGTGCTTCGAGAGGGACAGGAGGCTGCTGGATATATCAGCCTGCTTGTGGGAGGACAAAGGAACAAAAGCATCATCAAGGCTGTGCTAAACACAGATGCTGTTCTTTGACCTTCACTCCAGTGGCTACATCACTCCTGCGTATTTTATCTTTGCCAAAACCACAATGGGAGGAAGCTAGTGAGACAAAGAGGTGATCGTGGAGCCAATTTCTATTTCTAGCCTGTGGTTGACCCTGGCAGGTAACCTTGAGCAGGTCATTAACTCCTCTGTAGGGTGATTATATTGGATTCCAACTTATGTCAAGGAACTCCTGTCAAAAGTAATAAGTTGAGATTTTAAAGTGCTTCAAGATCTTAGAAGAGATGAACAAACAATATCGCTGTGTTTGGGGCCAGCGTTATGGGCTGCCCTTGAAATCTAGCTCTTCATGCACTGGCCAGGCTCTCTCCTTCTCTTGGTGACCAAGTGCACAACACATTTAGGACTAGTAACAGAAATAGCTAACATTGATTAAATGTTGACTGTGTGCTGGGCACTTTAGTTTAATGCTCACAGCAACCTCATGAAGTACCCAAAAAAAGTCCAGAGAGGTTAAGTAACTTTCCCAAGGTCACACAGTCAATAAGCCAGAACCAGTATCTGAACTCTGGCCTCCTGAGTCCAGGGTCTGCTTTTTTATTTTTATTTTTATTTTTATTTTTTTTAATTTTTTGCGCTACGCGGGCCTCTCACTGTTGTGGCCTCTCCCGTTGCGGAGCACAGGCTCCGGACGCGCAGGCTCGGCGGCCATGGCTCACGGGTCCAGCCGCTCTGCGGCATGTGGGATCTTCCCGGACCGGGGCACGAACCCGTGTGCCCTACATCGGCAGGCGGACTCTCAACCACTGCGCCACCAGGGAAGCCCCGGGGTCTGCTTTTATCCATGATGTCGAAGTGTATTTAATTACCAGGTAATTCCTCATTGGTGAGCATTTGCTATATATTCTGTGCGAGTTGGATGGTATGTGGTATGGAACTGTATAAACAGGCAGGAAACACATGAAGGTTGGGTGCTAAATTGGTGACACTGAAGTGCTTTTGGAGATCTGGGGAAAGAGGGATCAGTATGCGCTGAACTTTGAGGGGAAAGTTCATAGAGAGAATGAGGCTTAAACCTTTTTTTTGGCTTTCTAAAGTTAGAACATTTAGCCTCTCTGGAATCATAATGTCTAGAAAGATGCTAACATGTATTGGTTGTGGGCAAAGGGGCAGAGAGGAGGGACCATTTCAAAGTCAAATCTGGGACCCGCTGCCTACACCGTGTTGAACTGATTGGTAACGTACTTTGGTTCTTGAAGCCTCTGTGATGCTCAGCAGTAACGGAAACTTACACAACATTATATGTCACTTGCATCTCAATTACGGAAAAAGAAACCTGCATGTCTTCCAAATGTTTCTGGCCAATAGAACACCTTTTTCATAGAATTTTTGTCACTAACTCAGACTTTCAAGTTTGGGAACCACTGATGTACAGGAAAGCCCCTCCTTGGAAACAAAAGTCATTGACACCCACCAACAACTGAAAATCAAACTCCCTGAACATCCAGTGTAACGCTGCCCTTTTCAGGGCTAGCATTCATCACACAGCACTCTGGACATTTGGTTTTTTTCCCTGTGTGTACCTTGTTACTACCCTAAGCCAGACTAGGAATCTCCCAAATGCAAACATTTGGCTGGTGTATCTTTATGCCCTGTGGCTCCTAGCCCACCTTGTCTAAAGAAGGTCAATAAAAATATGTTGGTTTAAAAACAGAGACAGAGAGCAGAGAGGAGAATATGAAGAAGGAAGAAAACCCCTACTTGAAATGATAGCAATTATTGGCAATTTACAACTGATTACTTGAGTTAATTGCCACTCATCAATCAGCACTCTTTGAAAGACTGGTAGATTGTTTAAAATGCAAAATAATGCAAATTTTTATCTTGGTCTTGGTCAGAGCTGGATCTGCAGTTGGAGGGAGCCAAATTTAGGACATGACTTCTAAAATATATCTTCCTTTATTAGCTTTGGCTGCTTTCTGCTGAACTGGGTGTACCTGCGTGACTCCAGCCCTTGGAGGTTTGATGCCTGGTCCTAGAATCTCATAAAGCCTGAGTACCCCCCGGGGTACTCAGCATGACTGCAGATGCCAACTGAAGGGTTGCTGGTGATGCCACTGCTTGCGGAACAACTAACCGAAGCGGGGGGGAGGATGCAGTTAAAAGTGCAAGTGACACTTTGATCTTAGGCGTGGTCCCTGTCTGAACACACCTTACTGCCCACACTCCTGCCCCCAGTCCCGGGGTTAAAAAGGGCACCATTCCTGAGGTGTGTGACTTTTAGGCTCTAAAGGCCCATGTCTTTTTTATTTTTTAATTAAAATTGTTTTTATTATTGAATTATAATTGACATGCAATATTATATTAGTTTCAGGTATATAACATAGTGATTTAATACATTATGAAATGATCACCAAGATAAGCCTAGTTATTACAATGTTATTAATATACATTACTCATTAGTCTTAAAGGTTCCTCCCACCCTAACTCCAGTTGTTTTTTTTTTATTGCTTAATGACATTTCATTTATTTTACTTTATTTTTTATTGAAGCATAGTTGATTAACAATGGTGTGTTAGTTTCAGGTGTACAGCAAAGTGACTCAGTTATACATAGACATATATATATTCTTTTTCAGATTCTTTTCCATTATAGGTTGTTCGAAGGTAATTGAATATAGTTCCCTGTGCTATACCGTAGGCCCTTGTTGTTATCCTAACTTGAGTTTTGAAACTAGCTCACCCTGGGAGAAGTAATTCATAAAACATTTGTTGCTGACACCTAGAGGGGTTTCAGTGCAAATGGGCAGGGGCTTCTCTCCTTTTTTTCAGGAGGAAGGGGAAAGGAGAGGGCTCCTAAAGAGGGTGGAGTCCCAGCACAGGATAGAGGTGTCTCTGAACACTGGTGTGAAGATTCTGTCTCCTGTGGGAGGAAATTGACCTTGTTTGCTCTTTTTGTTCTTGGTTGAGTTCCCGGTGTGGATCTTGGTGTCAGAACCACCCAGGCTTGGTCCTCACTGGCTCCTACAGATTCCTAGCCAGGGCTGCTGCCAGGCCTGGGCAGCAGGATCTGGGTGGGAGCTCAGAGAGGTTCCTGCCCTACGTGCTGGGGGCCTGAGGCCACCTCCCCTGTTCATGCAGCTATTTGGAAAAGACTGGAAGGAGAGGGTGGAGACTCAAAGCCTTGAAATCTGATTGTGGTTGTTTTTCTGATAAAAACAAAGGATGCCCACCGGGCTCCTGGCCTGTTGGTGCCCTTTAAGGCAGGGCCACAGTGACCCCTGAGGAGCAGCTGCTGGAGGTGAGGCGGGATGAGCACATCCCCACCTCTCTTCCTCTTTGCTTTGGAAGCACTCACGCACCAGTCTGGAGCCAGCATTGTCCTCCCGTGCTAGCTCGTGTTATGTGGATCAACGTGAGCCCTCTACGGCCAGGGCCGAGCCCTGTCTTAGTTTCCCATTTAACTTCCCACTGGTTCCCATGGGGCTGTGTACACAGAGGGCCTCCAGGGGAGGCTGCTGACAGTGTGGCGGAAGAGTTGGGAGTTAGGAGGCTGTTTTGAGGGGTGTGTCAGAATCCTCATCCCTGTCCTTAATTTCTCTGATGCCTGCTAAGGAGCCAGAGTGTGCACCGATCAGTCTCTGTTCCTGGCCCCATGGCCAACCGTCACACACGTTGGAGCAAAGAAGAGCTGCCCTCAGCGCGTTGTGTGTGGTTGGCTTGGCCTCTGAGGCTTTGGCTCCACCCATTGAGCCACAGGTTCTCTATCTTGTGACGCCCTTCATCACCTGTCCCTCCTGACCAAGCGGTTGCCTCCACTTCTCCTGCCTGGACGGGAAACGCTGTGGGGGAGGTGGGTGGGCAGCCTGTCATCTGCATTAAAGCTTGAGGCCAAAGGGCAGGGGAAGCAGGGGGCCGAATTGGCAGGGTTCAAACGGCACCATCAGTGAATCCAAGGGGGCCTGGCTTCCCCACCCAGGAGCCCCAGGGTGATGGGACCATACTAAGACAGGCTGGGACCTAGGGCCCTTTGCTGCAGTGCTTGCACAAATGTCTCCTCAAGCAACGAACTACAAAGAAACTATAAGGGACTAAAAATAACTGCCTGCATACAAAGTTAGGGCAAATTATGGACAAGATACAAGAAGCCCATGCACTGCAACGAAGAGTAGCTCCCGCTCGCTGCAACTAGAGACAGTCCACACGCAGCAATGAAGACTCAACGCAGCCAAAAATAAATTAATTTAATAAAAATACTTAAAAAAATAAAGTTTATTGGGTTTTTTTTTAGAAATTTATTTATTTTTGGCTGCGGTGGGTCTTTGCTGCTGAGCACGGGCTTTCTTCTAGTTGCAGCGAGCGGGGGCTGCTCTTTGTTGTGGTGGGCAGGCTTCTCATTGCAGTGGCTTCTCTTGCTGTGGAGCACGGGCTGTATGCGCGCGGGCTTCAGTAGTTGTGGCACGCGGGCTCAGTAGTTGTGGCGCACGGGGTTAGTTGCTCCGGGGCATGTGGGATCTTCCCGGAGCAGGGCTCGAACCAGTGTCCCCTGCATTGGCAGGTGGATTCTTCACCACTGCGCCACCAGGGAAGTCCCCTAAAGTTTACTGTTAAGATACAAAAAGACCAAAACCCCAACTGCCACTTCTGAAGAACCGTGAGTGAAAACAGGGTGTAGGGAGAAAAAGCAGGTACTGCTCAGTACCCCACCCCTGCACTCAACACCACCAGAGAGGTGGACAAATCACCTAAGCCATGCCTCCAGCCCGACCCCTGGACACACCCCTACCCTCACCCCATGTAAGGAACTAGCTCGGTCCCCGACTTGGGGACTGAGCAAGGGAACCTGTTACTTGTTTTCACTCCCTCCTGCTGCAGCAGGAGTCCCAATAAAACCTTGCCTGAATTTCTTGTCTGGCTTCTTATCAATTTCTATTGATTAAGGAAGGCCAAGAACCCTGGTCTGTAACAATACAACTTTCAGTCAGTTCTTGTAGCCCACATGCATCCAGAGACTTTCCAGGCTGAGTAAAAATATTGGACCCCTGCTGCATCTTGGAATTCCAATGGTTTCAACCTTGATAGTGCAGTTAACTGGATGTCTTTCTCACAATTCCTTTATTCATAATGTGTACAGAGGCCAAAGTTTACTGTGATCTTCCTATGTGCCCAGCACTATGCCAAGTGCTTACAATGTATTATCTCATTTAATCCTCACAACAACTCTACAAGGAAAGTTCAGTTATCACCCCAATTTACTGATGAACTAACTGAGGATAGGGAGGGTAAGTAACTTGTCCAAGATTATATTCCCAGTATGTGGCAGAGCTAAAAGTCTGACTGGGGCACCAGTCTTAACAACCATACTACTGTCTCATGTATATGATGATTTTCCTTTGTCCTGGATTAAAGCCTTTACATTTTACCAAATCTAGGTCTTGTGTATATTGATCTAGCATGGGGGTCAGCAAACTATGCCCTATGGGTCAAATCTAGTCATAGCCTGTTTTTGTAAGGCCTGCACGCTGGGAATGGCTTTTTACTTTTTTTTTTTTTTTTAATTTTATATTTTTGGCTGTCTTGGGTCTTCGCTGCTGGACGCAGGCTTTCTCTAGTTGCGGCAAGTGGGGGCTACTCTCTGTTGCGGTGCACGGGCTTCTCATCGCAGTGGCTTCTCTTGTTGCGGAGCACAGGCTCTAGGCACGCGGGCTTCAGTAGTTGTGGCACGTGGGCTCAGTAGTTGTGGCTCGCGGGCTGTAGAGCACAGGCTCAGTAGTTGTGGCACATGGACTTAGTTGCTCCGCGGCATGTGGGATCTTCCCGGACCAGGGCTCGAACCCGTGTCTCCTGCATTGGCAGGCGGATTCTTAACCACTGCACCACCAAGGAAGCCCACTTGTTACATTTTTAAAGGTTGTTAAACACACATGCATGGGTGCACATGCACGCTAAATTGTACACTTAAGATGGTTAAGATGGTAAAAAATTTTTTCTGGCTGGGCCTTTAAATTATTTTTTTTTAAAACAGTGGTAAAAAGACATAACATACAATTTACTGTCTTAACCATTTTAAGCTTCCATCTCTTGACTATTGTGAGTAGTGCTGCTATCAACATGGGTGTGCAAATAGCTCTTTGAGATCTTGCTTCAGTTTTTTTTGGATATATATCCAAAAATGAGATTTCTGGATCTATTTTAAACTTGCGGTACGCAGGCCTCTCACTGTTGTGGCCTCTCCCGTTGCGGAGCACAGGCTCCGGACGCGCAGGCTCAGTGGCCATGGCTCACGGGCCCAGCTGCTCCGCGGCATGTGGGATCATCCCAGACCGGGGCACGAACCCGCCTCCCCTGCATCCGCAGGCGGACCCTCAACCACTGCGCCACCAGGGAAGCCCTTAAACTTTTTTTTTTTAAACACCACACTGTTTTCCATACTAGTTACATCTATTTTGCAATCGTACCAACACAATGGTTGCACAATGGCTCCAGTTTCTCCACCTCCTCACCAACATTTGATATTTTCTGGGGTTTTTTTTGACGGTGACCATCCTAATGAGTGTGAGGTGATATCTCACTGTGGCTTTTATTTCCATTTCTCTGATAATTAGTGATGTTGAACATTTTTTCATATGCTTGTTGGCCACATATATCATCTTTGGAGAAATGTCTATTCAAGTCCTTTGCCTATTTTTAATTGGGTTATTTGATTTTTTTGTTGTTGAATTCTAGCAGCTCTTTATATACCCTGGGTATCAGATGATATGTGACTTGCAAATATTTTCTCCCACTTCATAGGTTGCCTTTTTAAACTGTTGATTGTGTTCTTTGATGTATAAAAGTTTGTAGGTTTGACGTAGTTCCATTTGTGTACTGCTGCTTTTGTTGTCTGTACTTTTGGTGTTATATCCAAGAAATCATCGCAAGTCCAATGTCATGAAGCTTTCCCTTATGTTTTCTTCTAAGGATTTTATAGTTTGGAGTCTTATATTTAGGTTTTTAACCCATTTTGAGTTCATTTTTGTATATGGTGTAAGGGAAGGATCCAACATCATTCTTTTGCATGTGGTTATCCAGTTTTCCCAATATCTTTTTTTTTTTTTTCGCGGTACGTGGGCCTCTCACTGTTGTGGCCTCTCCCGTTGCGGAGCACAGGTTCCAGACGTGCAGGCTCAGCAGCCATGGCTCACGGGCCCAGCCGCTCCGTGGCATGTAGGATCTTCCCAGACCAGGGCAGGAACTTGTGTCCCCTGCAACGGCAGGCAGACTCTCAACCACTGCACCACCAGGGAAGCCCCCAACATCATTTTTTGAAGAGAGTATCTTTCCCCCTAGATGGTGAATTTTATGTTATGTGTATTTTAACACAATTTTTTGTGTTAAAAAAAGAAAAATATGCAGCAGAGATAATATTTGGCCCACAAAGGCTAAAATATTTCCTATTTATTATTTGGCTCTTTATAAAAAAGTTTGTTGACCCTAGAGCTAGCGCCTACAGCATCTTAATACAGTACACTAGTGTCACATGTGTTGACAGTAAGCCCCAGTGTGATGTCTGTCATTCTCTAACTCTCCGATTCTCTTTGGAATATGCCTCTTCTAAGAGTGCACTTAACAATTAAAAACTCAATGGATTCATTGTGTGCATGACGATGGAGGTGCCAGTGGCTGCGCCTTTGAGTCTGTGTAGATGTGGGCCCGGTTGCCTGGCAGGCCGGCCAGTGGCCTGTTTCTTAACCTTCCTGGTTGTGAAACGAGGATGAGAAATTTTGGCCTTGGAAAGGAGGGAAATGAAAGAGGAGAATCTGACCAAGTCTCACTGAAACATTGGCAGGGAGCTCTGAAGGTTTCTTAGAAGGAAGAACCAATGTAAATCACGGGCAGCATTATTATCCTAGCAAGTCTTTGAGCTCCTGGCCTAAACATGTAAAATAATCTGCTTAGGCTCAAGAAAATGCCTTTTCTCTTTTCACACTGGATGTATGAATGTATGACCAACAGACTATCTAATTTAACGTCTTTTCCTGTCTCACTTCTCTACCCAGGTGGTGAATTCCCCGAGACCTGGTCTGGGTCTCAGATTTCACCTGTAGCTCCTCTGAGCACTTGGTACCACACTTAGCAGCAAACAGCGACTCTTCTTTGTTTACTGCCTGACTCACGTTCTGAAAAGCCCCTAAACGAAAACAGGCCTCTAGGAAGAGTGTCTAAGGAAATAAGGGCCTTCTGCCCGCCTCTGAGAATGATCTTGAGGCCCAGAGAGCTGGGAGGGCCCTGAGTGCCCAAGTATTCCCTCCCTCACCTTCAGAAGACAAATGCTTCATCACTCCCTGCATCTTCGGCCTTCAACCCACTTCAGTGCTCCAGGAAACATCCTGAGGGTTAATTATTTCTGAGGGCTGACTCAGACGGCATTTTTCTGCCAAAGGATTCTGTCAGCCAAGCACGGTCCTGCAGTTACCCCTGGTGAGGGAGCCTTTGTGAGTCCGTCAGGGAGGAAGCCCCACTGGCAGGGAGGCCCCAGGCCCTGTCGCTTGGGGTGGAGTCCACACCTAATCCCCAAGGGTGGGGCTGGTTGCCGGGAAGGGAGCTGACGCTGGGCGAGTGAGGGAGGCCTGTGTGAGAAGCATTCTCACCACCAGCTGCCTTTCAGCCAGTCCCTGTGGGGCTACCGCTTGCCTTTCATTTTGCTGATTGGAGATTGTGGCCCTGAGTGGAGCTTAATGTCCTTTTGAAATTATCTGTTCTTTTTTTCTCTTTTAAAAATTTCTCTTGCATCCCCCATTCAGTTCAGATTGTCACTGTGTCCCTGACGGCTGAAGGTGGATAATGGGACATCCGGAGGAGAGGGTTGATTCTCAAACACAAACTGTCTGCCCTATGAGGCCAAACTGGGGGAGGGTGGGCGGGAGGGAGGGAGAGTCTCTGGGGGAAGAGGGCCTGGCAGCCATTCTTTCTCAGGTCAGTGTAGGATGAGGGGGTGGGGTGAGGGGGGGGGATGTCCTGGGAGAGTTGGGGAAAGGGCATCAAAACCAGAGCAGAAGAGGTGGCGAGGCTGTGGAAGCAGGAGAGCTGGGAATGCAGGTCTGAAAAGAATCTGAGGGGGGCTTCCCTGGTGGCACAGTGGTTAAGAATCCGCCTGCCAATGCAGGGGACACGGCCTGCCAATGCAGGGGATACGGGTTCAAGCCCTGGTCCAGGAAGATCCCACGTGCTGCGGAGCAACTAAGCCCGTGAGCCACAACTACTGAGCCTGCGCTCTAGAGCCCGCGAGCCACAACTACTGAGCCCACATGCCACAACTACTGAAGCCCGCACGCCTAGAGCCCGTGCTCCACAACAACAGAAGCCACTGCGATGAGAAGCCTGTGCACCACAATGAAGAGTAGCCCCCGCTCGCCACAGCTAGAGAAAGCCCACGCACAGCAACGAAGACCCAAGGCAGCCAAAAATAAATAAATAAATAAACAAAAATTTATTAAAAAAGAAAAAAAGAATCTGAGGGATGGGGGTGGCTGGAGCACAGGTAGCAGAAGGGAGATTCAAAGAGGCTGAACTGTGCTTGAGGTGGGGAGGAGACAGAGCGAATGAGGCCAAGGACTCACTCCATGGGAGCCCTTAGCTTTGACCTGCCCTCTGCCCACGATGTGTGTAGGCAGATATCCATGGGGCAACACAACTGCAGTTATCCCCCCAACTGACCCATACTGTATTTAGGGCTCCTGCTGATGGGCCAAAGCTTTGCATTCATACAGAAAGAACAGCACTTCCACAAAAGGAACCAGGTGAGGGACTTCCCTGGTGGCACAGTGGTTAAGAATCCGCCTGCCAATGCAGGGGACACGTGTTCAAACCCTGGTCCGGGAAGATCCCACATGCCGCAGAGCAACTAAGCCTGTGCACCACAACTACTGAGCCTCCGCTCTAGAGCCCATGAGCCACAACTATTGAGCCCACACATCTAGAGCCCGTGCTCCGCAACAAGAGAAGCCACCGCAGCGAGAAGCCCGCGCGCCACAATGAAGAGTAGCCCCCAGCTCGCGGCAACTAGAGAAAGCCCGCGCGTAGCAACGAAGATCCAACGCAGGCAAAAATTAATTAATTAATTAATTATTTTAAAAAAGGAACTAGGTGAAGGCAGGGCTATTCTTGTGTGAGAAATGGTAATTATACCAGTCAATTCCACCTCCTCTAAGAACCC
The DNA here is from genome assembly GCF_000442215.2 of Lipotes vexillifer. Classification (NCBI taxonomy): domain Eukaryota; kingdom Metazoa; phylum Chordata; class Mammalia; order Artiodactyla; family Lipotidae; genus Lipotes; species Lipotes vexillifer. The sequence continues at coordinate 470,477 of NW_006781096.1, forward strand.
AAGGCCTGTAGTAAATTACATAGTTACAATTCTACCCTATTCCCAATTTACCCACCAGAAAACAACACAAAATCCGACCCCATGTTTTGCAAGAGTCGATAAATATTTATAGAACAGCTTGTAAGTAGTATATACAAGGAAGTATTTAATATGTTATATCATTTGATCTTATCAATAACCTTGTGATCTATTTACTAATAAACAAATGAAGACTCAGAGAGGCTACAAGGTAGCCAGGAATCACAGGACCAAAGAGATAGTAAACCTAGGCCTGTCAATGCTGAGTAGACAGGCTTTGCATCTAGTGAACGTTGTCTACCAGGCTCTAAGATCAGGGCTTGTACGCTGCTCCATAACCACGTCCAGGGCCCAGAAACTGGGTAGACCAATGCCTACAAATATGCCTCAGGGCTGCTTTTGGAGATTCTATTCTGATCCTCTCTCCTGTGCGCTTTACGCCCCTGCTCTCATCCTGTCCCCCTTCCCCTTCCAGGAAGGCATAGAATGCAGAAGTTGAATTTCATTATTTGACGTCCCAAGTATTTGAGTGCCCCCCGTGGTGCCAAGCATTATTCTACTTTCTGGGATTAAGAAAGTGAACAGGACAGATTAAAACCTCTGCCCTTATGGAGCTCATATTCTAGCCAGGGTACAGACATTTCTCTGAGAGATCAGGTTCTAACTGCATGGATCATGTCCTTGCGTGGATCAGGGAGGATCTGGGGGAGAAATGTAAGTTCTGGGACTCCTAGGCTGCCGTGCAGAGACTGGAGCAGAGCCCTGCTGGGTTGTCTGCTGACCTACCTCACCAACTGTGCCCGCTCCCATTGCTGTGGTCCAGGCATGGGCTTTGCAGCTCTGTCTGTGGACCCCTTCCCTGGTTCTCATCCGAGGATGGGCTTCTAAGCCACACTGACCTAATTAGTGTCATTGCCACAGGATCTGGAATTCAGACTAAAAGATTCAATCTGGGCTGATCTCTTGAACATGTAAAACACCAGGAGCTAAGGTATGGCCTTTTGGGTATTTTTTATTAACAATATTTATTTTATTTTATTTTTATCATATGGACTGGAGAGCATAAAAAGTCCATTACAGAGTAAGAGAACAGAAATGGACTCAGACATAGAGATGCAGCATGGACAGACACCCTGATACCCTCTAGGCTCTGATGTTGGTATTTTCCTGAGGCCCAGCTGCTCTCCCGCTGCGGGCATAAGAAGAAACCTCACCCACTCAATGACTTATCCTTCTGTGCTTAAGCTGGCTTAAGTTGTTTCTGCTACTCAAGACCAATTCAGTCTCATCTTCAATGTAAACAAAAACTTTGAACTTCTGTTCAGGGCAGAAGCAGCAGACTTAGAATTGGCCCGATAAGATCAGGACTGAGAGTGACAATCAAACTGGTCCCTAGAGACCACGGATCACTTAGGACACTCTCCTGCCCAGCACCACCTCTCCTCCAAGGACCAGGGCTAAGAGCACACAGGGAACATGGAAGTTGATCTGGATACAACCAGAGGCTGACCTTCACCCAAATCTACTCTCAGTAAAGGATCAGATTTTTGATCCACATGCATTTTTTCCTTTGCTCTAGGCCCTAGAAGGGAGAAAAGATTGTGGTAAAAGAAAAAGAAGGAGGGACTTCCCTGGTGGTCCAGTGGGTAAGACTCCACTCTCCCAATGCCGGGGGCCCAGGTTCGATCACTGGTCGAGGAACTAGATCCCGCATGCATGCTGCAACTTAGAAGTCCGCATGCCGCAACTAAAAGGTCCCGCGTGCCGCAACGAAGATCCCCAGTGCAGCCAAAATAAGTAAATAAATAAATATTTTTTTAAAAAAAAGAAGGAAAAAGATAAACTACCTTCTAAACTGTGAGTCCAGTAATGGAGTGGCTGTCAGTATTGATCTTTGCAAGATCATTGCAAGCTTAGCAAGAATCAGCTACTGGGTCATAGCCTGTTTGGAAAGACAAATGTAGTCCATTAAAAAGGACTGCATAGGGCTTCCCTGGTGGCGCAGTGGTTGAGAGTCCGCCTGCCGATGCAGGGGACACGAGTTCGTGCCCCGGTCCGGGAAGATCCTACATGCCGCGGAGCGGCTGGGCCCGTGAGCCATGGCCGCTGAGCCTGCACGTCTGGAGCCTGTGCTCCGCAACGGGAGAGGCCACAACAGTGAGAGGCCCGCGTACCGCAAAAAAAAAAAAAGGGACTGCATATCAGCTACAGAAAGCTCCTTATTTGACTACCTTTACTCTACTCCTGACTGGTTTCCACTTGCCCTACAAGCCCCAGTTTTCTCTGGGAAGCCTTCCCCAAGGTTAAGTTAGGGACCTCCTCTCTGATATAGTACCCCCTTAAAGTATAGTCTGTTTAAATTGCCTGTATAAATTCCTGAGAGTAGAGACCATGTATTTTAGCTCAATACCTGGCAGGTGGTAGATATTTAATATAAATTTATTCAGCAAGACTGAATTCAGGCATTAATTTAGAGCAACCTCAAAAGTCTCCGTATCTAAACATCTACAGATAACCACTCTGTGGTCATCAAAGCAAGTGTTCATTTTCTCATGTGAAAGAAGTCCAGATGAATTCAGTCCTGGGCAGGAATGGTGGCTCCAGAAGTTATCAGGAACCCCAAGCTGCTCTGGCTTTCTCTACAACTATCCTTAGCACTTGCTTCCCCAAGGTCCAGGAGGGCTGTCTCATGTCAGCCATCACATCTGCATTCCAGGCAACAGGACAGAAGGAGAAGGGCAAATGGGCAACAAAAGGGCATCTTGCCCATCTGAGTCTAAGCAGACTTCTTGAAAGTTGCACATATAACATCCTCTTATATCTAATTGGTCAGGAAAGCTTAGGAATGTGGACAATCACCTGGGCGCATTGCTGTCCCAAATAAACTTGGAGTGTTATAATTCAAGGGGAAGAGGAGAACAGATAGTATGCAGGAACCTGAAGTCTCTGCCCCAGTCCCCAACAAAACTGTCAGAAAGCCCCCAGCCCCCTCTTGAGATAAGTTAAAATATCAGTAGCTCTATGGGGAGCTCCACTTTGCTCTGTATCTCCGTTCCCTTTGATAGATGGGCTAGTAATCAATACTTTTGTCTCTGCATAGAGAACTAAGAGAAGCATGGAAAGGGTCATCTCCTGTGCTCCGGTTCTAGTTTGCACCCATCGCTTGCACTTGCCACAGATGGGACCATGTGAAGGGTTCACCACAAACAGGCTGCCGAAAAGCTCTGTATAGCAAGTGGGCAACTCTCACAGGCCTGGATGACTCAGCCGAAATGGGGATTGCCGATAATGCTGAATGAAACACAATACAACTGGGGGCCCTGCTGTGGGGTTGACAGCCTGGATGCTCCGTGTTTCAGATCCGCAGCTTGCAGAAAGTACTCTGACAGCATGCAGGCCTGTGCGCTGGGCTCCAGAACACGAAGGAGGAGGGAAATTTTCCTTCCACCTTCACCCTTCAAGGCAGATGGTCCCCAGTAGCCACAGTTAGAGCATCCTCTCCAGGACAAGGGCAGAAGCCCCCACTACCTTGGGCTCTCTAATTAGCACTTTCTCAGACTATAGCTTAATTTTCTCTTAAACTGGAACCATCTGTATGTAGGACAACTATGATAAAGGAAACATGGGAAATAATAAGGAGCTCTGGGGTAGAATTCTGGCCCTGCCCCTTGTTTTCTGTGTTGTTTTGCTGACTTGTTTAACTCCCCACCACAAGTCCATTTCCTCAGGTGAAATAGGAGTGGCAACACACCTACCTCATGGAGCTGCTCAGAGGATTAAACAAGATAATGCTGGTGAATGCATTTAGCACAGTGCCTGGAGTACAAAAGGTACTCAATAAAAGATAGTTAAATTTACATCTGAGAATACAGAATGGAGATAGATGGCCAAAGCCATTGTGGAGACTCAACCCCTGAACAAAGCTTCCTCTGAAATTAGAGAAATGTGCAACCTTGGTATCTTGGCTGGAATCCCAGGAAGGGACGGGCACTTAACCACGGCAAGCCAGCTCCAGCCCCAGACACCAGGCTCCAAAGGGTAGGGGCCACGCCCCAGCCAAGGGCAGGGCTCAGGGAATGGATTCACATCTTGTTCTGGGGACACTGCACTTGGAAAAACATTATCGATTCTGTGGTCCAGGTTGCAAAGAGAGGAAGAAAGACTGAATGCCATTACATAATGTGCGTAGGTCCACTGTGCTTTCCACTTAGAGAGGCACTTGGTAATCATTTTCATTAGTGTCTCTTAAAACTATCTCAGAGATAGCTTATTCCCATTTAAGAAGGGCAGAAGGTAGAAGTAATTGGCTGAACAGCATGAGGCCAAGTAGCAAAAGTTAAGAGTTCATGACCCCCAGATTTCTAGCACGCTGCTTACTTAACTCAGCAAGGTCCATCAATCCACTCAGTGAGTGCCTGGCAGGGCCTCCACAGTCGGTGTACTCACCGCTCACATCGGGCGCTCATAATCATGGGAGGAAGGCAGAGGCGGAATTCTAGGGTATGTGACTGTTTTCGCTCATGGCTTAGGACAAGAGGTGAAAAGCAACCCTTCCAACCAAATCACCAGTGGATCTGACTGCCAGCAAGTCCTGGAGCGGGGAGGTTGGGACTCTTCCAGGACAGACGTCACACTATAGAGCTCTGGAGATGCGATGGGGGCGGAGGAGGGGTAAGAGAGCCAGAGGCAGCCCCTGTTTTCAGCACGTGGAAGAAATCACGGTTGGAGTGTGGCCCCAGTGGGGCTGAGGGGCAGGTTGAGGCAAATCCGCGTGTCGCGCTAAAGGCGCACCTACTGTGTGCTGGGCCCTGTCTCATTACCCATATTAGCTCATTCTTGGCTCTGACTCTAGGAAGCAGATATGATCGTTATCACCTTTTCACAGAGGCTGGGCCTTGAGCTCAGATAACCTAGCTCCTGATTCTGGAATCTCCACAGTTGTCACTTAAGCTGCCTCTCAGGACAGCACTGAGTGTGAGTCCGCGGAGCTGAGTGTTGGGCTCAGGCTCTGGGGATGTGTGCCCCTCAGGGAGGAGGCCTGGCCTGCCGCCCTCACCCGGGGGGACTCATGCCTTTGATCAAGGCAGCGTTACGACCCGTCCCTGCCATCACAAGCAGAGACACCCTTGGCACGCGCCCCCCGGATCGGGTCAGTCTTCGGGGGACAGGATGCTGAGTGCGCTTGTCTTGAGCTGTGCGGAGAGCATGGAGAGCCCACTGGGCCTGATCGGCAAGGGGATCTGGAGCACGACGGGGCCAAGGGCTTCTCCTCCGTTGCCAAAGCCTGGGGGCGCCTGAAATCGGTCCCAAAGCTCAGGCCTGACCCCATGCCTTCCGGGTCCCGGGAACAGAGCTCAAGGATTCCAAAGAACGCATTTCATTTAATTTTGATTCCAATACCAAAGCAGCCCCTTCTGCTCAAGGAGGCAGAGGCCTTTCCTCTCTCTTTTCCAGAAAAAACCCGAGCAACAGCTGCCTTGGATTCTTGAGTTGACCCCGCATGGAAGCTGCTCGTGTGGCCCCAGTCTCTAGGGGTTTCAGACAAGGAGAACACCTGATCCGGAGCCTCCGGGAGGAATCTGAGGGGTGGCAGGTCTGCCTCTGCTGCGTGTTCATTAACCCCTGGGGTAAAAACTGACGAGTCACAACCGTCTAATGCCAGTTGTCAAGACAGGCCTCAGCAAGCAAGCAGCTTGTTGGGAGGCGTCCTGAGTCAGCTGGGAAAGGAAAGCTGCCGGGCCCTCTGACCTAACTCAGGCGTGTGTCATACTCTCTCTGTTCTCTGGCATCCTCTGCTTCTTCCTAAGCCCTTTTCTCAGCCAGGAGCCTTGTGTGGTGTAGACGGCGAGTAGGACAGGAGGACAGGAGCCGCTGAGCCGAGCGCGCAGTGGTCACTCTCTCCTGTCACACCCGTCGGCTTACAAGTCCAGACCCAGGTGCCTGCCCCTCCCAGTGGGACATGCCAAATCTTCTGTAACATTTTAAAACAGCCATGGAAATGCCAGATGACAAAATTTCCCTTTTGGAGATTGAGAAATTGTAATTTGGATGATGGCAGAATTCTGGAACTTGTGACAGATTTGCTTCCCAAGGTGAAGACACCAGGCCCCCATCCCAGGTCGACCAGAGGACCTCATCTCTTCTGTTTTATAGACTGAGGTTGGGCACAGATTTGATCTGAAAGAGTTCCTTTTCTTTAAAAATGTTGATGGAGGGACCTCCCTGGCCAGTGGTTAAGACTCCGTGCTCCCAATGCAGGGGGTCCGGGTTCAATCCCTGATTGGGGAACTAAGATCTCGTATGCTGCATGGTGCGGCCTAAAAAATTTTTTTAAATGTTGACAGAGCCCTGTCTGTTGGTAGCTATGGAGAGTTTTGAAAAAGGAAAAGCTAGAGAGGGAGAGGTAGTCACTCCCTGGGTGAGAGGTAAGGCTAAAAAAGTCATCTGGGCCTCAGCAGGGCACCTGTGAAGGGGTCGCTACACCACCTGCTGGTTCTAAAAGAAGCAGATTCTAGCCTAACGGACTCCCCAAACTCTCTTCTTTGGGAACTCAGAAGATCACAGTTTGAGGTGTCAAAATCCGAGGTGACAATCACATATAGAAGAGTCCTACATAATCCAGAGCTTTAAAAAAATGTGAAATTAAGTCATGAATGCCTGGCAGCTTCTAGACTCTTCTAGTCCTGAAAGACACCACCCAATGCTGCTTCAGAGTCAAGCCCAAGAGTAGACAGATGTTAATAAGGCTGATTTGTCCTTTTCTCTCTTCTCCTGGGCGTGTGAACCTCTGAATACAGAAAACCAGAAAGGAGCATCTCAACCCATTTCGGTGGTGGCCTCCTTTAGAGTGAAATGTGAGGCCAGGGCTCCAACCTGCTGCTGTCCTAAGAATTCCCAGGAAGGCTTTGTGCTGTGACCTGGATGCCCGTCCAAATTGCCTTGGCTGGGCCCTCCTTCCCTCATGGGCCTGCTGCTATCAGTTGACTGGTAACGTTTCCTTTCACTGCCTTTTTCAAACTGCTGGGTGAGTGCCAAGCGCTAACTTTGCAGGGTTCATTCACCCCAGGGCTGGATCTTTTCAGCAGTGTAGGAAGGTTATGTGTTTGCAAATCAGCATAGTAGGGCAGAGTGATTTGGAAGCCATTTCATTTTTTCACTTCATCAAACTCCTACTCACTGGCAAACTCTAAAGCAGCGATATGAAACCTTTCTGGAGTTGTGACACGCTATTGTCACTCATTTCATCTCATCAAACACCCACCCCTCTTAAAAATGCCATGAGGCATGTATTTATTTTTAAGATTAAGGTGAATTAAAATTGGAAAATTACCTGAGAATTTTCTGGCACTCTAGCAAAAAAAGATTTACCAGAGGTGTTTAGAAATCAGAACTAGGGATCAGTACTGTACACAAGGAAGACATGTGACCAAATTGAGATGTTGGAGGAATTTTTCTCTGCTGCCTCTCTCCTCCCACCACACGACTCCGCTCCCCAGTGAACACCCCCTCCCCTGGAATCCATGCCCTCTTGCTGCCCTGTACCTCCCTTCATGGTACTTCATGCAGGACTGGCCCTTCGCTGCACCTGTCTTCTACTCTTTCTATCAACACTTATCCAACGCCAACTCCTGCAGGTGGCTCTTGTAGGCTAGTTGCTGCTAAGTTCCCTTCCAGCATGAAAAGTTTTGCAGGGCTAATTGTGTTGAAAATGAATCCCTCCCAGAGATATTTGTAATTTAACTAGAGATAATATCATACCCAAAAGAATTAATTTCCAGTGGAATTTCAACAGGTAACAGACATGGCCAGTGGAGAGTTGAGAGATTAGCCCATCCTGCTTTGTGGTAATGCCTATCCTAGCCATGCAAGCCTTTGCTTTGGGATAGTATAAAAGGCACTGAATAAGAGTCAAGTGACCTGAGTCTATTTCTGACTCAACCCTATTCAACCAATATTTACTAAGCACCTACTATCGGCCTGGCATTGGGCTAAGCTCTAGGAATCCAAAGATGAATGAGACAGAGTCTGTGTCCTTAGTGAACTCCTAGTCTGTTAGGAGGCAGCTATTACCATGATGAATGTTCCCGCAGCAGTATAGACAAAACGCTATGGGAACACAGAAAAGAGGATAATTAATCCTGCCTGGAGAAAGCCACGGAGAATTAATGTTTGCATCGGGCCTTTAAGGATGAGAAGGACTTCAGCAGACTGAGCACCAGTGAGAACAGTGGGCGAAAAACACTGGAACGAAAGCACAAGGAGGTGGTTGCTGGGGGGCGGTGGGACACAAGAGGGAAGGGGCAGGCGTGATGCTGAAAAGCGGGCATGGGGCCAGAGTTTGGAAGGGCTGTCAGTGCCTTACCCAGGAACGGAAAAAGTACCCTGCAGACTGTGTTGAGCCATGAGAATTTTGAACTTTCATGGAAAGACACATTCAGGACACTGCCACCTTCTCACAGGCAAGAGGTATGGCGGTTTCACCCAAGGCTCTGAGGATAGAGAGGAGGGAAATAGATGCTCTGAGGATAGAATGGCTGCATATGATTGGCAGCTTAGATGTTGGAGGACAAGGAGAGGGAGCAGTCACAAGTGACAGATGAGGCCTCCCGCACAGGCTCCTAAGAGGTGGGGAAGCCAGTAAGTGAAGACAGGAGTAGGAGACCACAGGAAATAAGAATGAGCTTGCTTTGGGGCCTGCTGGGTTAAGAGACCAGGGTGTGGAGTGAAGGTGGCTGTCGGTGTTCCTGCAGAGAATTCTTCTGTTGCTTGTGATGTGGGTCTTCTAAGAGGACACCACGTTCTCCTGGTGTCTGTGCCAGCTACGTGTCCACACACGCTCACCTCTGACCTGGCTTTTCTTCTGATGCCATCATGTCTTCCGTCAGCCAGCAGGAATTTTTT
>NW_006781096.1:479546-480882 GCF_000442215.2 Lipotes vexillifer
CAGGAATTTTGTGTGCTGGAAGGGAACTTGGAAGGTATTAGGTCCTTTCCAAGGCGACAACGAGCCTACAGGAGCCACATGCACAAGGAGTTGGCATTGGATAAGTGTCAATAGGAGTGTTGGAAGGAGACGGGTGCAAAAGGAGACAGGTACAAACAAGAGCCCTGGCACTGCCGCTGCCATTAACCGGAGTCCAGGCCAAATGAAGCTTCTGGAACCTCAGGTCCTCCTTGAGTACAGATCTGCTTCTTCACTTTCTAGATGCTAATCTACCCTCCCTCCACTTACCTCTTGTTTTCACTTTGTCTTTCTTAAGTAATATCCTTGCCTGGGGAACTATCTTTCCAAAGAAAACTTGTGACTTCCTTCTGTTTATTTCAGCATGAACACTGCTTAGTGAAAACCAATGTTCATTTATGAGCTAGAACTCTGTTGTGGAGATAAAGTGGTTTGGGAAGTGTTTGGGCAATTAGAAACACATCTCAAAACCCCTAAAAAGGGCTTCCCTGGTGGCACAGCAGTTAAGAATCCCCCTGCCAATGCAGGGGACACAGGTTCGAGCCCTGATCCGGGAAGATCCCACATGCCGCGGAGCAACTAAGACCGTGCACCACAACTACTGAGCCTGCGCTCTAGAGTCCGCGAGCCACAACTACTGAGCCCACGTGCCACAACTACTGAAGCCCATGTGCCTAAAGCCCATGCTCCACAGCAAGAGAAGCTACCACAATGAGAAGCCTGTGCATGGCAACGAAGAGTAGCCCTCCCTTGCCACAACCAGAGAAAAGCCCGCGTGCAGCAACGAAGACCCAACACAGCCAAAAATAAAAAACAAAACAGGGCTTCCCTGGTGGCGCAGTGGTTGAGAGTCAGCCTGACGATGCAGGGGACACGGTTTCGTGCCCCGGCCCGGGAAGATCCCACATGCCGCGGAGCGGCTGGGCCCGTGAGCCGTGGCCGCTGAGCCTGCACGTCCGGAGCCTGTGCTCCGCAACGGGGGAGGCCATCGTAGTGAGAAGCCTGTGCACTTCAATGAAGAGCAGCCCCCGCTCAACACAACTAGAGAAAGCCTGTGCGCAGCAACGAAGACCCAATGCAGCCAAAAATAAATAAATAAATTTATATATAAAAAAAATTAACTCATTAAAAACGACAATATAGATCAATATTTGCTGACAACTAGAAAGCCAGAAAGATGTTCAAGATTTATTCATTGAAAATAATAGATTATATAAATGTATTATGTAAAATTTTTTTTTTTTTTTTTTTTTTTTTTTTTTTTGCGGTACGCAGGCCTCTCACTGCTGTGGCCTCTCCCGTTGCGGAGCACAGGCTC
>NW_006781096.1:480969-493597 GCF_000442215.2 Lipotes vexillifer
TCCCCTGCATCGGCAGGCGGACTCTCAACCACTGCGCCACCAGGGAGGCCCTGTATTATGTAAAATTTTTAATAAAAATATCTGGAAACCAAAATCATCAAAATGTAAATAATAATTATCTAGAGCACAGTGGGAGGAATTTCTGTTGGTTTAATTATTTTTCTTCCTGCTTCTCTTTATTTCCTAATCTTTCTACAACTAGTATTGCTGGCATAAATAAATATCTTTATTTCTTTCAAATGTGCAAGGGCCAGTTTATCAGCTGTCTTCCCGGACTGAAGAGCAAATGAAGAACAGAAAAGCTGTTGGAAAAAAAATGTATCTATTAAAAGAAAAAAAGTGGCTAAATTGGAAATTATGGGCTACAAAGTATATTTTGCAAAGGGATCTCCCTTTCCCCTCCCATGCACCCTCTGGGGGATTCTTTGGAACTGGATACTCTCAGGTCATAGTCACATAGAGGATCATATACAGGGTCCTTTTAGACACAGTTCCACTTTGCCCCCCAACTTTTCCTAATATTTTAGCTCTTCCACAGTCTCTCAGATATAAAAACCACTCAAGATCTAATTTCTTACCTTAAAGCTATTATTACTTTTTAATTCTATTTTGCTCTGTGCAGTTTACCTTCTAAACTGGACATGTTGCTGCAGGGGATGAGTATTCGTGAAGAGTGGTCAGGTGAGGGTGATCAGGCCTGAGAGTGATAAACGTCAGCAGAAGCCAAAGGGATGCTGGGAAACAGGCTTGTATAACATGGTCAGCTGTAACTGGTAATCATATGTATGCAAAATAAGATACTATTATTCTCACCTCTGCAACTGAGGGGGGAGAAAAGATAGGATCCAGTGTTGGCAATAATGCAGGGAAACAGACTTCATAGGCTTCTGATGGAAGTGTAACCGGCTACAAGCTTTTCTGCAGGGCTTTGGCAATGTGGATTCAAAGCTATCCACAGGTGCATACCTTTTGACCCAGAATTTCTACCTCCAGAAATTCATTTTAAGGAAATAATCAGAGATGTAATTATATGCTTATCTGTAAGAATATTCATCAGTTTTATAACAGAAAATTTTAAGAAAGAGTAAGTTTCTATCACACAGATCTGTGCTCAAATCACAACTTACTAGTTGAATGAACCTGGGCAAATTCCTCATCATTTTTAAGCCTCAGTTTCCTCATCTGTAAAATGGGTACAATAATAGTACCTTCTCCTAACCATTTCCCCAGCCTTGACTCACCGTTTCCCTACTTCTCTTGGCAACAAAACTCCTCAAAAGAGTAGGCTATCTGCACACGCTTTGAAATCGGCTCCCACCAGTTTCTTGCCCTCGCCACTCCAGTGAAACTGATGTTATCCAGGTCACCAACATTGACTAAATTCAATGAACAATCCTTGGCTCTCATCATAATTGGGCATAATTCAGCACAGTTGGCCTTCCTTCTGTGACATACTTTTTTATCTTGGCTTCCAGGACCCTGTACACTCTAGATTTTCTTCCGACCTCACATTGGTCACTCCTCCATCTCCCTTGCTGTATCTTCCCTTTTCCCTGCCCTCTTAAGGACAGAGCACTTGGGACTCAGTCCTTGGTCTTCTCCATCTACACCCCTTTACCCTCTCTTGATGGTCTCATCCAGTTTCAAGATTTTGAATAATATCTGTATGCAGATGATTCTAATGTATATCTCCATTCCAAACCTCTCCCTGAAATACAGGCTGGTTTTTCCAACTGACTACGCAACAGCTTTATTTAGATGTCTAATAGGCATCTCAAAATTAATATACAAAACAAAATTAACACCCTTATTTTCACTCCCCAATTTGCTCCACCCATGGCATTCCTACCTTAGAGTCATCCCTAATTCTTTTTGTTTTTTTCCCTGTCATACCCTACATCCAATCTCTCAGAAAATCTGTTGACTCTACCTGCAGAATATATCTGGAATCAGATCAGCTTTTACCACCTTCACCACTACTAGCCTGATCTGAGCCACTATCCCCTCTCACCCGGGTTACTGAAATGGACTCCTAATTAGTGTCCCTGTGACCATCCTTGCCCTCCACCACTCTTTTCTCAAGACAGCAGCCTGAATAATTCTTTTACATTTTAAGTTAGATTATGTCACTTTTCTTATCAAATCCCTACAACAGTCTCCACTTGGAGTAAAAAGCCAAATCCCAATGAGGGCTTTCAAGGTCCTCCATGATCTGGTTTCCTGATATCACTCTAATCTTATCTTCCACCACCCTCCCCATTCACTCCCTTCCACTAGAGCCACTTGGGCTCTTTTGCTGTTTCTTTTTTTTTTTTCTTTCTTTCTTTTTGTGATACGCGGGCCTCTCACTGTTGTGGCCTCTCCCGTTGCGGAGCACAGGCTCTGGACGCGCAGGCTCAGCAGCCATGGCTCACGCTCCGCGGCATGTGGGATCCTCCCGGACCGAGGCACGAACCCGTGTCCCCTGCATCGGCAGGCGGACTCTCAACCACTGCGCCACCAGAGAAGCCCTATTTTGCTGTTTCTTAACCACACAGACATTCCTGCCTTTAGGGCTTTTGGAAGAGCCACCCTCTTGCCTGGAATGATCTTCCTTCTTTTTCCTTTCAAGTCTGCTCAGATAGCACTGTCACATGATGGGTTCCCCAGAGGGCAGCCTCGGAGCTGGAGATTGGCATGCAGGAATTTTATTTAGGAGTGCTCTTGGGGTCAACTCCCACATGAGGGAGAGGAAGAAGCCGGGCTGGTCTGTCTCAACAAAGCTGTAAGCCAGCCCCACACGGAGCTCTGAAGCTGGCAGAGTTAGAGTGAGGGGCTAAGACACTCTCTACCTGATTCAACCAGACATTGGATTGAATTGACCGTTGGAAAGCAGCTGTAGGGAAGGGATCAGGGGACTGTCTTCAGCAGAGGCAGTTCCAGAGGAAGGCTGACAGCCGAGGGATGTCTGCTGGCCGCACTCCCAACAAATTGGGTGAATAAGGTCATCAGCCCTGATGCGGATCATGGGCAGTGCATTACAGCATCCATTATAATCCACCCCTTCTGTGCTCAGATGTACTACTTGATAGAAGTTTGGGGAGCAGCTCCTCCAGAATTCCAGGTGGCTTCTTTCTGAGGGGAAACTTACAAGAGAGAGGTTAAGGGGATGAACCACAACCCCTGGCATGGCAGATTGTCTTGGGGCAACAGCTGAAATTTATTTTCTCTCCTTCCCCGTATTATCCACTCTAGATTCCCTTCACCTGCAAATAGCACCTTTGCTGATCTAGGTGGCTTACCCGGTGGGTGACCCAGACCCTCGTCTCTGATGGCTCTGTTCCCTGTCACCATGCCCTTCTCAGTCATAGCTTCTAGACTTGTCCATCAGCTGTCAAAATTGGATGAGGCAGTATCAGGAGTCACCCAAATGGATCCCCTGCACGCCACACTGTTCTTCTCGTCCCAAGTGTGGAATAGCCATCCTGCCTTCTCTACCGGTCAGGGTCTGTCACTCCTGCCAAGATGGGGACTCCTCCTCTTGACTACTTGTCATTGGGCACGAAGAGCCTGAAGTTCCCAAGAGGCAGCCATAGCTTATAATTCAGTGAGAATTTTTCTGTGCCCCCTAGTGGAAGCATTTCTTCTTTTATAACTGGAATCTCTAAGCCTGCAGAGCCCAGAGCTGCAGAGACAGGAAGCGGAAATTCCCTGAGTGGATCATTGAGAGCGATGGTAAAGGGGAGTCATTCTTGCTTCTACCTCTTGGTTCCCAGATTGAAAGAGGATGTTGCCGTCTTAGCAACGCCCTCAAGTTGATGCTTGCTTCAACAGCCTATTCCTTCACTCTCTCTGACTACATAGTATGACGTGTGCCTTTGGTCATGGGCCTACATTCGTACCTCTTTCGCTGCAAAGTGAATCCCTTAGTTTAATACAATGTTACGTGGGATCTGACGCTGGCAGATTGGAACACAGTAGAAGCACTTGGATAGCGGTACTGGTTGAGGCCCTGCATGGAGAAAAGGCAAAATCATCAATGGAATATCTAAGTCTTGCAACATTAAGTGCAAAAAAAAAAAGAAAGGAAGGAAGGAAGGAAGGAAGGAAGGAAGAAAACTTTAAAATAGAGCTGTATTTCCTCATCAATGAAATATTATACTTTGTAACTACTGAAAACTATGCTCTAGAAGATTAGTTAGTAACGTAGTCTGTGCTGTTATGTGAGAAAAGCTGTTCATAAAACATTTTATACACAAGACAATCAGTACAATTTGATTTTGTAAACCTATGTGAGCATAGAAAAATATTCAATAAACGGTAGTTTTATATTCTACATTCATCTATTGGGGTCCCAGCGCTTTTCTTATACATCGAGTAAGCTATAAAGTCATAACACATTAATCATTTATGTGTCATAATTTAATGCAAATGTTCTCCATCTTTTATCTCTTCGTTTGCACAGAAGTTTTAAATTTTAAAGTATTCAAATGTGTTCATCTTTTCCTCACTGATAGCTTCTCTTGCTTTAAAGCCATGAAAATTGTCATTCCTGCACAGACCTAATAAATGTTATATTTTCTGCTAGTTTTCCTATTTAAAAAATTTAATTGCTACTCCTTGCAAGGTAGCTGGTTGGTTTCCTCAGGGATGATAGCAAAGGAAAGACTCAGAGTTGGCCTCTGTTGCTGGTAGGTTGGACATATAGCACAGTAGCTAGATCAGCCTTAGTGAGGGGGAGCCCATGCTGTTGGGCTCATGCATAGCCTCTGTCCCTCACAATATGGCTACTCTACTTATGCACCCAGCGTGCCAGCAGATATGACAGAGGTGGGTTGACTTTAACGGGCTGAGTCAGTTTTGCCTACCTCGTTGTTTAATTCTTCTTTGGTAAGTACTATCTCATAGGCATGCTAGCCAACGACCTCTACACTGCATGCCAGCTCCCACATGTCCATCCAAGCGTCTCCACCACAGACTTCCTTATATCCTGATCTTCAACTCTTTCTCTTTCAAGGCCACTGACCAAGCCATTCATCACTGCCCATGAGTTTTTATTTATTCCAAAACCCAAGCCACTTCTTTCTTTCACACAAATTGGATGACAGATTCAGTGCCTGAAGGTCTTGCCACTGAGATGATTTCTCTTTCCATTGTCTTTCGGATCCCCCCAGAATGATACTGTAGTGCAGCTACCCATGCATTTTCAGCTCATACCCACATATCAAGACAACTCATCCATGAACCTCACTAAGGATTTTCCCTCCTCCATTAGCTGGTCATCACCTGGTATCCAGGGATCCACATGGAACCGTGGGAGTGAGCTGAGGGAGAGGGGCTGGTGCAGCAGTGATGGGTGGCCTGTGCGTCTGGGTCACTGACTTGTGTAGATCACTTATACCCATCTGTCCTGCTCATGGCTGACCCTGGATGCAACATTTCCATCTTACAATGAACTACTTTTGGGACTGCCTGACCTTATGATTCCAACGGCTCTGACAGAACCCAGCTCATGCTGAGCAGTTCTGGCTTCCTGGCCACTTGTTGTCCCACGGTCAGGTGTCTGTCTCTATTAGGGCCTAATAGCATGCCAGGAGCTTTCTAGAAAGGTGTTTAATTCTCTACGGCAGATGGCATGGCCTTGCTCCAGAACCCTGGGGATCTGCATTGTGATTCTCCCATCGGGACTTGTCGTCAATTCCACATGACGTCTTTTTCTACCACTGATACCTCTAGGAACATAGGGTCTGCCAGATCATATGGCCCAAGTAGCAGGACTTGCTTGCACTGCAGCCTGGACATCCTCTGCAGAGCCCTTTCCTGCTCTTAGCCCCACTTAAAGCTGACAGGCTTTCATGTCACCTGGTATATGGGTTGAAGTGATATTCCCAGGTTTGGAATATGCTGCCTGTGAAACTCAAAGAGGCTTAACAGGTGTTGGGTTTCCTTCTTTGTGGTAGGAAATGCAAGAGCCACTAATATATCCTTTACTTTGGAGGGGGGATGTCTCAGCATGCCCCAGACCACTAGACCCCTAAAAACATTACTGACATGTGAGACCTCTGAATCTTCCTAAGGTTTTTCTCCCACTCTCTGGAATGCATGTGTTACAAAGGTCTCTAACGAGCTAGTCACTTCTTGTTCATCTGGTCCAATCAGCATGATGTCATCAATACCCAACCAGTCCAGGTCTCTTGGGACTACATAATGCCAAGAGTGGGAGCATTAACATAGCCCTGAGGCAAGACTGTAAATGGAGGGACTTCCCTGGTGGCTAGTGGTTAAGACTCCACGCTCCCAATGCAGGGGGACCGGGTTCGATCCCTGGTTAGGGAACTAGGTCTCACATGCATGCTGCAACCAAGAGTTAGCATGCCACAACTAAAGAACCAGAGAGTTGCAACTAAGGAGCCCACCTGCTGCAACTAAGACCTGATGCAACCAAATAAATAAATATTAAAAAAAAAAAGACTGTAAATGTATATGTTGTCTGTTCCAAGTGAATCAACTGTTCTGATCCTCTTTCTGGTAGGGATAGAAATAAATGCACTCATTGGTTCACTGGCCACATATTATGTACCTGAAGATATGATAATTTGCTCTAGCAAAGATATAACATCTGGCACAGCAGCTGCAGATAGGTCTACTGCTTGGTGGACTACAGTAATCTCTTGTCATCCTCCAAGATCTGTCTGACTTTTGCAGGGTGCAGACTAATGATTAAATGGAGACATGCTGGGGACCACCAGCCCTGTATCCCTTAGGACTCTGAATTGCTTTTGTAATTACTTTGTATGAATTGCTATCATCCTCCCTGGGATGCACTATTGTTTTTTATTTACTATCTTGGCTCATGGGGGCAGGAGTGGTGCAAGAAAGGGAGTTTCTAAGGCCTTTCCACTAAATAGCTTTTATTCCACAGGCCAATGAACCAAGATATGTCCATTCAGAGACTAGGGAAGTAACCACCTGGTAGGTCCATGGACCCAGTGGGCACACTGGGGGCCAGACCTGGGCCAGCCTCCACTTACTAACTGGCCCCCATATGCACCCACTGTAACAGGGTTCTCATGATGATAGTTCAGGTAACAGGGTCTCAACTCAGACCCCATGCCCAACAGTCCTTGGAAGAGTATTCCCTTTTCTCAGTATCTGACTACCCAAACAAGTAGCCACAGTTCCCTTTTGGAAAAGGTTTGGGAAATGCCTCCATGTACATCATCACGGTGTTACAGGGTACTTCCTACTGGGGACCTGACCTTTCTTTCAATGCATGAGTTCTAGGTCTGAAAACTAGTTCCTTTCTGGAAACTGAGCAAGGGATCGTGGCTTTTTATTGGGGCTGCCATCCTTGGATTGGTGATCACCAGACTGAGCAGAACACTTTTGCCCAATTACTTTGGTTGTGTTCTATTAACCATCTCCACAATTCTCTGCGGGCCAGAGTCCCCTGACTGCCACTCCAGCCTTGCTGCTCATTAGGATAATTGCATCCACCTGGCTACTGAGGGTGAGCTACCACATCTGGTCCCTGTTGCTTCAGGGTCCTATCATTCCCATTATCATTAGTGAGCCGGGTTCTGTAACGGCAGCTCCCACCGTTAGCCCTGGCCTATAGACTCTTAGTGACACTGGTACCCCTCTCACACCCACCAGGATACCTCTTACGCTTTGAGGTATCCTCCAGGCCTTCCTATGGGACACAGGCACCTGGCAGGCTTTTCTGTTGCACATAGTATATCAGTTCTAACGTGCCCACTCCTCTGAGCCTTTTATTCCCATCTTCCATCATCTGCCACGGCTATTCTGGCATTTCTACCTCACTCAGTGTGGGCCGTCAGTTTTCCATGCTTCTAAGAACCATCCTAGCAGCATGTTCACACTCTCACCCTGGAATCTTGCCAGGGCATTAAATCCTATGTCCTGAAAGACTGCTCCCAAATTGAAGATCTCTTTTCCGGCTTTATACATGGCCCCTGTTAATCCCGCACCTTCAGAATGCAGTCGCCTGCATACTCTCACAGCAGCTCCTGGTGTATGTGGGTAGGTTTAGCAGCTCCTCTGGAGTAGGGGCCCTACCCTACCTTATCAGGCCTAGCTTGTCTCTGTCCAGGTTATGCTGTGGCTTTACCTTAGGTATTAGCCTGGTGGTCAGGAGGGCAGATGGTGGCAGATTCTATAGGAGGTGTGTGTCCTGCCAGGGAGAGTCCCCTGCATCCTCTCTAAGCAAGGGGGCAGTGCCAGCCCTTCTCAGGGAGAGGTGGGCCACTTCTGTAGGCTCAGAGGGTTCAGGTAACCTGGAAATTCAAGGTTTGGGGGTATATCAACTCAGATATTCACATTCCATGTGTCGAGGTTCCATTCTTTCCCAATAAGGGCTCTGTCCTGTCTACGTTGGGAGTTTGACCATCTTTGGTGCTCACTACTCTTGTGATTAAGTCTTGGGCCTGCTCTTCTGCTTTCCCTGTCCTCCAGGCACAGGTGAGCATCTCCTTATATGTTCCCAAGGAGGTCCTCTGGCTTTCACACCAGGTTTTTCTTTGTTTGTTTGTTTTTGCGGTATGCGGGCCTCTCACTGTTGTGGCCTCTCCCGTTGCGGAGCACAGGCTCCGGACGCGCAGGCTCAGTGGCCATGGCTCACGGGCCCAGCCGCCCCGCGGCATGTGGGATCTTCCCAGACCGGGGCACAAACCCGTGTCCCCTGCATCGGCAGGCAGACTCTCAACCACTGCGCCACCAGGGAAGCCCCTACACCAGGTTTTTAATTGCTGATTAATCCTCAATATTGAGAAGTGTTAATTATTCTAATTCCACTGTCCCAGTAGTTCCTATTTCCCCCATATTTCTCAAATGCCTGATATATCACACCCACTAGTGCCATTCCCTTCCACCAGAATACTATCCCAGTTTACCATCAGTGAAAGGTTTAACAAGTTCCTGCTACATTACTAGGTAAGGCAGGGTCCTTACTGTCAGCTGGATGATGGGTGATCTAATTCCAAAATCCCATCTTAGCACCTTCTTTCTTCAACCACTGCTTATACCAATAATCACAGGTTGAATTCCCAGGGAAGCAGATCCCAAGGCAGGTATCAACACAGGAGAAGTTATGTTAGGAAGCGCTCTTCATATCAACACCTCTGGATGGGAAGTGGAGGGGGCAGGATTGTATACAGGGAGAAGTTGGTTGGACCACAGTGCCGCCTCAGTGAGGCCGTAGCCAGGCCCATGTGAAGATCTAAAGCTGGACTGACCCTTTGGAGTAGTGTCAAGCTGGGGCAAGGGAGCAGGGTCTTTGAATCCTCACATTAACCAGTCATTGGGTGTGGGCTGCCCCTGAAGCCAGTGTGATCTTGAGTAAGGTGACTTTCTTCATCAAAGGCAATTTCCAAAAAAGCTGAAGTCTGTCAACACTCCCAGCAGCTGGGGGAAAAGTCTTCAGCCCTGAAGGGGTACTTGGACAGCATCAGAACGTCTACTATAATCCTAATAAATAGATAAATAGACCTAACTATCCGATTTACTTAGTGAGACAACTCATGCCACTTCTTCATAGTCTATCTCTGCATCCTGAGCACATAGATTAGGACCAAATGACCACATGATAGGGGCTGAAAAAATATTTATTGAACAAATGAACAAGAAAATAAATACCTAACTTGTTGGGTTATTGTGAGGATTGAATTGAGTTGACGAATATGAAGTAATTAAACAGGCCAGACACACAGTAACCACCATGTTACCTATTATTATTATAGAGTTTAGAGACTTAGACCAACATGGTAATACCGATTGTCTCTGACTAGTGGGATTATGGGTAATTTTTATTTTGTTCTTTGGAATTTTTGTATTTCCCAAACTGTCTATGATAAGCACATTTAATTTTGCAATCAGGAAAAGATGGTAAATTATTAAGAGAAAATTTAGTTGGGAATTTCTATACAGTAAAGAGCATGAAAATTTTTAATGGACATCATCTCTCTGTATCAAAAAGAACAATTGGTTTGACAGCAAATTTCAAATGGTCCTTTCTTAAGGTTGACCTCTAAGTTTCTGAGTACCTACAACTGTGCCTGGCACAGAGCAAGCACTCAGTAAATATTTGTTTGAAAATTAACAGAGAAGAACAGAGAAGGAGATTGGCATCATGAGGGTTAGGAAGGTATCCATCCTACTGTTGAAAGCAGCATTGTCAGACTGAGAGGTTTTTAAAATGCATTGCTCTGGTCTAAGCTTTCCTGTATGTCAAGGTGATAATAAATACCTGTGTCCCTCACTGACCTTTTAGCGACCTCATGAAACTGCTTCAAGAATAAATGACTTCAATGCTATCCCTATCAAAATCCCAGCTGCCTTTTTTGCAGAAATTAACAAACTAATCCTAAAATTCATATGGAAATCCAAGGGACCCAGAATACCCAAAACAATCTTGAAAACGAACAAAGTTGGAGGACTCATACTTCCTGATTTCCAAACTTTTCTACAAAGGTCAAGACAGGTGTGGTACTGGCATAAGGATAGAGACGTAGACCAATGGAATAGAATCGAGAGTCCAGAAATACACCCTCACATATGGTTAATTGATTTTTTTTTTTTTTTGGTTCGCGGGCCTCTCACTGTTGTGGCCTCTCCCATTGCGGAGCACAGGCTCCGGACGCGCAGGCTCAGCAGCCATGGCTCACGGGCCCAGCCGCTCCGCGGCACGTGGGATCCTCCCAGACTGGGGCATGAACCCACGTCCCCTGCATCGGCAGGCGGACTGTCAACCACTGCGCCACCAGGGAAGCCCGGTTAATTGATTTTTAAGAAGGGTGCCAAGAATTCAAGAGGGAAAAAAATAGTATTTCCAACAAATGGTATAGGGACAACTGGATCTCCTCATGCAAAAGAATGAGGTTGACCTCCTATATCACACCATATAAAAATTAATTCAAAGTGGATCATACATCTAAGTGTAAGAGCTAAATTATAAAACTCTTTGAAGAAAACAAAGAAATAAATCTTCATGACCTTGGATTAGGCAATGGTTTCTTAAATATGACAATACAAGCACACGTGACAAAGGAAAAAACAGTTAAAAATAAATTGGACCTCATCAAAAGTAAAACCTTTTCTGTTTCAAAGGATGCCATCAAGAAAAAGACAGACCATAGGATGGGCAAAAATAGTAACAAATTATATAACTGATAAGGGACTTATATCTAGAATATATAAGGAACACATACAACTTGACATAAAGACAACTCAATTTAAAAATGGGCATAGAGGACTTCCCTGGTGGTGCAGTGGTTAAGAATCCGCCTGCCAGTGCAGGGGACACGGGTTCGAGCCCTGGTCCAGGAAGATCCCACATGCCAGGGAGCGACGAAACCCCTGCGCCACAACTACCGAGGCTTTGCTCTAGAGCCCGCGAGCCACAACTACTGAGCCCGCGTGCCCCAACTACTGATGCCCGCGCGCCTAGAGCCCGTGCTCCACAACAAGAGAAGTCACCGCACTGAGAAGCCCGCGCACCGCAACAAAGAGTAGCACCCGCTCACCGCAACTAGAGAAAGCCCGCACACAGCAATGAAGACCCAATGCAGCCAAAAATAAATTGATTAATTCAAAAAAAAATAGGCATAGGATTTGAATAGACATTTCTCCAAAGAAAATATATATATGGCTGATACGCACATGAAAAGATGCTCAACGTCATTAGTCATAATGGAGATGCAAATCGAAACCACGGCGAGGTATCGCTTCATCACTGGATGAAGCTCTAACAAAAACAAAGAACAGGGGCTTCCCTGGTGGCGCAGTAGTTGAGAGTCCGCCTGCCGATGCAGGGGACGCGGGTTCGTACCCCGGTCCGGGAAGATCCCACATGCCACGGAACGGCTGGGCCCGTGAGCCATGGCCACTGAGCCTGCGCGTCCGGAGCCTGTGCTCCGCAACGGGAGAGGCCACAACAGTGAGAGGCCCGCGTACTGCAAAAAAAAAAACAAAAAAAAAAACAAAAAACAAGGAACAAAACCAAGTGTTGGGGAGGATGTGGCAAAATCAGAACCCTGCTACACTGCTGGCGGGAATGTAAAATGGGGCAATTGCTTTGGAAAACAATGTGGCAGTTCCTCAGAAAGTTAAACATAGAGTTACCACATGACCCATAAATTCTACTCCTACATATATACCCAAGATAATTGAACACCTATGTTTACACAAGAACTGATGCACAAATGTTCATAGCAGCATTATTCCTAATATTCAAAAGGTAGAAACAACCCAAATGACTGTCAACGGAAGAATGGATAAACAAAATCCATACAATGGAATATTCTTGAGCCATCAAAAAGAATGAAGTACATATTAAATAAATACATACTAAAACATGGATGAGCCTTAAAAACATGCTATGAAAAGGCCACATATGGTATGACTCCATTTATATGAAATATACAGTAGAGTCACATTTATAGAGAGAAAGCCGATTGGTGGTGTCTAGGGGATGGGGAGAATAAGGGTAGGGGAAGCGGGGATGAGAAGGGACTCCTCATAGGTTCAAGTTTCTTTCAGCAGTGATGAAAATGTTCAAAAAATAGGTAGTGGGGCTTCCCTGGTGGTGCAGTGGTTGGGAGTCCGCCTGCCGATGCAGGGGACGCGGGTTCGT
>NW_006781096.1:493732-494402 GCF_000442215.2 Lipotes vexillifer
AAAAAAAAAAAAAAAAAAGTAGGTATTGGTGATGGTTGTACAATTCTGTGAATATACTAAAAACCACTCAATTGTACGTTAAAAGGGTGAATTTTATGGTATATGAATTACATCTAAGTTCTTTTTTCTTTTTTTTTTTTTTAAAGGTAAATGACACAAGGAGCTATCCCTTGAACTAGAGAATTGGAGGCTGGACTAGGGCCAACCTTCAGGGGATGGGAAGTCGCTGTAGAGTCACAGGGCAGCCTTCTCCTTCTCCTTCTTGCTCACAGCTCAGGTACTCACATACCTGTTCCCTGCAGGACACACCTGGCTCTGTGCCCTCTATCAGGTTGTTAAACGGCTTTCAGAGCCTGAGTTAGCTGGCAGCCGTGCAAACTGCCAGCCACGCTGAGTGACTCTTCTAAAAAGGCCTGAGATCCGTTCAAACAGCCCATCTAGGAGGCTTTTGTTTGCTTGCCTGGAACATCCCTTCCACCTGCCTCCATCCTCAGCCCCTCCTTCTCACGCCGCCTCCACCATAGGACCTTCCGGGCTCCTGCAGGCCTCTTTATCTCCTCCACAATCCCAAAGGTCATCTACTTCACCAGATCTGGTCGATCAAAAACACCACCAGGGGGCTTCCCCGGTGGCGCAGGGGTTGAGAGTCCGCCTGCCGATGCAGGGGACG
>NW_006781096.1:494663-511352 GCF_000442215.2 Lipotes vexillifer
ACCACCATACTGATTTTTTTTTTTAAAGGACAGATTCCTGAGGTTCACCCGGATGAAATTCTGAGTCA
Source organism: Lipotes vexillifer (assembly GCF_000442215.2). Lineage (NCBI taxonomy): Eukaryota > Metazoa > Chordata > Mammalia > Artiodactyla > Lipotidae > Lipotes > Lipotes vexillifer. The sequence continues at coordinate 494,732 of NW_006781096.1, forward strand.
GTGGGTCGGGGGTGGGCCTGGAAGTCGTGAAGCTGTCCCAGGTGATTGTGCTGATCAGCCTGACTTGGGAACCTTTGATCCAGTTCACCCTCCCACCCAGTGCTTCCACATCCCTGCCAAGTGGTTGACTCAGCTTTTCCAAGGAGTTTTCCCTGACTCGCCTCTGGAGCCAGGTGCGCTCCACCCAAGCGCTTGGAAAATGCTGTGCTCATCACTGCCCCTGTCTTAGTGCAAATGATGAATTGTCATTGCCTGTTTAAATGTCTCACTCCCCCACTTGACTAAAAGCTCTTTGAAGAAGGGGACTGTGTCTTGTTTAATGTTTTACCCCCAATGCCTGACTCATAGTAAAGACTCAATACATTTATTGAATGAATGAATTAATGAATGAACACCACCAGAAATCTACTAATATAACCATTGAACTTGACAGTGACAATATTTACTTGGCTATTATATATAAGGAATTAGAATTTGAAGGCTACCTCAGCTCTGAAGATGTGACTGCAAGCTAGCTGCCCTTTGGAGAGAAGTCTCACAAGAGCATCATTTAGGAAGACGAACCATTTACTAGAAGGGTGTGATGTATTCCCTAGGACCAAAAATAAGCATTGAACTACACTCTATTTTCTGTAAGTACTAGAGAAAAGTAAAGTAGGAGCTGATTATTTCTCATCCCGAGAGGATTTAGATTCACCCATTTATCTAGCCAAGGGCAGATGCATGTTTTGAGGGGCCTGAAACAGTTTTGGAGGCCCTCTTTAAGGAAGATCTTCTTTCTCTACCACCCACGAACGTCTAGTGCCCGGAGCCTAGGACATGCTCATTTTTGTGACACCACATCTGACCCTGCTCCTTTGTGACATGCCACGTGAGTCTTCAAAGTGGGTGGTGGGAGTATTCCTGGAAGCTGTTCCTACACTGGGACAGCTAGCAATAACTCTACACTTAAATAACAGCATACCATATAACTGTGTCCCCCACATCCCATACTAAATGTATTCCCAAAGCAACTGCCCCTTAGCTGGATCCCTAAATGCCCATGGCCACTCCAATATCCCTTGACAGGAGGGGAAGGTGATGGAGGGGAAGCTGGCATAGAGACAGAGGTCTTATCTATTAAATATCTTACTTTTGAAATTTTAAAATATCTTACTTTTGAAATTTTAATAAAAACATATAACCATTAAAGCACATAGTAGGGCCTCTCCCAGAGCCTTGGAAGGGGCCAGTGCAAGTGAGGGGCTTAAGCTTAAACTCCTTTGGCTTCACAGTTCAAGGTGCTTCTGCATACAACACCTGTTTATTGAGAATCTATTACATGCCAGGTACTGTTGTTGGCACTAGGAATACAGCAATGAACAAAATAATCCAAGTCTCTGACCTGTGGCACTTACACTCTAGTTAAAATAGATCTGTTTCCTTGGCTTTGGAGGACAGGGAAAATGGATGTGTTGGCCACCACTGCCTCCCAATCAATATTCATGGAATGAATAAATGAATGATGAAATGAATGAAACATTTGAGAACTAAAAACTGTTATGCTACTGAGATTTGGTAACTCAAAAATAAAATTCAAGACAAATTACAAAGTTGCTCCAAAAGCCAGTGAAAAATTATAGGGATGGTAATGACATGGGCGTTGCACCATAATTTTCCAGGACCCGGCAGGACTATTGTTCTGACATGTACTAGCATTGGCAGGTAACCAGAGTTTCCTGCCCCTTTCTTTCTACATTGGCACTCCAGCTAGTACACCTCCAAAGGAAGGTCCTCCCTCAGGTCTGACAGGTAAAAACAGGGAAGGACAAGTGAGAATCAATCCCCAGTCCTGTGTGGCCATCGCCTCTGCTTCTGCTCCCTGGCTGCCAGGATCTGCTAGAGATGTGGCCCTGTCAGCTGCTTATCTCTCACAACTGTCTCACAACTGCAGGCAACCTCTCCCTCCCCTCTGGCCCTTCCACTGCCCTTCCCCCCACCTCCTAATTCACAGAGAGAGAAGACAATGCTCACAGTTTCCTGCCAGCAAACCTGCCTGCATCTGAGTCGGTCTTCTCTTCCACCCCTGATGAGATTAAAGTCCCAGCTCCACCACTTAGGAGCTCTGTGACACTAATTGAGGCAATTGTGTGGGCCTCACTTAAAAACTGGTCCCCACTTAAAAATCGGGATAATAATAGTACCTATTTTATTGGATTGTTGTGGGCATTGAATGAGATAATGGACATAAAAGGCTCAGCAGAAGACCTCACACAAGAAACTTCCTGTAATTGTGAGCATTAGTCCAAGGCCTTCCTCGGTGTTCTGAGTTCTATCCTATTTTGCCTCCTCAGGAACTCCATTTCTATCAGTTAATTCACTCTCCCTATTTCTTCAACGTTTCTTGTACAGGTTTTTACCCATCAGCATTTTTAAAAATTCAATTTACTCCAATTTTTTAAAATGACAATGAAATTAAAAACGTTCCTTGACCCCATAGCCCCCTCCATCTGTCATTCTATTTTCTCCTCTACTTAACCTTCTTTAATTTTTTTTGTTTAGATTTTTTTTTTTTTTGATGTGGACCATTTTTAAAGTCTTTATTGAATTCGTTACAATATTGAGTTTTATGTTTGGTTTTTTTGGCCACGAGGCATGTGGGATCTTAGCTCCCCAACCAGGGATCAAACCTGCACCCCCCGCATTGGAAGGCGAAGTCTTAACCACTGGACCTCTAGGGAAGTCCCTAACCTTCTTTAAACAGTGGTCCCCTCTCACTGTCTTTCCGTCCTCCCTTTTTTTCTGAATCCACCTATCACTCCTCCAAGCCAGTCTTACCAAGTTCACTAAAATCTTCCTGTGGCTCTGAGACCCCACAGACAACCTTCAGTCTTTTCTTCCTTGGCTTCTCCTCAGCTTCTGACATTGTTAATTGTCCCTTCCTTGAAATGCCTTTTCTTCCCTTGACTTCCATAACATCACGCTCTTTCATCTTTGCCTCCTACTTTTCCTCCTACTATTTTCCCTCGTCAGTCTCCTGTGTGAGTTCCTCTTCCTCTGTGGGTTCTTCAGCCTCTGCCCGTCCCTAAGTGGTTATGGTCTCTCTCATTCTAGCCTCAGTCAGCTTCTTAAAGGTAAATGACACAACCACCCTTGGTTCAGCCCAGTGACTCTGTGGCCTCCTTTATCATCCCATGCTGAAGACCAATAATTTAGTGCCTCCAGCCCAGACCTCTCATCTGGGCTCCAGATGCATACACTATACATTGCCTTCTCCACTTACATTTCCCATAGGCCTCTCAAAGACCATATGTTCAAAAATAAGCTTATCATATTTCCCCATAAACTAGCTTTTCTTCCTGTTTCTCTCTTTCAGTGAGTGGCACCACTGTCTATCCAGTTGCCCAAGCTAGAAACTTGAGAATCTTCCTTCACTTCTCCCTTATCCAATCAACTAACAAGCCTTGTCAATTATTCCTCCTATAAACCCCTCAAATCTATTCACTTCTGTTCATTTCCACTGTCACTACTCTCTTAACAGGTCTGTTTGTTTCCAAACTCCCTCCCTCCCTGCAGGATAAAACCCTGGAGCATGTTGGGTGGGCCCTGGAGGGACAGGTTGGGCTCCTCGTGATCTGGCCCCTCCCACCTCCCTGACTGGTCACCTTGTCTTCCCTCCAGGCACACTGCTCCACTTGCAGTTTCCAAAAATGCAGGGCCCTTTCTTGCCTTTGGGCCTTTGATCCTGCCACTCACCATGGCTGGAATCATCTTCGCCGCCTTTAGTTATCTCAAGATTGGAGTCATCTCTGCACAGCTCCCATATCTACCCCTATTGTAATACTCCCTGCACTGTGTCCACGAACTACCTATTTGCCTGTCTGTCTCCCCTCCCCTCCAGTACAAACTCCTTGAGAAGAGAACGGAATCTCCTAGTTCACAGCTGAATCTCTAAGGCTTTAAGTAAGACCAGCAGAAGATAGGTGCCAGACACAGACTTGCCGGATGGACTAGTGACCCGCTTGGGTCTGATGTACATCTGTGGCAGCCTGTTAAAGCAGGGTCCTCAGAGTTGCTGAGTACGCTTTTTAAGCACCTCTTTGCTGATATCTCAGCACCTGCTCTGAACATTCTTTCCACTATTATCAAGCCTCAAACTCTGGGATACAGGTGAGAAGAGGTGGGATGCCCTCCCTTGGAGGGAACCTAGATTCTCAATTTTTTAAGAAGCTCAAGTCTGCCAGTTCGTTCCCTCATCCATTTACTTTTCCACCTCTCAGTGTTTCTGTGTCCTCACCCACTTTTCCTTCCCTTCTGTCTCAGAAGAGCAGGGGTCCCTCCTTATAACCAAGATTAACCCCTCTATTGAGACCCCTGATCCCATGCCTTTCAGGGACAGTAATTCACCAATTCTCCCTTTTCTCTTCACCTACAAATGCTTTCTGTCTGTGGTCTCATTCCTTCCAGCATACAAGCAAGCTCAGGTCTCTTTTCTCTTGAAAACCTCCCTCCTTGTGGCCTCCTGCAATAGCCTTTGCTGATGAACTCTTTTTATCCCCTTTTTTTTTTTTTTTTGGTACGCGGGCCTCTCACTGTTGTGGCCTCTCCCGTTGCGGAGCACAGCCTCCGGACGCGCAGGCTCAGCGGCCATGGCTCACGGGCCCAGCCACTCCGCGGCATGTGGGATCCTCCCCGACCGGGGCATGAACCCACGTCCCCTGCATCGGCAGGCAGACTCTCAACCACTGCGCCACCAGAGAAGCCCCTGAACTCTTTTTAAAAGGGACTTTCTATCATCAAAAGGAAATAGCAAGTGTTGGCGAGGATGTGGAAAAATTGGAACCCTTGTGCACTGTTGGCGGGAATGTAAATTGGTGTAGCCACCATGTAAAAGAGTATGGAAGTGCCTCAAAAAATTAAAATTTTTGATTTTAATTGACCATGTGATCCAGCAATCCCACTTCTGAGCATTTATCTGAAGAAAATGAAAACACTAATTTGAAAAGATATTTGCACCCCTATGTTCATTGCAGCATTATTTACAATAGCCAAAATATGGAAATAATTGAAGTGTCCATCCATGGACGAATGGATAAAGAAGCTGTGGTGTATATATACAATGGAATACTGTTCAGCCGTAAAACAGAATGAATGAAAACTTGACATTAGGGACAACATGAATGGACCTTGAGGGCATTATGTTAGGTAAAACGAGTTAGAGAAAGACACATACTGTATGCTCTCTCTTACATATGGAATTAAAAAAAAAAAAAACACTCATATAAAAAGGGAACACATTGTGGTTACCAGAGGCAGGGGGAATTGGAGGAAAGTGGTCAAAAGGAAACTTCCAGTTATAAGATAAATAAGTACTATGTAACGTACAACATGATGATTTTAGTTAACACTGCTGTATGGTATATTTGAAAGTTGCTAAGAGAGTAGATCCTAAAAGTTCTCATCACCAGGAAAAAAACAAACAAATCTTTTTTTGTATCCATATGAGATAACGGATAACTAAACTTATTGTGCAGTCATTTCATAATATATTAAGTCAAGTTATTATGCTGAATAACTTGTACTTGTGCAGTGCTATATGTCAATTATATCTCAATAATAGTGAAAGAAAAAAATAAAGAGGAAGGAGGCAGCAAAAAAGACATAGGGAAAAAAAAAGACTTTCTATTACACTTCTTGCCTCCATTGTTTTCACCACCTTTTTGCTCCTTCCTCCTTGCCGCCCACTTCAGTTCCCCACCGAGAATGTTCTCTTTAACATCACAACCTTCTCCAGCCCCAAATCCAGGCTTAACCCTACACTCTACTGACGCAGATGTCCCAGGTTTTCTGCCTCACCTTCCTCGTGATCCAAAAAGAGTTTATTGAGGACTATTCTGTATGCAGCCTTGTACCTAGGGATGAAGGGTGACCCAAAGTGTAAGATGGGGTCCTCGAACTTGCAGATGCAATTAAGATAAATACCCCAAAACAGCGTGGAACAGTGGATGGCAGAATATAAATAAATAAGTGCTAAATTTTGTGGCACAGCCTACACTTCCTATCAGGGATGTAGGAGAACAGCGAGGCTCGACAGCCAAGGAAGAAGACCTAGAGTCTGTCACACAGAGTGAAGTAAGTCAGAAAGAGAAAAACAAATATCGCGTATTAACGCATATATGTGGAATCCAGAAAAATAGTACAGATGAACCTATTTCCAGGTCAGGAATAGAGACGCAGAGAATCTCTAGAGATCTCTAGAGATATAGAGAATGAACGTCGTGGACACAGCGGGGGAAGGGGGGGATGGGATGAACTGGAAGATTAGGCTTGACATAAATACACTATCATGTGTAAAACAGATAGCTAGTGGGAACCTGCCTTATAGCACGGGGAGCTCAGCTCAGTGCTCTGTGATGACCTAAATGGGTGGGATGGGGGGCGTGGAACGGGAGGGAGGTCCAAAAGGGAGGGGCTATATGTATACATATAGCTGATTCACTTTGTTGTACAGCAGAAACTAATATAACATTGTAAAGCAATTATACTCCAATAAAGAAAAATCTAATAAATGACTGTTCTAAGACAGAAATAAAAAGGAAATGCTAGTCAAGTTTAAGCTGTGAGCAAGGCTACACTGTGTATAATGGGCAGGATTTGTGGGGCTGGGAGTAGGGTTAGGGAGCAAGGGCCTAGTTAGGGTAAGACATGAGCAAAGGGCTCCCATCCAAGCTCTGTTCAGATTTTTTTCTTCACGCTAAAGTGTAAATGACTGACAAGAGCTTAAAATGTAAACTATAAGTTGTACTTGCATTTTACACTAAAGCCTTCAACTAAGAGGATGCAGCCCTTGTGATAGATAGAATTCATCTACCCTGAGATGGAACAGAATATTAGAGTAAAAAAACACATACTCATCCCGTGCTCTCTGACTGTTCTGTTTGCCAGTTTTCCTATATAGGAACTATGCACGAATATACCAGCTCTGTTGTGCAGATATTTTCCTTGATCTGAGGTCAGAACCCGGTCTCAGCCTGCCTCAGCATACACAGCCTCACATCCTCCCAAGCGGGCTGTTTGTTCTCAGTGTTTGATGTCAATCTCTGTTCAGTGTGCTTTTACACCCCAAGTGTTATTTTAATCCAAACCATGTTTTTTAAAATCCTCTCTTATTTTGGCAAAGTGGCTTTCTCATGTATTGCAAGTAATAATAATATCAGATACTCATGTGTCTCCAAATGCTTGGCATCCAATTGCTCTGCTTAATCGTTCACAACAACCCTGTGAAGTAGGTTCTGTTGTTATCCCCATTGACACATGAGGAAACTAAGGCACAAATGATGAAAGAACGTGTCCAAGTTAAATAACTTGCTGTGACATTAGGGAGACAGGGTTTCACTCAGGAGGTGGAGGTGGGGCTGTATGGCTTCCTCTTGCTGGCAATTCATGCTGCTCTGCCAGCTTCTGATGGCTGCTGGCAGTGGCTGTGGAGCTCCTGCAGCTTTATTTTATTTTTTAATTTAAAAAAGTGGAGTAGAGCTGATTTACAATGTGTTAGTCTCAGGTGCACAGCAAAGCGATTCAGTTATACATACATACATATCTTTTTTTTCAGATTCTTTTCCCTTATAATTTTAAAATATCGAGTATAGTTCTCTGTGTTATACAGTAGGTCCTTGTTGGTTATCTATTTTATATATAGTAGTGTGCCAGAAGCTTTAGAAATGCTTGCCTTTCATTAGTGTAATGACAGTTTGTAGTATGTAACCTATAACAGAGTTTCTCAGACCATCTGTGTTGAAGGACTAGCTTTATTTTATTTTTTAAAATTTCCAAACCATTGAGTGACAACACTTTTTAAATTGCTATAAAAGTTTCTAAACACTTTCAATTTCTATATTTGTGGTAGATTAACAAGGAGCAATTTGCAGATTAGCACCAGTTCAAGGACTATATTTTGAGTAGCACAAGTGCCTATCATCACCAAAATCAGTTTCATGCTTTTAGAATTTCATTTCTTTCATTCAATGATATTTGTTAAGTGCTTACCACACAGCAGGCAATAAACCAGGTGCAATAAACAAGAACATTAGGGCCTTCTCAAAGCTAACATTCTAGCAGGGGAAGCAGACTTGGAAAAACTCACTGCAAATTAATTAGTTTTTTTTAGATAAATGCTAAGAGGAAGATTAGAGTACTCGGAGTTCATATCAGGGTGCCGCAAGCTAGCCTGACAGGTTAAGGAATGTTTCTCCAGGGAATCTGCAATCTTAGAACAGAAAGATAAGCAGGGGTGCTAAGCTCATAGTGGGGGGAAAAAGGCTCCTGGGCAGAAGAAAGGGCCTATGCAAGGGCCCTGAGGCAGAGAGACAGATGGGAGGCTGCTGAAATAAAGTCCTGCAGGTCTCTAAAGGTCATGCCAAGGGTTTTACGTTTATCTTAAGAGCTATGGAAAGCTCTGGAAGAGTTTTAAACAGGGGGGTAAAATGGTCAGATTAACCTTTTAAAAAGAACACTTACTTTCCCATTAATTTAAACACAGTGAGTTTTCATAACAATTGCAATGGGGAATTAACAATCTATTATAGAAATTTTCACATATGAACAAAAAGTTTGGGACTGTTCTCATATAGCAAGGGTTACTGCGATTCCTGTGCCTGGAAGAACGCATCACGGGGCAGTCACATCTCCGAAGAGGTCAGTACGTTCTACCTCTGCGCCCTTCCCTCAGCCGCACCATCCTCTCAGTAGCATCTTAAGGAGAGCAGCTGTGGGAGGTATGTGACTAAACTGCACCCATTCATTCCTCGCTCTTCTGCACTAACACAACCACACCGTAGTTCAAGTTAGCCGTGAGCCCAGATAAAACTCATTTTTTAAGCCTATTGAGAGTGACCACGTGATCCTGTTCTAGCCAATGAGAAGACAGCAGAGATCTGCTTAGCGTTCAGGGAAACCTTTTGCTTTCCAGGTAAGAGGAGACCACTGTCTGGCTAGTATGGCCCTGTCCCCTTGTTCCTACCTTAAAAATGAGTCCCAGAGGTGCTGCAGCTACCTTGCCACCATGAGACAAGAAGCACAAGGAAGAAATAGAACATGGTAAGGTTGGTGGAGCAGAGAGGAAAACCTGAGTCTTGCATGACTCGGCCTGGACCGCCCACTTCCGGTCTCCTCGTTTCTGTGAGGGAAATAAAGCTCTGTATGTTGAAGCCGCTGTAAGTCTGGTTTTTTGATCCTGGCAGTTGAAAGTAATTGAGCTTTCCAACTGGAAATGGATGGTCCACAGAATCAGATCAAACTGCATAGCACAGTGTTCTTCCCCCGTGACTGTTTCCATCTCTGGACATTTAGATATTTCAAAGGAAAAAGGCTTTTCTTTTCTTTCTGACATCCGGTCACCCTTCTCACCGGGAGCTGTAACTGGATAAGCAGCTCTACCTTGTATCCTTTGTCTCCTAAAAGGGGAAGGGCAGGCAGCAAGGCTTCGGGTGGAAAATGCTGATATACTACACCACATCAGAATGTGCTGTTCTCATTTATTTTTTAATACAAACCCATCTTTGCGTGTGGGCACTGGCAAAGAATTGATGGTTATGAAATATTGGGCGACGGTGGTAATATAGGAGGTAAGTGACACACAGCAAAGGAATCTTGTCTTCAGATTTCACAGAACGCAGACCCATTGTGGTTCATGACATAACTCCCACGTTTTTTCCATATTTATCCAACAGGGCTCCAGTGAAATAGATCACGCATTCCATTTGTTAAGGGAACATGTAAAATTATGGGACGGAGTTGTGTGAAGCGGCATGTAAAAGTCATGGGAAGGTACAGCCTCCGGCCTGCTACTGCTGCGTGCTGATCACTTCCTTTGGCACCACTGAGCTCTGGTGAGGACCAATAAGAATGGTTTATACAACATTCAGGGATGAAGTACAGGAAGTGGTTGTCACAAATGATGGATGCTACAGTTACTATATTTGGCACCAAAGGGATTCATTTATCTTTACAGACATACAGGAGCAGAAAGGGTGCATTCAAAGGTAGCCTTCTGGGCAGAGAAGACATTGCAATTCTAGCCACACACTGTCAAGCAACCCATATGTCTACAATGTAAAGGGCTTTTTAAGATTAAAAGCTGTCTTTCAAGCAAAACAGCCTCTACTAAAAATAATTCTATTTGATCAAAGTAGGAAGAATGCTACTGGTTGCTATCTCAGGGGCAAAGATAGACTCAAAACAGTATAATCTCTCATGCCCACAAAAGGACTCCATGAAGGGCTATGTATCAAAGGAGAGATGTTTCAAAGGCATACATACACTACTGGGGTGGCCAACTGAAAATATAAAATACTAAAATATGTGTGTAATGAAATCTCCTTGGCTTATAATGAGGGTAAAATCCCCCCGATGGGGTCTCACTGAAACTCCAAATTAAGAGACAGAAGCTGAAATCCCTATGACCTTGAGGCAGCAGCTGAAGACTTTAATGTATGTTCCTTTTCAGTCACTAAATGTTTGTAACATCTGGAGCATGATTAATGCCTAAAAAGGTTGAAGAACTTCTACTGACATTAATAGCCATTGGTTACACTGAAGAGTGGTCCTGCTGCCAGAAAAACAAATGACCAGGCACTTAAAGCCTCTGTCAGGGTGGAAAAAGGCATTTTGCCAAATTTAGTCACCTCTTGGAAACTGTGTGGTCAGTTTTCTGAACTATATTTGAACTCTAGAAGTCCACAGTTGTTTCCCTGGGTGAAACAGCCTTCCTGGTATTTCAAGGAAATTTAAAAATCTTTGGAAAGTCTAAAAAGTTCCATGATCCCAATTTTGGAAAAGGGGAAATACTATAAATACATGTACAGAAAAATACACTAGAAAAAAAATGTTAACAGCAGTTACATGGGGTAGCAGAATTACTATTTGTTAGGCATCTCATAACCAGAAAAGTTTATAAACCATTTTTTAAGAAGGAAAAGACTTCTGAAAAAGCAGGTAACCTTCTACGGAGGAGAAAGATGAGCTGATGCTACTTTTGCCACTCATTAGCTGTGTAACCTTGGTACTAGAGGTAACACTTATAAGATTAAGTGAAGTGGTATATATAAAGCACCCATAATACTCAGAGGCATATAGCAGATGCTTAATAACTGGCAGTTTGCATCATTATTCTTGCTCAGATCATATTCAGTGTTCAAAACCATATTCAGATAGCACCAGGTATAAAATTCTATTTTGATGGGAAATTTACCTGAATTTCGAGGTGAAAGAAAACTGTCCTGAAAACAGAATAAAATAATATTCCTCGTATAGCTCCAAAGCCTGGGATTCCATGGCAAGGAGAGAGGTAATAGGAGGGGGATGTGACAGTGTTGACAGGGTGCCAGTGTTGGGGACCAGAATTAGGCTCCCTTTCACCTCCCACTGGCTTCCGGACAGATAAAAATTGTGAGGCTCTCATGAACATTTGTCAGGGATCCCTGTGCCCGGGGTCAGGTGCAGTGACGTGGGACATAGCAACTGCCATGGCCACAGCTGTTGGCCGTCAGCCCTGCCAGGGCTATTTCAGGTTTCTCCGAGCGTTCCTTGCCCCACTAAGCAAAGCTTCCAGAAATGCTTTGAACTATTCAAGGACGAAAAGGCCCTTATGGCCTCCATTCCTAGGAGGCCAGCCTTCTGCTAACTTAGCCACAGTGAGGGTAGGGTTTCTCTCCTGGGTGAGGAGAGACTGTCTATGCCCTAGGCCAGAGCTTTCGGGGAACAGAACCTTACACATGCTTCCTCCAAGTCCGAGCCCTTTGCGAAGATTCTCTGCTTAAATTTTCCAGTTGTTTCAGCTAAATGTATCTAGTATGAACTCTCTCCTTGCTGTGCGGGTAGTGAGGCAGTGTCTCCAAAGCTAAGTAATAATAATACTAACAGTGCACATGGATTACCCCTTACTTTGTGCCTGTGTTGTGCTAAGCAGCTTCTATATTGCTGCATTTATTTCTCACAACAACCTTGTGAGGTCAGTACAGTTACTGTTACTATCTTACAGATCACTGGCCCCAAATTTATGTCAGCCCACAGCTGCTTTGTAATGCATACATGCCTGGGAACATCCTTGACTTACTTCCTCTGTCTTGTAAAATTTCTCAAATGATTACCAGTTTAAAATGTGCACGTTTGGGTCTTTATGGATTCAAAGGAACAATCCTCGTTAGATTCTATTTTTTCTCTACGACCCCGCCCCAGTGAGCCTGAGTACTTTTCTCGATGACCCTGCATCCCGAGTTCCGATATGAGTCCTTTATATCTTCAGGGGAAGAGTGAACCTCTAAGTTGTTGGCCTCAATTCTCTTCTAAAAGCTGTAATACTCTTTTTTATGGCCCGGGGAACAAATGTACTTCCATAATGACCAAAAGATAGCGTGGGATAGAGAACTGGCCAGAACCATATGCAATGAATTTTTTAGTGTAAGAAGAGCCCCGTGGCTCCCATTATTCATTTATCACTCAGGCGTCCACCGGGCAACAGCTGACAAGTGCAAAATGATGCTCTGCCCGTTACCAGACTGTTGGGACACAATGCAGACCATCCACTGCAGCCCCTCCTCTGTTCTCCCTTCTGCCCCCACCCCTCAAAGGCTGTTCTTGGCAAAGCATATGGGAGCCATTCGGGCTTACTCCTTTCCTTCCGATGTCCAAGTCACGTTGACAACAGGGGATTTACCACTGCCCCAAATGGAGCATTTTGCTCTCTTTTGGATTATTCCAAGTTTGGGGCCTGTTAAAAGTTTTGTAACTATATAAATATTTATCTGGCGTTTTGGTTACTATATAAACTTAACAGACATGACACTGGACCCAAACGCTGTAAGTCACATGAAAGCTTTCCGATCAGGAAAGGGGGATACTAATAAAGGACTTTGGAATTGATTAGTTTTATCACGAAATATTCTTACTGCTATTTTTATGCTGGGCTTTTAACGTACCAAAATGTGTTCATCCTTGACTCTACATAAATATTCAGACCTCACTCACTGTCCATCAGCCAACTTGCTGAAACGTGCCCCTGGATCACAGAGACCTGGGGGAGAACGAGCATGGTGCAGTACAAGGCTTCACCCTTATTTTATTACTTATTTATTTTGGGGGGGCCGTGCAGCTTGCGGGATGTTAGTTCCCGGACCAGGGATTGAACCCACGCCCTCGACAGTGAAAGCGAAGATCATTAAAGGAAGCTTCAGCTCGAGGTGAAATGGGGTAGGTTTGCTGGCTTCATAAACTCTGGAACAATCTTATTTACTGCCCCAAGGAGGAGATAACAGAACAAGCCCTGGACGTTTTGTAGAACACTGCTCTGGTAAAGCTTACAGTCGCTCTGCTGGGGCTTCATTTCTTTAAGGGACTGAGTTAGTGGGCAACGGCTGTTCTTGGAATGTTATTAGCCCCATTCTGTGCATAAGTAAATGTTGATAGCAAGTGGTTTAATGACTTGCTCCAAATTTTATAGCACGCCAAGATTATAGTTAGAGAAAAACTAGCTGGAATTTCTGACTGTCAAACCCATACTTTAGCCAGGAGATTCAGCTCTAAATAGACATGCTTTAAATGCACACTAGCAAAATCTGAGAGAAACAATGTTGCAGAATCTAGTATCCTTCAGAACCTTTGGATGGAAGTTATCAAAGCTCACTGCTAACATTCTAACTCCCTCACCTCTGCATGGACCTCCTAGGAGGTGATGAATCATTTTTCCTTTCCCCCTCTGAGGACCTGCCAGGCAGAGGGGTTAAGCAACTTAGCTAAGGACACAATTTTAGAGGTAGAGCCATGACCAGACTCATCTCCTGACTCTAGATAAGCACTTTCCCAACGATGCTAGAAACTGACCAGATGAGTTTGGAGAGACTATTGCATATCTGTGATGATTCTGTACTGTATTGTGTCTGCTTGGTTTATCTGGAATGGTTTCCCAGAATCCCCTTCTCTGTATGGTTCTGGGTTAGAGTTGGCCCAAAGAGAAATGGGGGCGAGATTTGGAAGGTGGAAGTAAAGCAACAGCCACTACTTTGTGAAGGTCATTGTGGTTTCGTGTGGTGACAGACAGATGGAAAAGTGCTGGTGGGTTCCAGTGTGTCCTCGCTCTTTCGCATTCCATGCCCAGCAACTCTCTCTTTCTGTCTTCCTTTCTTTCCTTCTTTTTTCCACCACTTTACTGAGGTATGACTGACATACAAAAATCTTTACATATTTAATGTATACTACTTGATGAGTGTAGAGATAAGTATATACCCATGAAACCATCACCATAATCTATGTCATAAACATGCCTGTTACCTCCAAAGTTTCTTCGCACCCTCTTTATTTTATTGTTATTGACATTACTGTTGTTGTTTTCTGTGATATTTGGTGTTATTAAAATATTAAACTAAGATCTACCTTCTTAGCCAGTTTCTAATTATACAATACAGTATTGGTAATAGTAGGCACTTTGCTGTACAGGAGACCTCTAGGGCTTACTCATCTTGTATAATGAAACTTTGTACCTTTTGACTAGTGTCTGCCCCCAGCCCCTGGCAACCACCATTAGACTCTCTCCAGCAATTCTTTCTGACGGTCGGTCCAGTGGCCCCAGGCCCAACCACCAGATGCAAAGGCAATAATTCTCCATGGACTTCTCTACCAACTCTGCTTTCACAGTTCTACTCCAGCAGCTGCCTGTGCCTGGCTGCCCCTATTCCTGGCAAGCTTTGACTGGTCCATTCATACCAGTGCTTCAGGAGAGCTGGTTAGGCACCAGTCCTCCAGTTCCCCATTAGGTATCCCTACTTCCCCAGCTTCTCCCATAATTGCCCGATACATGCTGTGATACTCACCAGTGGCTCTGCTTTCCCCACTGAAATCTGACTGATGGAAAATCAACCCGGTGCACCACGGGAGCTGCAGAGGGATATGAGGGAGTTCCTGCCCTCAAGGGACTTCCAGCTCAAGGGGGAGGTGGAACACTTTAACACAGCCAGCTGGGGACTCGTGGCAGCTCACAGATCAAGTGACAAATGCATGATGTGGTCATTGCCTTGAAGTCCTTGCAGCCTGAGGTGTCCAGCGTCTTTTAGTGCCAGGCATGAGGAGCTGATTGGGAATGGACACGGTCAGCATTCTTCATGACCGGTGGCCACATTTAGTCGGAGTGGATACAGACCTTTTCCTCTGTTCCATCCAGACTCTAGGCTCCTTATCAACATAAAAATGGAAAGAAAGTTACTTACATACTGGGTGAAAATGTTGAGTACAGTTGAACACGAATGCTGACACTGAAGATTTCCCATCCAACCAACAGAAATTCCCCTGGCTTGCCACACTTGGGTAACTTGAGTTCTGGAATTCCAGCCTCGGTTAACCCATATCCACAAATTTGCTGGAGTTATGAAACTTAGTGAGAGTACTGTTTTTCTCTTATTCATTCCCAATATGTTCTGTCCTGAGCCGACACCACTGAATTTACTTCCCCCACATGTTTAACCCCCTGCATGTTGACCACCTTTTGGTATCAGCCAAAAGAAAAACAGATCAAAGCATGCGTTCCTGGTTTTTACACAAAATAAATTTTATTTCTAACTTGTCTGGAAACTTCCCCACTCACTCGGTCTGTTGTCTCCTTTCTCTGGACCTCAGTTTCCTTCTGTTAAAAGCAGTTACTAATACCTCCTTGGGGAGGTATGAGCACCAATGCTGGGCTACAAATCCAGGTAAGACCCCTGGGTGAAAGGTGATAGGGAAGCACAGCAGCAATCTGGATGAATATCCCCTGGAAAAGTCCAGTCCTCAGCTCAAAGCACTACCACAAGCTTCCGGAAGCTGCTTGTGAGCTGAGGTTTTATTTTGCAAATGTGTATCTACACATGCCTGTGTGTCTGGAGTGTTGACTCCAAAGACCTAAGAATACAGTAAATGTCATCATAGGTAGCTCTGAAAACTGAGCATTTATTTTTAGCTCTGACCCTTGTCTGTTAAATGATTTGATTTAAAAAGAAGGAGGGGCTTCCCTGGGGGCGCAGTGCTTAAGAATCCGCTGGCCAGTGCAGGGGACAGGGGTTCGAGCCCTGGTCCGGAAGATCCCACATGCTGCGGAGCAACTAAGCCCGTGCGCCACAACTACTGAGCCTGCGCTCTAGAGCCCACGAGCCACAACTACTGATGCCCGCGCACCTAGAGCCCGTGCTCCGCGACAAGAGAAGCCACCGCAGTGAGAAGCCCGCGCACCGCAATGAAGAGTAGCCCCCGCTCGCGGCAACTAGAGAAAGCCTGCGCACGGCAACGAAGACGCAATGCAACCAAAAATAAATAAATTAATTAATCAATTTTTTAAAAAAAGAAGGAGGAAAAGGGGTGAAGAGAATGAAATCTAGGAGGCAATGAAAGAATGTGGAACTCCTGCTGGATCTTAAAAAGCACCAGCGTGAGGGGCTTCCCTGGTGGGGCAGTGGTTGAGAGTCCGCCTGCTGATGCGGGGGACGCGGGTTCGTGCCCCGGTCCGGGAGGATCCCACATGCCGCGGAGCGGCTGGGCCCGTGAGCATTGGCCGCTGAGCCTGCGCGTCCGGAGCCTGTGCTCCGCAACGGGAGAGGCCACGGCAGTGAGAGGCCCGCATACCGCA
>NW_006781096.1:511362-520511 GCF_000442215.2 Lipotes vexillifer
AAAAAAAAAAAAAAGTCCAAGCTAATTATTCCTCAGAGAACTGCAAATGCAGACCTCAGTGAGACACCTACACCTACCAGGTTAGCAAGAATTAAGAACGCTGACAACACCAGGTGTGGGCGAGGAGGTAAAGCTACAGGAATTCTTTCACATTCCTAGTGGGAATGTAAATTGGTATAATGACTTTGGAAACCCATTTGGCATTTTGTTGTAAAGTTCAACATGCATATAACTAGGACTTAGCAGTTTCGCCCTGGGTATATATTCTACATCAGGTTTTTTTTCCAAACAGGCTCCCGTTAGCAGGTCATGAACCTAATTGAGTGGTACACAACCAACATTTTTAACAAGCAAAATAGAATACAATAGAAGAACTTAGAGGACATTGTCTGTAGTAAGGGTAAGTTTTGTTCCGTAAATTGTTTCACATATGTGTGTGCACCCATGTGTGTGTGAGTTGCGATGTGATTTTCATGGTTGATAAATGAACCAGGCAAGACACCTGTTGAGGAGCAGAATGTTTTCTCCTGGGATCAGCCTTTGAATGTTAAAGCAGAAAAGGTTTCCAGAATAAATTCACCCAAGTTAGTAACAGGCCATGTTCCCTGTCTACATTTCTTGACTAAAATAGATTATTTTCTTCAAACTGTATTTTTGCACAAAACCATTTTTACCAGTGGGAGTACAGCATGTGCCACCTGGACCAGGCTCTTCTGCGGACACAATTCATTAGCTGCCCTCACTCTCAAAATGCAATTGAAATGGATGCATCCTTTAAACTGAATACAAGCAATGGCTTCCAGGCATGCGTTTGACTCAATAATTCATGAAGTACTCATGATTACTTATTACTGAGAATAAAGTAAAATTAGCCACATAGAAGCCCAGGAAATGTATCTCCCATAAAGTATTAAGTGTCTCTACAGTGCAGCAAACTTTACTGTCTTAAAAACCATTCCTAGTCCCAAGGACTTACTGGGATAAAAGCATCAATTGTGAACTATTTGGCTTGCAAAGGTGGAACAAACTTTCATATCTTTGTGTTATGGGTTGAATTGTTTCCCCTCAAAATTTATGAGCTAACCCCCACTACCTCAGAATATGACCGTATTTGGAAATAGAGTCACTGTAGATGTAATTTGTTAAGACAAAGTCATACTGGAGTCGGTCGGCCCTTAATCCAATATGACTGGTGTCCTTCTATAAAGGGGAAATTTGGACACAGACATGCACACAGGGAGAATGCCATGTGAACATGAAGGCAGAGGTCGGAGTGATGCAGCTGCCAGAAAACCACCAGAAGCTAAGCAAGAGGCATGGAATAGATTCTCCCTAACAGCCCTCAGAAGAAATCAACGCTATTGATATCTCAGTTTTGGATTTCTAGTCTCCAGAACTATAAGACAATGATTTCTGTTACTCTAAACCACCCAATATGCAGTACTTTGTTACAGTAGTCATAGCAAACTAATACTTTGGATCATTAAGATTTAGGCAAATGCTTTATCGCCTATTTAAATACTAAATATTATAATTACAACTCTGTAGGTTTATAGCCAACATTTGAAATCAGGAGACCTGGAATAAAGATTCTACTTTTAGCTGGCTGTTTAACCAATCAGTATCAGCTGCTGCAGTGTGATGACGATTTCTTTGCATTAAAAATAGGCATAGGGCCACCAGTTTAGAACTCAGATAAAAGACCTCAATTTTTTGTTTTTTGGTTTTTTGGCCGCACCGCATGTGGGAGCTTAGTTCCCTGACCAGGGATCAAACCTGTGCCCCTTGTGTTGGAAGCGTGGAGTCTTAACCACTGGACCACCAGGGAAGTCCCCAAAGACCTCAATTTGGAACTGGCTTCCTGGTCCTGGGTGGTCCACGATGAATTAATCTAGATCCACTTTCGTACCCCCCTACCTGTTCCCAGCCTTCCTTACCCCCAAAAGGCTAGTGTCTTGCTTTCAAAAGCTTCTTGGAAGAACTGGTAATTCTCTCCTGGTGCAATCACAAGCGAATGAATGATTCATTGTTAAAGAAGTCATTCAGCTGAATAAGGCAATCTCTCCTTCAAACAAAGTTAGGGGTGTTGGACCAAACGTTATAATTAAGTCAAGTATTTGTCTACATTTCTTGTTATGCAGCTCAATGTATATAGGCGGTTCAAATAACTGAATTTTGGGGTTCCATCAATGTTATTTACTTACTAAGACAAATGAATTTATAGATGAGCATGTAGTAAAGTACAATGATACTATCTTACTTTTTAAAAGGGTTCAAAGACATCTGAGATGTTTGAGGGTAGGAAAAGCAGCTAGCAATTTCCTGAATTGCTAAGAGCATCTTCTAGAGTTAAGTTACCAGTACAATTATACTTTCACTAGATGCCCAAATCCTACTTATCTGCTTATAATTTCTGTTGACTTGTGAGTGAGAAATAAAGATATAATTTACTGGCTAAGCCAGTCCTATAATGAGTGGAACAAAACAGGATATGCTTGAGAAGTAATAAGCACTTGTCTTTGATTTCCAACACTCTGGTCAGGAAATCTGAACTGCTCCGTGATTCAGATCTTTTGGAAAAGAAAAAAAAAGTGTTGCTAGGGTTTCCTAAACTTTCTGCTGGGAGATGTTAGTTTTTTTGTTTTATTGTGGTGAAATATACATAAAATTTACCATCTCAACCATTTTTAAGTGACAGTTCAGGAGCATTAAATACATTCATTCACATTGCTATGCAACTATCACCACCAGCCATCTACAGAAATTTTTCATCTTGCGAAACTGAAACTCCCTACCCATTAACAATAACTCCTCATTCCCTCCTTCCCCTAGCCCCAGTAACCTCTATTCTACGTTCTATGTCTGTGAATTTGACGACTCCAGGTACCTCATAAGTGGAATCATACAATATTTGTCCTTTTGTGACTGGCTTATTTCACTTAGCATAATGCTTTCAAGTTTCATTCATGCTATATGTGTCAGAATTCCCTTCCTTTTTAAGGCTGAGTAATATTTCACCACATCTAGATATCATATTTTGCTTATCCATTCATCTGTCAATGGACACTTGGGTTGTTTCCGCCTGAGTTGTTGCTTTTCATACCTTGTCATTTTCTGACATCTCCCGTCTTTGGATCACTAAAGAAAGTCAGACACAGCTGGGGAGGGGGCAGGTGATGGGTTGAAAGTGAGGCAGGTAAAGGGGAAAGATGAGGCAGGGTGGGCAGCCAAAGGGCCTGTGCAGAGGGAGGCAGAGGGCCAGGCCGGATTCCCCAGAGGCCAGTCAGACAGCAGCACCATCTGCCTGAAAAGCTGTACCAGCAGTGGTTCTTCTTAGTTTCAGGTGTCCTTTGACCCCTGTGTTTAGAACCCCTGGTCAGGTACAGCCTCTGGGAGGTGACTCTAGAATGACACTCACATCTCTAAATCAACGTTCCCTGAAGCCTATCAGAAAGACCTTTACCAGAACTAAGCAAGCCAGTGAGAGCTTTTTGAGCTAGTCCAGATGAGTAGTTAGGAAGAGTGAGCTCCAAACCCCCTAAACACCAGTGAGGGAGCTCCAAACCCCCTAAACACCCCCTTAACTCTAACACTCTTTTAAACCCAGGTTTTCAATTTGACTGAAATGGGATCGTGTTACAAGCTCTTCCTGAATTTACAAAAAAAAAAAAAAAAAGAGGTATCTGGTCTTAGGCAAATTAGGCTATAAGACATTCTGTAAGTAAAAATATTGATAATTTCAGTACTTAACATTCAACATTGATATTTAAAAGTCAATTTAAACACAAAAACTGGGTAATCATTTGATTTTTCACAATAATCAGGGAGGTAAAGGCATGTATTAACAAATAATTGTACATGTGAGGAAAGAAATTTCAGAAAAGCTATGTGGCATATCTAAGGTTACCTACCTAAGAAGTGGCAGCATAGGAACTAGAAACCAGGTTTTCTGAATTTAAATTTTAAGCTCTTTCTTTAAGTCAGAAGTGTTTAATCCCGGAAAAAGAGACAGAGGTAGACTGATGCACTATGGACTGGACAAAATTTTAGTAACTTACAACCTGTCAGTTCTGGCTTCGCTACTAACAAGTTATCTCATGTGAGGTTAATAACATTATCACAGCTTCTCCTAAGAAATTAGGACTCAAGTCGTTGGCTTGCCCAGGGACTGGCAAGTGTAAGATTTGATCCAAACTATCTCGTTTGAAGAGTCCTCAACCTTCACCTCCATTCTAGAAGCAGAAACATGTTTTTATTTTTGTTTATGGATTTCTAAATAAAAGTGTACTCAGAATTTAGAAGTAACGAAGGCAAATCTGCTCTGACTGAAGGGGGTGAGGGATCTAGAAGGTCCCCCAGGAGGGTGCTGTCCATAAGATGGCCTGAGGAATCCTGAAACTGCCCATTGGTTTGACCAGAACTTTCTAAGTCTTTACAAGTCTTACTGAAGCACACCTGGACATTCTCTCTCTCACTCTCTGTGCCAAAACTGTAGCATTTACTTTTTGGGGGGTAAAGCTGGTCATTTCTCCAATACTTCCAAACTGATTTCTCTAACAAAGTCACCCAACCCTAAATGGGGTTCTAGCTCTCTGCTTCTGGTGACCAATTGCTGTGACCAGCCAAAAGTGATCTTTGGGCACTTTTTAAAATACTATGCACTAAACATGGTTAATGATCCTGGGCCCAAATGGAAAGAAAAAAGGGCAGGATTCCCTTTCATTGAAAGGACTGAGTTGGGACTTCCCTGGTGGTGCAGTGGTTAAGAATCCGCCTCCCGTTGCAGGGGACATGGGTTCGAGCCCTGGTCCAGGAAGATCCCACATGCTGCAGAGCAACTAAGCCCGTGCGCCACAACTACTGAGCCTGAGTGCCACAACTACTGAAGCCCGCGTGCCCTAGAGCCCATGCTCTGCAACAAGAGAAGCCACCGCAATGAGAAGCCCGCACATGGCAATGAAGAGTAGACCCCGCTGGCCGTAACTAGAGAAAGCCCGCGTGCAGCAATGAAGACCAAATGCAGCAAAAATAAATAAACAAATAAATACATTAAAAAGAAAAAAGAAGAAAGGACTGAGTGACAGCAGCGTGTGCAGTCTGTGATCTCAACGTGTCCGTGCACTCCCTCCTAATGCCTGACCCATGATGCTGGAGAGAAGCCGCGTCCCGCACCTGCAGCTGCCCCGTGAGGGCCCCCGGAGAGGGCTGGATGCCGCAGGCGGAATCCGGCGTGTAACAGGTCCGATGCCGAGATCCGGGGCGCAGAGGCACGTGCCTGGAGAGGAAGCACCGAGAGCGAGCGGTAATGGATGAAGCTTTGCCGGAGAGACTAACCTAGGCGATCGTGAGGCTGGCCTGGCTGTGGTGTTATTGGAAGGACTGCAAACAAATGAACAAGTAACACCTCCTTTGTCTAGCGCTGGGGAGGCCAATGAACTTCTCGATTATTGGTGAACTTATAACTGGAACTTATTCCAGGTAACTGGAACTTATCCTTTTAAGAACCCAAACTGCAAATTATAAATATTTGTTGTTGTTTTTGAAAATTTCTAGATGCATTCCCTTTAATTTACCTGGATATGGCTCTGGGTCCCCCTTCCTGAGACTCCCTTAATATTCCATGTTTAGGACCTGTAAGGTTTGTGGGGCTCCTCTCCTGTCCCCGTGTACAGGTGCTGGCTTGCCATGCTGTCACATCCAGAGCTGCCTCTTGAGGCCCTTTTCTTTTTTGCTAACTTTAATTTGTATAGGGCCAAGGAGCCAGAAGGTCAAACTTCTCAGAATTGCTTAATAAATAAGACTGAAAACAGTTTCAATGTTAGCCTGAATCCTCACTTAAGTGCCTGAGCTTTTGTACATTGATTTTTAAAACAACATAAGCTTTTTTGTTGTTGTTATTCTTTTTAATTGTGGTAAAATACATATAACATGAAATTTACCATCTTAATCATTTTTAAGTATACAGTTTAGTGGCATTAAGTACATTCACATTGTTGTGCAATTATCACCACCACCCATCTCCAGAACTCTTTCATCTTGCAAAACTGAAACTCTGTGCCCATTAAATAATAACTCCCTTATTCCCCCTCCTCCCCAGCCCCTGGCAACCACTGTTCTATTTTCTGTCTCTACGAATTTTGACTACTCTAGGTAGCTCACATAAGTGGAATCATAGACTATTTGACCTTTGTGACTGGCTTATTTCACCTACCGTAATATCCTCAAGGTTCATGTGTATTGAAACATGTCAGAATTTCCTTCCTTTTTAAGGCTGAATAATGTTCCATTGTATGGGTAGACCACATTTTGTTCATCCACTCATCTGTTGATAGACACTTGGGGTGCTTCCATCTTCTGGCTATTGTGAATAATGCTGCTATGAACATGGGTGTACGAATATCTCTTTGACTCCTTGCTTTCAATTCTTTCGGGTATATAACCAGAAGTGGAATTGCTGGGTCATGTAGGAATTCTATTCTTAATTTTTGGAGGAACTGCCATACTGTTTTCCTTAGCAGCTGCACTATTTTATATTCCCACCAACAATGCACAAAAGTTCCAACATCTTCATATCCTCGCCAACACTTGTTATTTTTTGTCAAATGCCTTTTTGCTTACTTACTGGTTCTTAGTTGTCTTTATATAGTGAAAACTACCAGCTTTCAGACCTCTGGATCAGTGGGGTGTTTCCTGTATGAAGCAATAACAAGTTAAGCAGGTGTGTCTCACTTTGCACAGCAGTTGTGATAATAAAAATCATATTATAAATGTAGTATAGAGTAGCTAGCTATTTAAAAGAAGCCTATAATCGGGACTTCCCTGGTGGCCCAGTGGTTAAGAATCCATCTTGCAATGCAAGGGATGCCAGTTCGATCCCTGGTCAGGGGCAACTAAGCCCTCGTGCCGCAACTAAAGAGAAGCCCACACACCACAACGAAGAGCCTGCATGCCACAACGAAAGATCCCGTGTGCCACACCTAAGACCCGACACAGCCAATAAATAAATAAATATTTTTTAAAAAGAAGCCTATAATCGGTTACTTTAAGTTTTTGTTTTTGTTTTTGTTTTTGTTTTTTTGCTGCTTTGGGTCTTCATTGCTGTGCATGGGCTTTTCTCTAGTTGCAGCGGGTGGGGGCTACTCTTTGTTGCGGTCCATGGGCTTCTCATTGCGGTGGCTTCTCTTGTTGCGGAGCAATGGCTCTAGTCACGTGGGCTTCAGTAGTTGTGGCTCATGGACTCTAGAGTGCAGGCTCAGTAGTTGTGGCTCACGGGCTTAGTTGCCCCACTGCATGTGGGATCTTAGTACCCTGACCAGGGATTGAATGGGTATCCCTTGCATTGCAAGATGGATTCTTAACCCCTGGACCACCAGGGAAGTCTTGATTATAGGCTTCTTTTAAATAGCAGAATGTGGGATCTTCCCAGACCAGGGATCGAACCTGTGTCCCCTGCATTGGCAGGCTGATTCTTACCCACTGCACCACCAGGGAAGTCCTAAAAGACCTTTTCAAAAATAACTTTTTATTATAAAATAATATATTCACTGTTGAAATTTTAGAAATTATAGAAAAGTGAATAAAAGAAAATAATGCCACTGTCTAGAGATAACTTAACATTTGTGTTCATATTCCCCCATTCTATACACTCCCCCACCACAAATATATATTTATATATGTATACATTATGTATATGTATATTGTATATATAAATATATAATATATATATTTCCTGTCATTTTTCTTCCCTATCATTTCTCCCCTGACCCCCAAACCCCTCATACACTTACACCTTAGACTGTTGACCACTCTCTCATCCTGCCTTACATGCTCATGGATTTGTGGCTTATCCACTTTTATTTTTTAAAATTGGCCTTATTCCATTCTTACAGTTTGGTAGCCTGGTTTTCTCACTTCATAATATGCTAAGAGGGCTTCCCTGGTGGCGCGGTGGTTAAGAATCTGCCTGCCAATGCAGGGGACACGGGTTTCAGCCCTGGTCCAGGAAGATCCCACATGCCGCAGAGCAACTAAGCCCGTGCACCACAACTACTGAAGCCCACGCACCTAGAGCCTGTGCTCCATAGTAAGAGAAGCTACCGCAATGAGAAGCCCGCGCACCACAATGAAGAGTAGCCCCCGCACGCCGCAAGCAGAGAAAGCCCGCGCACAGCAACAAAGACCCAACGCAGCCAAAAATAAAAATAAATTTAAAAAATAAATTTATTTAAAAAATATGTTAAGAGCATTTTTCCATGTCATCATATTTTTAAATAATCTTCAGATACATACTTTTTAATGGCTGTACAGTAAGAATCCTTAAAAAATAATCACCTCTTATTATCTTTTTGGGAAGTATTCATGTTCTGGACTTTCTCAGGGATACTGTAGAGTTTTAAGAAAATAATAAACCTGTTTTTACAGGCGCCCCACTGGGTAGACACTTTCCTAAGACTGTTACTCCCATTTTATAGATGGCGAAAGACAGACACGCAGAGAGTTATTTCTGGTCTGGTATTTTTTTCTAAATGGCAGGAATATTGATCTGTTACATATGGGAAAGAGACATGCAGAATGGGCCAATTCAAAGTGGCATTCAAACTGTCAGAGGAGGAAGAAAATCCCTAATTTGGACAAAGACTCCTAAAAAATATGAAGACACCCTGGAAGATTATTATGTAATTCCATGAGCAGCTTTTGCTTCAGAGTTAATTGACAGTTAATAATCGTAATGATGCTTTGGCATCATCAGACCTTTGGGGCTCATGCCTTCATGTGTGTCTTTTTATAGAGCGATTAATAAGTGTTGGCAGTGTGCTTGTGATCCTTCTGAAATGCTTGGGAAGGATATTTTTGCTGCTGTAGCTTTGAGTATTTTGGGTCTTACAAATGATTTACCACTTAGTAAATTCAAAATCCAAATTGTGGATTTGGCTCTCACTGTTGCCAGCTAACAAATGCTATAATACTGGGAAGAAGTTAAGAAGCTATCATAGGGGCTTCCCTGGTGGCACAGTGGCTGAGAGTCCGCCTGCCGATGCAGGGGACACGGGTTCGGGCCCCAGTCCGGGAAAATCCCACATGCCGCGGAGCGGCTAGGCCTGTGAGCCATGGCCGCTGAGCCTGCGCGTCTGGAGCCTGTGCTCCGCAAT
>NW_006781096.1:520529-525813 GCF_000442215.2 Lipotes vexillifer
AAAAAAAAAAAAAAAAAAAAAGAAGCTATCATAGACTGCTTCAGGGTAATCATGTGGAAGAGAAACTTTTCTTAGCAGGTTTGAGCCCTGCTCTGGGAAGATCCCACATGCCGCGGAGCAACTAAGCCCGTGAGCCACAACTATTGAGCCTGAGCTCTAGCGCCCACGAGCCGCAACTACTGAAGCCCACGTGCCTGGAACCCGTGCTCCGCAACAAGAGAGGCCACTGCAATGAGAAGCCCGCGCACTGCAACAAAGAGTAGCCCCCACTCGCCACAACTGGAGAAAGTTCTTGCACTGCAACGAAGACCCAACGCAGACAAATAAATAAATAAAATAAATAAATAATTTTAAAAAGCAGTATGTTCACTTTAAAAAAAAGGTAGATAATTTGTATTATTTGAAACAATAATTGTCGTATTCCATATGGAAAAGATTTCTTCATCGTGTGTTTTTAACATGATATACTTCAGTAAACAACATTTTTTTAAAGATTATAAATACTGCAAGTTACAATTTAATAATTACTAGATTGTTTTAATTGTGACTATACAGCTAAATAGTAGACTATGTTTTCCTAAGTATTATCCTTCTTCTTCCTTTTGCCTTCCCTCAAACTGTAAAAGAAGAAAAAAACCCACAACATTCAGAAACATCAAGGCACAAATTTACAGGAAAATGTGAGGGTGTACTGTTGTTGCCGCGTTGTAGATTTAGACTAAAACCGTGCAGTTTTTCCTGATCACATCTGCTAGCAAAGTTAATTGTGAAGAATCCCACTATTTTCCTCCTGTCACTTCATAGTGAATAAGATGCTGCTCCTTGAGCATCAAAGTCAGTGACAATCCACCATTAGCTAATTAGCACCACTTGATCCATCATCCAGTTCGGAATATGTTGAAATATACTGTTTTGCTGGATTTTCAAATAAAAAATGTAGAATTTTAAAAACATTAGAACTGGAAAGATATTATAAATCTGTTATTCTTACTTCCTCAATTTACAGATAAGGAAACGGAGAGGTAAACAGAGAGGGTAAACAACTTGCCTAAAGGCAGGTTTTTTTTCATTTATTCACCCAGTCATTTATCCACACATTCAAGCAACCATGGTTAGCAAGCAGGAGTTAATGTGAGGCCCTCCGAATGCAAAAAAAGAGTATAAGACACCAACACTGTCCTTAAGGAATTAAACTCCAGCGAGGAGAGGTTGGCAGCCCCACAGCTAGTCACTACAGCAGACTGTGGTGAGGACCTTGATGGCAGCATGGGCCAAGTGCTACCAAAGCACAAAGATAATTGTTAATTCTACCTGAGGAGGTCAGGAAGTCTTCCCAGAAGAGGACACTTTTGAGCTGGGCCTTGAGGAGTGAGCATTTCTTGTATTCATGTAGAGAAGAGCAAAGGGCAACCCAAGTAGAATATACAACATGAGCAAAGCTACAAACTCATGAGCATCTATGGCAGGATTAGGGAATGGTCAACAGTGTAAGGTGCAAGTGTGTGGGGAGAAAAGATAGGTGAGAAGAATGGCAGGAAATTGGTCTTAAAGAGTCTCGTGTGGCTAAATTGGTAAAAACTTTGAATGTCATGCTAAGTGTGAATTTTATCCCAAGAAAATATGGGTCTGTGGAAGGCTTATAAATAGGGCTGGGATATGATCAGACCTCGGTTTGCACTGGAGATGAGTTAGAAATTTACATTCTAAACAGGAGATGATGAGAGCCTGAATGTGGAAGCGTGGCAATGAGGAACAAAGAAGATATATGAATGGCCAATAAGCAAATGAAAAGATACTCAGCTTATTAGTCATCAGGTAAATACAAATTAAAATCACAATGAGATAACACTACATATCCACTAGAATGGTTTAACTTACAAAGGCTGACCATACTAAGTGTTGACAAGGATGTGGAGCAACTGGAATTCTCATATACTGCTAGAAGGAATGTAAAATGGTACAATTTTGGAAAACAGCTTGGCAGATTTCTGTAAAATTAAATATACACTAACCATATGATCCAGCCCTTCCAAATCCAATTATTTACTAAAGAAAAATGAAAACATCGTCATTTCAGTATTTAAAGTCCACAAAGTCCATACAGAGACTTGTCCATGAATGTCCATATCAGTTGTATGCACAATAGCCTAAATACTGGAAACAACCCTAATGTGTATCAATGGATAAATGGCATTAAAATGGATACTCAGCGATAAAAAGGAATGATCTATTGATACACATAACAACATGGAGGAATCACAAATGCGTTCTGTTGAGTAAAAGAACTCAACACAAGAGTACATACTGCATGATTACATTTATGTGAGACTCTGGAAGAGAAAAATCTAATCTATAATGACACAAAGCAGACCAGTGGTTGCCTGGGGCAGAGGGTGAGGGAAGGATTGACTAGGAAGAATCACAAGGGAAGTTTTTGGAGTGATGGAGTTGTTCTATACCTGGATTGTGATGGCGGTCGCAAGGGCATGTAAATTTGGCAAAACTCAATAAAATGCAGATGCATTTTATTACATATAAATTATACTACAATACATTTCATTTAAAATAATAAATTGAACTTAGATGGTAAAATAAACTAAAAAAATAAACTAAAAACATGGCTGTTGATCTGATTTGCAGGTTTTTCCATTGGTTCTATTTAATTATGAATTGATGTCTTAAAATAATAAAAAAGACACAGACAGAAACAAATATAGAAAGGATCTCCCATTCCATTCCATTCAGCCAACCAAAGGGAGAGACTTATACAGTAAAATTCAGCAGCCAGTATAATACAGAGCCCCAGTTCCACACGTTAGCAAAAAGCAACTCAAGTAGATGTTAGTGTGGTATTAATAAACTCCACTAGATTGGAAATAATTTATGTTAAGGATTCATGCATCACCTTTCACCCATTTGAAAAGTTATTTTTATATTTTTCTTTATTTTAAATGTGTCTCTGCTCTATGTAGTTAAGTTTCATAAAACAGTTATCTTTAATAATGCTGGTTTTAGACATTTCTTTATTCCTTTGTATTTTCATTTGTATCTTATTTTCACATTTTTAGTATACATCCAGAGGAAAAGAACTGTGGAAAAGTAAAATATGATGGAGGATAAAGTGAAAGAGAGAGACATTGCCCAGAACTCATTCTATAGCCACTCTGCCATCATTTAGACTCTATTGTTTTCCATGTTACTCTTTAAAGGAGTGATCCCCTGGGAAGGAGCAGAACTTGGTCAGGAAGCCAGAAGAATTGAGAACTGTCTCTGTCTTCAGGGGAAATTCCCTTCCTTCTTTTCAGGAACCTCTCTTCCTCCCTCCAGAGGTGTGGTTCTAGGAGGGCCCTCAAGCTAGGCAAGGACCCAAGCTGGACCAATCAAAGTACTCATCCCCTGGCCAGTGTTAGGGTCAGGTATGCGCACAGGACCCAAGCAAGTCAATCACAATCTATCTCCATTTCCCCCACGTACAATTTATTGGGGCAGAGCATGTCCCTCCCTGATAGAGGTGAGCCAAGAGCTCTGGCAGCTGTGTTATCGCTTTGTGAATAAGCCAATCTGAGAGAAAGAAGCTAATACTCAGAGAGAAGTAGAAACAAGACAGAGAAAGAGTCTTGACCATTTGGCACACTGGTCATCCCTGCCTTTCCTGAGATTTTATGACATGAGAAATAATTCCCTCAGTTCAAGCTGGTTTTCTGTCTATTACAACCTTTTAAAAGGAGTGATTAACATAGGTCTCTTGTCCTCTGGCAATGGACTACAATGCAATCAACCTTTCCAGGGCAGCAGAGAGTGGTTGGGGGCTCTAATGAAAAAAAAAAATTCAGGGGTCCTCCAAAAAGGGCATATGTATACTGATATGCAACTTCTTGGTTTCCAGGACCCCTTCCAGATCACTGCACCCCAGATATTTCTCCCACTTGGACAACTCCCTTTCATCCATGTGGATAAACCAGCCCAGGCTTCTTCATATGGCCATCTCATTTTTGGTTTCTCCCCTCCCACTCCCATCCATTCCTCCCACTTCCTGACCAAGATTACCACTTCCACTCAGACCTAAGTGTCTTGAGCTCTAAGTTCCCTTCTTAGAGCCTTCTTGGATCTATCAGATACTCTTCCTTCACTGCAGTCATTTCACTGGACTGCTGCCTATAAGCCTGGAGGCCAAGATCTAAACTATTGCTCTGAGACCTCCAGGAATATCTGCTTCATCTCTTCTTCCCTCCATTGAGAGAAACCGCCTTCTTGAACTCTTCTGAAGAATGACCTCAATGTCTTTTTCAAGTTGGAGAGAAACATGGGTTTCATCCCAACTCATGCCTGGCTCCTTAGCCATGATATATAGACAATGGTCCCTCACTGGGAACTTTGCCAAGAACTGAGTAGGAGCTGATTCCTAAGAGTTTGGTGGATTAGGGGGGAGTTTCTTCCTCATATTTACCTCTTCCAGCAAACTGATGGCCTGAGAGGGGTGCTCTCCCCCATAGGAACTTGAACATGAACAAAAACTTTTAATGACTCGTGGACCAACTGAGAGCAGTTTGGAGCATTCAAACAAGATTTTTGCTAAAGATTTGTGGATAATGAAAGGAAAATAAGCAGAGAGGGAAACAAGAATCTAGATTGCCTGGTATATAAATTACAGTTCTTGCTCATGACCTCAAGAGTTCCTGTCTTATCTGCTTGTAATTTGGTGTCCTAAGAGGTCCTGCCTTTTTATCATTCTGCGCATTCTTCCCCATCTTGCAGGTTCTGCCTTCTTCTGGAGGAAGAACTTCAAAGTATAATAACCACCCAACCAATGAAGAGTTTTGGTGTCTAAAGGCACATAGACTCTGAGAAGTCTTCAGAGCATCCCTTGATAAGAGAACCTGGGCACAAGTGAACATCCTTCAACTAGAGCAAGAGCTTTAGTCACACATTTCCCTCTCAGTGCAGCAGACATTGCTCTACTCAAAGAATGTGGGAACTTCTTGAAGAAGAAAAGGTTGTATCAGTTAATTTTGCTGTGTAACAAACTATCCCATAACTTTAGCGGCCTTAAAACAATAACCATTATTTCTCATGATTTTGTGGGTTGACTGGGCAGTTATTTTGGTCTGGATGTGCTCAGCTGGGCTTGGATGGTCTGGAACTTTCTTTTTTTTTTCTTTTAATATTTATTTACTTATTTATTTAGGCTGCACCAGGTCTTAGTTGCAGCTTGTGGGATCTTCATTGCAGCATGTGGGATACTTTTTTTTTTTTTTTTTTTTTTTTGGTACCCGGGCGCCCCCAT
>NW_006781096.1:526364-541319 GCF_000442215.2 Lipotes vexillifer
TGCGGTACCCGGGCCTCTCACTGTTGTGGCCTCTACCGTTGCAGAGAACAGGCTCTGTATGCGCAGGCTCAGCGGCCACGGCTCACGGGCCCAGCCGCTCCGCGACATGTGGGATCTTCCCGGACCGGGGCACGAACCCAAGTCCCCTGCATCGGCAGGCAGACTCTCAACCACTGCGCCACCAGGGAAGCCCTGGATCCTTTTTTTTTTTAAGCTGTAGCATGTGAATTTCTTAGTTGCAGCATGCAAACTGTTAGTTGTGGCATGCATGTGGGATCTAGTTCCCCTACCAGGGATCAAACCTGGGCCCCCTGCATTGGGAGCACACAGTCTTACCCACTGGACCACCAGGGAAGTCCCTGGAACTTTCATTCACAATCTGCAGGTTGACAGGCTGTTGATCTAGGACCTCAACTTGGACAACTCCCTTTCATCCATGTGGATAAACCAGCCCAGGCTTCTTCATATGGCCATCTCATTTTTGGTTTCCAAAGAGCAGCCAGCAAGGGCAGGCAGCCTTTACAAGTCTCTGCTTGTGTCACATTTGCTATTGTCTCCCTGGCCAAAACAAGTCACATGACCAAGCTCAGAGTAGGTATGGGAGAGTCCAACCCAAAGGCATGGATACTGAGAGAATATTTATAATGGCCATTTTGCAAAAAATCTCACCACAGGGCCCACAAGTTGGTCTTGGCTAATTAAACAACCTCTTCACCCTGCCCATAGTGGCTCAGGATGGTGCTGTGGCTCAAGCTGGACAATCAGAATCCCTGCTGGTTGGATGGACTGTCCAGCTTTGGGATCACAGTGCTGATAGGATGTGAAATTGTAGGTAATATAGTAGGAGAGAATAGGTCAAAACACAATAGTCAGAACAAAAAGGCAAAGATAAGCAGAACTATGAGATGAAGATGGTGACATTGTTCGAACCCCTGAATCTAGCTAGCCTGAAGATCATACTTGAAATATACAGATACTTTTTCTTTTTCTTTTTTTTTTCTTAAGCTACTTTGAATTGGATTTCTGTCAGCTGCCATCAGAAACCTAACAAAAAGACCTGAATAGAAGGTCAAAGGGGAAAAGTTCCTTTTATTTGATAGATTAAAAAAATTTTTTTAATTTTATATTGGAGTATAGTTGATTAACAATGTTGTATTAGTTTCAGGTGTACCGCAAAGTGATTCAGTTTCACATATACATGCATCTATTCTTTTTCAAATTCTTTTCCCATTTAGGTTATTACAGAGTATTGAGCAGAGTTCCATGTGCTATACAGTAAGTCCTTGTTGATTATCTATTTTAAATATAGTTCTTTGATAGGTTGATGGTAATGGTGGGAGTAGTTACATATGGTAGATGTAGCATCAGGGCCTCTTGTTACTATACTCCACTTAGTGTCCTCTTACTAGAAACCCCATCATTAGGAGAGGATTAAATGCCTTATAGTCTATGGATTGATGTCAAATGAGTAGGAGTTAACCAAGACAGCAAATTGCTGCATGTCAATAACTTTTATGCATTTTTGCTCACCACCTAGACTGCTTTAATTCTTCCTTCCCTACTTGTATCACCCTAACCAGTTTTAGAACAGAGTTATTCTGGAAAGGACTCACTGAGTCAAACCTGATATAAACTATGAACTTAGCTAGTTACATCAACTTTCAAAATCAAACAGACTGTCCAGTGCTTGGGATACCAGGAGAACATGAAGAATCCCAGGCCAGCGTTCTTAGGAATTGTTTCTTAACTTAATTTGGGCATCATTCAGTAGGAAAGGAATGCCAAACCAGACCTGATATTAAACAGAAGCCTGAAGATATAAATAACTCAAATAGCAAATCAAAATCACTGTCTCATTAGTAATAGGACAGAAAAATCAAGTGAAAAATAAGAAGGAAAAGACCAGACTGTGAACTTCTGGAGGGAAATATTTGCAAGCGAGAGACACTGAATAAAATGAAAAGCAATGAGATGCTCAGTGAAGGCAACATTACAAAAAAACCCACATAAAACAGGAGCTATTTAAAGAAAAATTAATTATGAGATGCTTGACAGATATAAAATGCCACCTAAGTTAGATAAGAAAGCCTGAACAGGAAGCTAAGATAGCAGGGTTCTATTCAAGGCCTTTCCCTAAAATATTGTAGCCAATATGTATTGGTGATAAATTTTCAATGAGTACTTAAGTCCTAAAAAGGTCTTTCACAAGAAGATAAATGAAAGAATAGATGATTGCTTTTCAAAGACTTTATTAAGTCTCATCCTAGACTAAGACTTTTCTGGCCAATTGCTTTGCAAACAACTATAGCTAAAGATAGCACAGGGTCACCTAGAGGGTATGGTATTCCCTATCTAGTCTCTCTGATATTAGTTAGAATATTAATAAAGAGTATGTAGACACTTCTCTAAACACCTTTAAAAACACTTAGGCTTGGCTTCATTTCGTTTATTGCCCTGTATTCAACAAAAAATGTTAGCGAATATACTCTAAGCATTTCTATATGAGTTTCTGGTTCACCAAATTGATTTAAGGAAACTTGACCTTTGTAAGCTCTATTAACCTCTGGTAGTTGTATGGCTGGAATATCTAATGGAAGGAGTGGTGAATGAGTGAATTACCACTGGTTGCTTCTCAGTAGCATTATCAATCTGGAAAGCAATATTAATTGGAGTTCCCTAATTTGGAGACTCATTTAACTCATTTATTGAGCCCCTGCAATGCACAAGGTACAAGCCTAGGCACTTGGGATACAAATCCCTGCCTAAGGGAGAGGTTTATTTATAGTTTGGGTAACCCAAATGTCATGATTTACTAGACGGGCTATTGCCGTAGCAGAATCAGGAATTAAGTGACTTGTGTTTTGCTTTGTTTTTAACTATGCTAGTTCTATTTCCTAAGTAGAACCTGAGTCGTCGTCTTCTTTTTTTTAATCAGAGAAGTAAAGTGAAATAGAAGCCACCTGGTGCAGAGCTTGAGTGTGGCTTGTGGAACAGGACTTTCTGGCTTTCCCTTTCCTAGCTGTGTGGTTTGGTTTATTCTCTGAACCTTTCTGTACCTGACATTCATGAGCTACATGTATGGCAAGGATGACTGTAATGGTACCCAGTTTCTAGGAATGTTGTGAGGATTGACTGAATTGATGTATGTAAGTGCCTAGCAGGTTAGCAAACATCATTATTGGCTAGCCAGTCACTTATCTATGTTCATCTCTTACATTCCTGTGACTCAAAGAACACTTCTTTCAAATGTAAAGCCTATCTCTGTTGGTTTCCATCTATAGCAGGCATTAATACAGATAGAAGAGGGGAATGAGAGTAAATTTGGCCATTAAGTGCCTTCATTGTTGATTTGCAATTCGATTCATTTACCACTAGAATATTTAGCCACTGGCTACTTTGGTCAAAGGACTCGACTTCTTAATACACAAAATGAGTACAATATCACCATTTTATTTCACCATAAGTTGGTAGCAATGAGAAATGAGTTAAGAGCATTAGAATGTTAGGTCAAATGAGAGTATTAACGATTAGGGACATAAATTATTTTTCTAATAATTGCTGCTTTTCTTTTGACTTCAGGAAAACTTGACTAGAGATTGAATTTTGACATTAAACCCAAGAAAATTAAGTTTTGAAGATAATTTCTCAAACTAGAATTTGGCCATGTTACCATGCTGAGCAAGTTTCAAAGAGAAAGATAATTGGGATTTTTAATGAGCTTTGAAACTTACCAGAAGGGTGGGATAAAAGCTATAAAAGATGTGGTATTAGGCAGTGTGACTTTAGACAGCTCTTACAGGATACATCCTAGTGGTAATATCTTTCTTCTCTACTGTGATTAGCCAGAAAATAATCTTTTCTTTATTAGCTTTTCTCCTCATCTCCTTTGAGGAAATACTCCAAGGTCAGTTGTCACCCAATCATAATGTCCCTAGGATATTGATTGATATTCTCAAATTTGATTAAGTCAATGGGACAAGTAAATAAATTCAATGCAAGAAACAAGGCAACCACTCATTTTTTTCTTGCCAAGCTATCAGCTAGATTTTATAAAGTAAGAGATAAGAGCTCAGAATTGGGTTATGGTGATGCTTCTTTTCAATCCAGTTCTTAAAGCACCATGATTTGATTGTTATCTAGAAATGGAGCCCACCTGCCATATTCATTAAATGGCAACCATAGCTGAATTTTGTGGAAATAATGCCTTGCATTTTATAGAATATGGCCTCTACCAATTGTTATTCCAATACTGTTCAGGCTTTAGGAACCTCCTGCCAAGTTTAAACACTGTGGCACTAAGAAAAGAAAGAGACTCTGGGGAAGAGGAAATGAAATTAGCTTAATAAATCCTAATTTGGAAGGGAGAAAAATGACAAATAGAAGAAAAATGCAAATGGCAGAGAGGCAAATAGTTTCCTCTAATGTCTGTCTCCTGATAATATTTTAGAACCGAGATTATATATGGACAACTAAAGCTGAAAGATGAGTAATAAAAATATCTTGAATTCTACTGGAATATCATGTTCTACATTATTTTTTCCCATCCTTGGGAAAACGAACAAAAATTACACTAATTGCCACAAAAGAAAACTCAATACTGTTACATATAAGTAGAAAGTATACAATCACATTCACTCCAAACTATCTTCTTGTCCTCACCCATCCCTAAGTAACTCCTGAATTTTCAGGGTAGAACCCTTTTTTGGGTGATGGAGGAGACTGTGCCTACAATCCTTAGCAATGATTTCCTGACTGCTGAGCAGCATTAGTCATGCATCCTCCTCATGCCCATAAATGGAGGACAAGCCTACACTGATGCTCTCAGATGAATTTCAACAAGGCCTGTTCTGAGAGAACCCTCAGAGCCAGACTGACAACACTCCTGCAGCAAACCCATCTTCAACAGAAGGATGTTTTGTTTCATCGTACACACACTGCTAATAGAGGCGTAGAACAACTTGGGATCGCTGTGCACACCTAGGGCTTGGAGCAGGCCTCCCATTGTGGTGTTAAGCTGGGGTGTTGCTCTGTGAGCCAAAGTTGAGGTCCACGTACTCAGTGTTAAGAGGTGACTGTATTTTCTTTTTTTAGTTAATTAATTAATTAATTTTTGGCTGTGTTGGGTCTTTGTTGCTGCACGTGGGCTTTCTCTAGTTGTGGCGAGTGGGGGCCCACTCTTGGTTGCGGTGCTCGGGCTTCTCAGCGCGTTGGCTTCTCCTGTTGCAGAAGCACTGGCTCTAGGGCGTGCGGGCTTCAGTAATTGTGGCTCGCAGGCTCTAGAGCACAGGCTCAGTAGTTGTGGCGCACGGGCTTAGTTGCTCTGTGGCATGTGGGATCTTCCTGGACCAGGGCTTGAACCCGTGTCCCCTGAATTGGCAGGTGGATTCTTAATCACTGTGCCACCAGGGAAGTCCCTAGACTGTATTTCTTTTGATGAAGAGTTTCCTCTTCGATTAGAGCATTCATTCATTCATTCGCTTATCCATTCATTTACTTCCAAACATCCGGGTGCCTACCTGAGGGCCTGGTATTGGGCTTCAGGCTGGGTAGCCCTTGTGGGAGAAAAATTCAAGTGATTTTCACCATTCAGCCAAGCCAACACAAACTCGGCTAATTTTAGAGCAGGGTTTATGAGAAGAGAATCCACTTTAATTCTTACTGTCTAACCCATTTACTTATGCCATAGGCAGGCAGTATGATGTGGTGGAAGGAGCAATGGACCCATAATTATAAATCCTGGGTTTAAGTTCCAGTTCCACCAAAAAGAGACTGTGTGACTGTGGGCAATTTACTTAACCTCTCTGGGCCTCACTTTCCTTTTTTGAAAAATGAGTGGGTTGGACTTAAGATTCCTTCCATCTCTAAAATTCTTTTATTCTATACGGTAACACATTCCACAAAGTTTCCTTTGTGACCAG
Source organism: Lipotes vexillifer (assembly GCF_000442215.2). NCBI lineage: Eukaryota > Metazoa > Chordata > Mammalia > Artiodactyla > Lipotidae > Lipotes > Lipotes vexillifer. Next base: position 532,283 of record NW_006781096.1, read on the forward strand.
AATTAGTTGGTGATTTCTTAGCTCAAGTTTCCCTTTGCCCTCTTTTATTGTTAAACCAAATATGAACAAGAAGCAATAACATTTTGTCACAGCCAACAAATTGCCCTTCCACTGAATGACCTTTGGAGGTCAGGCCACCCATTGCAATATCTAAATCCAAAGGCAATGGTATGACCAACTTGTGAGCTGGCGGGCTGCCATCCAAAAGGATGGAAATGGTTGTAGGCGGCCAAAATTCTTGGCTGGTACATTTTTAATAAACATAGACAATAAGAACAGCATTTTCCACTTGGATTGCTTAATTTGGTGCCCAGACCATCAGAACATTTGCTGTAAGGATAAAGATGATGTGATATATCACTTATTTAGTGCAGGATGAATTAACTTTCACAAATGAGAACTAGGTTATGGAGTCATCTGTAAAGCATTTTTATCCTTGCCTCTTGTCTCTGGCAAGAGGAGATAGTTTGAGTCACTACAGCAACATCTCCACCCCTTTTGGCCCTTTGTAAGAGTTTTCCCTGAAACATAAGCTCTGCTGGATTTACTGTATTGCTATGAATGAACTAAGGCAAATTGGTGTGAATTCTTTGTGGTCAAATATGCCTTAATACTTTTCCAAGATGGTTCGATAAATCTTACTGTAACTTTTCCAAGAAAAAAGCCTCCACAGCAAATGTTCTTTGGCTAATTTGGAGAATATCTGAGGTGCATGCGTTTTAATTACATAAATGACAGTGAGTATTTATGATAAGGCAATGAACCTCATAGTTAGTAGCTATGGTTTTTAATTGTGCTTATTGCACAAACTCATCCAGTTCTTGTGTTCTCTATTTGCCTGTCTCTACTTGTAATATGGCAACAAGGACATTTGACTGGCAAGGCTGTTTTCTCTCCAGTGCTTGGAGATCCTTGAATAAAATGCTCTTCTGTGATGGTAAGCTGTAATTAGACATGTGGGTGGAAATTAGTGTTCAAGTACACCATGTTTAAGCAGAGGCACTGTACCTTTTGACTACTTGAGGCCACTCTGCTCCTGTGCCATAGGTCCAGGTCACTGAGTATATAAGGCTGTTGGTTTGAGGCTGCAGGTTCCAAAAAGAAAATAACTTGGTATTGAGTCTGAAATGGGGAAGCTTTTTATAGTTAAAACTGGGCCACACAGTTCTATTATAGACAAGTCAGACATTCACCAAGTATGACTATAACTTGTTCACTTTTCTTTTGGAAGTGTAAATGATCTCAACTATCAAAACTATAATTTGAATTGTGCCTCCATCTTAAAATAAAACACCAAAACTTCTGAATAGATTCCTGGAGTCATGGCAGGTCTTCCATTTTGGATTAGATCCATCCTAGTCATCTAAAAAATACACTCTTCCTCGGGACTACAAGAGGCCTGCAATTTGTCCAGTTTAAGTTTTCATTTGATTTTTGGATTTGCTTTTTGATACCTAAAATCTCCCACAACTATAAATCCTGGCTTCCTGGATGGACTCCGCCCCCCATGCCATTGACTTTAAATGTTTTCTTCGCCAGCATTTTACGTTTACCTTTTCAAGGTGATTTCAAGACCAAACGAATGACGAAAAATTTAAAACTATCATTATTTGACATCACTCCCCGGCCCCCCGCCCCTCTCTCCTCCCCTCCCGCGGCCGGAATTCCCTTTTTGCTAATGACGATAGAAAGCGGTTTCACGGGCTGCGTTTCTCTTCTTCCATTCCCGCTGCTGCACACGATGCAGCGCGCGTCTCCCGGCGACTGCGTTTCCCCGCGAGTTGGCTGCGTTCTTTCGGGGATGAAGTCATCCCTATACTTGGTGTGTGCATATCAGCTCGTTAAATCGGTACAGCACACTGGGATTCCTCGGGAAGAAAAGGAGCGAAGCGAACAATGATGACCATATTTTACATTTATACGCCACCCCTCCCCCCACCCCGGAGGAATCGCGGGGAGCGGCGCGCGGCTGGGGCGGGCCGTGGGGCTGGCCGGGTTGCCCATCGACTGGCAGGTCCCGGTCCTGAGATAGCAACAGGACGAGCTGAAGACAAGCCCCGCACGAGGGTACCCGGACGGGCAGATCCGGAGTCCCCCGGCCCGGCGCCCAGTCACGCATCCCGGTTGCCGCCCCCTGGCTTCCCAAGCCGGTGGCCGCAGGTCCAGCGCCGGGAGGTCCTGGCGCCTCGGTCTCCGCAATCCGGCGCGGGGGAGGCCCGGGAGCTCCCCCAGTCTCAGGGGAGCGGTAGGCGACCGGGGGAAAGCAACAAAGAGCCTTTGCTAACCCGTAGTCGCCGAGCCCGCTCCCGCCCCTCCCCGCTCTCCGCAGTCCCGCGGGGGGTCCGGCCGGCGGCAGGGGAACGCCCGGCCCCCCGCCTCCCCTCCCCCCTCACCGCCCCCTCGTCCCCGGGGGAAGGGGGGGAGGAGGGCGGCGCCTGCGTGTTCCTCCTCTGCGCGCCCCGCCTCCTCCCGGGCTTCTCGAGGCGATCCCGACTCTTCTCCCGCGGCTGCCGCAGCTGCCGCTTGCACACGGCCTCGGCGGCGGGCGCGGCGAGCGCGGGCCTGTGGAGCTGCGGCCGGGCGCGCGGCCCCGGCGGGCACCCCTCCGAGGGCGGCCGAGGAAGCTCCCGGGGGAGGAGGAGAAGGAGGAGGTGGGGAGCTGTGGCGGCCGCGGGACCCGCTCGGCGCCTCGGCCTCTCCGCCCCCTCCCCAGCTTTTCTTTCGCCCTCTTCTCTCCCACTCCGGGCCGGCGCCTCGGCTTTGTGCGAGGAGATGGTGTAGCCCCGCGGCCGCCCGAAGGAGAAGCTGGACACTTGTTTCCCGGCCCCGAGCTGTGTTCCCGCCCCTGGAGGAGAGACCCCCCTCGGCTCGGCGCCTCCCGCGTCTCCCGGCTGCTGGGGAAGCCTCGGCGCGGCCGACACCATGAGGTGAGGGGCGCGCGGGGCGGGGGCCGGCGGGCCATTGTGCCACGGGAGCCGCGACCCAGCTCTCCCCGGACCCCGCCTTTCCTCTCCCGGCCCGGCGCGTCTCCCTCGGTCTCTGGTCTCTTTCTCCCCCCCCTCCCCCTTTGTCCCTTCTCATTTCTCTTTCTTTCTTGTAATCCTCCCCAACCCTCTTATTGGGGGCGGGGGGGCGTCCTCTTTTCGACGTTGTCCCGTTTTGCCTCAAATGCTCCTCTTTCGCCCAGGATTTCCCTTCCTAAATTTAATTTGCTCCTGGCTCCCCCCCCCGCGCCAGCCTTGCAAGCCAAACCTGGGAGATGGGGAGGGGTTCGAGAATCGAAGCGTGCATGTTGCTGGGAAACAGGTATTTTTCCGTCTGTATGTAAAAATGTAGTGCACTTTTATAACAAAACTCTCGTGTTTAATTTAAAAAGGGAGAAAAGTTTGAAAGATGTGAAATTTCTGCGGGGAATAAAGTGCTCTGGTAGCGATAGGTGAAAGCTCTGAAAGGTGAAATTTCACGATGGTGGGGGAAGGGAAAGAATTTATTAGGTTTATATTTGGGGGGACACAGTGAAAGACTGGGATAAGTTGTTTGGGGTGTGTAAACGGGGGCGGGAGAGGGATTTGTTTGGAAAACCGTTTTCTCTCCTTCCTCTGTAGCAGCCTGTGTTGCATTGCAGCAGCTGCTTTTTCCTTTTCCTCTGTAATCAATAAAACAGAAGCTAAATTATTTTTTCAGCCCCAAAGAATTGAAGGTACGGTCGTAAAATATTTTTTTAATTGATACGATGAAACATATGGTGTGATGTTTTTCGTTTTTGTTTCTCCAATTGTGTAAGAGAATAAACCATGATGTGGTGTGTCATTCGTTGGAGATCTTTTTCAGTCTTTCCTAAGCTTGTTTTGTGTCCCTAACCTTCTCTTTTCGGATTGGTGCAAGACTTCGTGAGAAATGGGACTTGGTAGACTGAAGGCTGATCCATTCTGCGTTATCATCCTTTCGGCCTTCCTTTTAGGTTAAACAGTTGTGGATAAAGTAAATTACTCCATTTCTGTCTTCTGGAAGAGATAGTCTTACAGTTCATTTGGATTTGAATCTCCTTTGTGTTAAAAGATTAATGGCTAACCGTTGCCAAGACCTTTATAATGTAATACAATGAGATTTGAATGATATAATCTACACATTCCTGCGTTTTGGCAAGAAAATGTCATGTCATTGGAATTCTTTCTCAATTTAAGTAGTTTTCATTTTAAACTTTTTTTTTTTCTGTCAGGGTTGAACACTACCACTTTGTTTATATATATATATATTTTGTGGTATAAGCTGTGTTGTTTTCACTTCAGCTTACTGTGAATTTGAATTATGTTTTTCTTTAATTCCAACTTATAGACCTTTATTTGAAGGCTTTAAAATTTGTTTTTAATGCTGTGTTTCTAAGTGACCCTTTTCCTTAGTGATTTCACATGCAAGTTATTTTCAGATATAATGGATCAGTTCAAAATGTAATTACGGCATACAAACCAAAAAACATAATCTTCATAAAATGTGGCTTGAAAAATGCGAGTCATGCATTTGAGCGTGGTTTTTTTTTTTATCAAGTTACTGATGTCCTTGAAGACTCAGGAACTATAATAAAACATCCATAATGTTAACATCTTGTAATACAACATATTGTTGATCTCTGCTTTAAAGATTTAATGCTTATAGGGGTCTTGCAGACAAGAATTTATCAAATTTTTCCAAACTTTGGGTAAAATTTTCTCAACTTTGAGAAATGTAAAACAATGAAAGTGGGATATTTTAAAATAAAATGATCGTGAAGTTGTCATACTCAGAGGTTGTGAACCAAAAAAAAAAAAAAAAGTTAAAAGTATTCAGTGAAGTTTGATCACTATCATGTATAGTTGTGAGTCTGTCAACAGTAAATTGTCTTCACTTAAAAGTTCCTTTTCTTATAAAAAGAAACTTGTAATTTTTAAGCTGTTTTCCTGCTCTATTCCTTATTAAATGTAGAGAGGGATGAATCACTGATTCTTTTCAGTAGCATAAATATAGTATTCAGTGAGTTTGATCACTATCATGTATAGTTGTGAGTCTGTCAACAGTAAATTGTCTTCACTTAAAAGTTCCTTTTCTTATAAAAAGAAACTTGTAATTTTTAAGCTGTTTTCCTGCTCTATTCCTTATTAAATGTAGAGAGGGATGAATCACTGATTCTTTTCAGTAGCATAAATATAGAACATGGTACACAGGTCAGAAAAGTTTGTTCAGGTAGTCTACAGTAATTCTTTGTAGACTAATTGTGAATAATTTAAGAGCAGAAAAGAGGATCAGCTTTTCACTTTGGAAGGCATTGGATTATTTGGTAGGTGGTTTGTACAACTCATATATACACATTTCCTTAGATACCTGTAAAAGCAGGATGGTGTGGTATGAAAGTAAAAGGTTCTTGTGCTGGCTGCAAAAAGCTCTGGGATATTTTGGTGCTTAAGAAAGGGCTCTTCAGGTTATATTCATATTTGACTTAGTCCAAATGATGCTTTCAAGTATGGTAAGAGATAAATGTTATGCTATTAAGTCGAGTCTCTCTTATTTATATTAAGGAGTAGTTCTGATGTTTTAAAGGCCATCCGGAAATAGGAGTGCATGAGTAGGAATTTCCATTTAAGTTGGTCAGAATTCTGAAGAGAGGATATGCTAAATATGTTGGCAGTTTAGGCATTTGTGATAAGATCTTTCAAATGACTGATTTCAGGAATAGCACGCTCATTGTGGTATAATGTAATAATTCCTATACAGAAGGAAACAGAATAATACTTTACATTCGTGAAACAATCTTAACGGCATTCTGTACTTGTAAAAAGCTGTATATAGAATTACTTGTTAATGTTTTGCTTACAGATAAGAATTTAAGAAATGAGAAAGTGTACTTCTTACATAAGACAGTGAAAGGGTTGAGACCCAAAAAACTGGTACTTTTGTTAGTGTAACATTCCAACTTTTTGGTTCTGTTCTTATTGTTCATTTATGTAATGTTTCAAAAGTATAAGATTTATGATTGAGGTAGGTGTATATATATAATATTAATATAGTGTATGCCTTTAAATGATTACATTTTTACTTAGTTGGTTAGTTACTCAAGATCTTGTTTTGATAGAAAGAGGTTGCATGTAGCCTAGTGGCTAAGAAGAGCTCAGAAGATTTTGGATTGACATTCTTAGGTCCATATTAAAATAGTCCAGGCTTCCACTCACTATTCTGTGACTTTCTCATGGAAAAAGGTGTTGTGGAGTTGTGAGGATTCATCCAAGCCATCTATTAGCTGGATGACCTTGAGCTGATCACATTATTTCACTGATCTGTATTTTAAAATATGTAAAAATAGGGATAATTCTTTGCTGGGTATTAAGGATCAAATGATAATGGAAGAGAGTGTGTATTGTGTACTTGTAAGCATTATACAATTATATTACTTCTTTTAGGGCTTAGTTCTGTTTTAGACTAGTTATATAAATCTTTTGGGTAGTTAGCGTCACCTCATCCAGTCCAAGTGTGGCAAGAAGGTTTTTTTTTTTTTTTTTAAATTAATTAATTAATTAATTTTTGGCTGCGTTGGGTCTTTGTTACCACGCGGGCTTTCTCTAGCTGCGGTGCGGTGCATGTGCTTCTCATTGCAGTGGCTTCTCTTGCTGTGGAGCATGGGCTCTAGGCACGCGAGCTCAGTAGTTGTGGCTCGCCGGCTCTAGAGTGCAGGCTCAGTAGTTGAGGTGCACGGGCTTAGTTGCTTCGTGGCATGTGGGATCTTTCCGGACCAGGGCTTGAACCTGTGTCCCCTGCGTTGGCAGGAGGATTCTTAACCGCTGCGCCACCAAGGAAGTCCCACAAGCAGGTTATGTTTTGCTTATCTACTCCCAATTGGTAGTGGCTGCCATGTTGATAAGGACATAGCTGCATTTCTGGGTTTGGTGAGAAAGTGCCATGATTAGTAATGTTTAATTGGGATGAGGGTCCCAGAGAGTGGCAATAGAGTGTTTCCTGGAATGCTCATTATTTAACCGTCTGTGATCTAGTCCACCCTTCTTATTTTATAGGTGAGGAAACCCATCTTTAAGTTTCCTTCCTGTGTGTATATTTAGTCTTTAAAGTAGTTATTGTGATTTTGTTCCCTTCATTTAAATGTAATATACATTTTAGAGTGTGGCACAATCAAAGCTCAGAAGATCCAGCGTTTATATGCTGACTTGTTAATGGAGAAAACAGATAAAAATGGAGATTATTATTTCAGGGATTGCTGTGTCAGATGTCAAGTGAGATACCCATGAAAGGATACAAATAGTAGTCTCTATGCCCACGTTCTTCGTTTATGCTTGTAGCTTTTGGATGTGTGACTTTCTCACAGACGTTAATTTTAGGGGCAGGAGCCACATTTGCATTTTTTGGAATGTTAGTGCATTGTATGTAGGCATTGTTTTGCCTTGTAGGTATTAAGTGAACACATCTTGAATAAGAATGTGGATTAGTGAAGAAAATTTACCGGTTTTTACAGTAGTCAAGGTTTTGGATACCTTTTTAGCCCAGTTGGAATAAGCAAAATAACTGGCAGGCCCATTTGGCTGGTATAGAAGAAATTACATACTGGACTGACAGTTTTGGTTACTTATCCTACACACAGCTTAAATCTGGGGTGACTGTATAACTTGTAAAACACCCAGTCTTTATCATAAGCGTAAGAAGGATTTGGAAAAATGTGATTTCAATTTTTATACAGTTGTTGGGGAGGAAAAGGATACTTAAACTCTTCCTGTGCCCCTCTCCCCCTTCTTTGAAACTGACAGATGGAACTGAGTGGAAGTAAAAGTTAAAAGGGAGAATCTGAGCTGAGGCTGTACCTCAGTGAATGATTCCCCTAATAAGGGCTTATGAAGTTTTCTGGAATAGAAATCAGGAAGGGATTCCTTGACAAGGGATTCCTCTGACAGGGGATTCCTTGTCAGACCTTCTGGGAAGTAGTCCTTAATTTATTTACCTCCCAGCTCTCCCTTTGTGTTACTTTGTACTTTACATGTTTTTGGCCATTGCATTTATTACATTGTTTTATAATGATCTGGATCTATCTGTCCCTCTTCATTGTAAGCTCCTTGAGGGTAGGACAGCGTTTTTATATTCACGGTACCAGCAAAATATTAGGCAAATAGTGGGTGCTCATGTAAATGCTTAACTTTGGGGTGTCCTTTTCCAGAATCTGTGTACCAGCAATAACCACCACCATTTTTGGAGCACCTGTAGTGTTCTAGAAGGTGTACTGGGTATTATAGGATGTAAAATAGTATTTGGCATATAGTAAATGTTAATAAAGTTATTTAATTGAAACAAACAAAAACAAGCATCCTGACCACAGGAATAGTGTTCAGAAACAAATAGAGTATGTTTCTCACTCAAGCACAAAGCTCAGAAGTAGCCAAAAAGAGTCAAACTCAGGTTTGTCTAACTCCAAAGCCCTTTTGGAGGATACGGGGTTTCCTTGACTTTCTCATTAAATTCTCCATTAACAGAATGGCCATCATTCTGTTTTTTAGTCTCTTTGATCATGACACTTGCAGATATTTTTGAGCAACAAGCTTATGCATGTCTATTGGTTTAGCTTATTTCTACTCTACTTAATGGCTGCTTTGTTTTGATTCTTCCTAGTGCTTAAAATACCAATAATTGGATAGTTTGTGATATTTATGAAGGAAGATGTATTAGCTTAGGGTGCCGTAACAAAATCCCACAGAAATTTATTTTCTCAAAGTTCTGGAGGCTGGAAATCTTGAGATCAGGGTGCCATTATGACCAGGTTCTGGTAAGGCTCTCTTTACCGGCTTGCAGACTGCCATCTCCTTGGGCACCTTCTACTATGTCCTCACATAGCAGAGAGCGAGAGCGAGAGCGAGAGAGAGCTCTCTCTTCTTATAAGGTCACTGATCCTATTGGATTTGGGCCCCACCCTTATGAACTCATTTAACCTTAATTACCTTCTAAAAGCCCTGTCTCCGAATATTGTCACACTGGGGATTAGGGCTTCAAAATATGGATTTTGCCGGGGGGGGGG
>NW_006781096.1:541835-550796 GCF_000442215.2 Lipotes vexillifer
GCGGGGGGGGGAATAATTCAGCCCGCAGTAGCAGATACCCAGATTTTTTTGGTCAGTGGATATAACTTTGATGGAAGAAACTAATCTGCATAATGCTTAGATGATTTATAGATTGATTTTATTAAGTAACTCTACATGAAGAAATCATTTACTAACAGGGAATGATTTACACAAGGGACCTCTTATATTTTCTAGAAATTTCTGTACACTGGAAGCTTCTGTTTTATAATGATTCTAATAAACTTAGTTAGCATGTACTTTTCCAAAGAATCCTTTTGGTGTAAAGCAGTCAGTGTGCATATATTTCAGTGCAGAGGTTGCATGGAAGAGGGTAAAGAGGACAGGCTTTGAAGTCAACCTGAGTTCAAATTCTATTTTGACGTTTATGAACTAAGTGATTTTTGAGTAGGTTACAAACAGTTTTTGAGATATGAATTCCTTCTGTAAAATGGAGATGCTTTTTGCATTACAGAGTTGTTAGGAAAATTAAGTCAGAAATTATATAAAACCCTGGCATAGCATTTGGCATGTAAAATGGGCTTGAGAAGAGTAAATCCCCTACTTCTATGAAAGTCTGACATCTCTTAAGTTTATGTTAAGAATGTGAAAAACGATGTTAAACGGTGCAGCTGCTTTAGAATCAGTGTGGTAGTTCCTCAAAATGCTAAACATAGAGTTACTAGATGACCCAGCAATTCCACTCGTCGGTATACATCCAAGAGAAATAAAAACATATATTCGTGCAAACTGTACACAAATGTTCATGGCAGCATTACTCATAATAGTCAAAAGGAACATGGATGGAAACGTGCTAAGTGAACGAAGTCAGACATAAAAGGCCACTTATTTTATGATTCCATTGATACGATATGTCCATAGTGGGCATATCTATAGAGACAGGAAGTAGATTAATAGTTGCTACGGTCTTGGGATAGTGAAGGAGGAGTGGGAAGTGAGTGTGTGCAAAAGGGTTCCCTACCCCATTCTACTCTGTGTGTGTGAGTGTCAGGGGCGGGGGGAGGTTGGGGGCTTCCCGAAACCAACAGACAATTCCCAGATGCCGTCAAGGTGTCTGAGAATTCATCTCAGCTCTGACACTGTCTGCCTGGAGATAGAATGAGATTCCAAGCGTAAAGGGCTCAGTCCCACAAGACCCACCCTCCACTTCAGAGGTGAGTTGCAACTGCAGGTTGTCACCTGTGCTTCTGACCGACTGGCTGTGAATCAGAGGGTCCCCACAACTCCCTCCTCAGGTGTGGTTAATTGGCTAGAACAGCTCACAGAACTCAGGAAAACTTGTTTACTCACTAGATTACTGATTTATTATGAAAAGATTATATTAAAGAGTAGGAGCAAGATGAAGAGCTGCTACACAGGGTGAGTTCCTGAACAGGGAGCTTCTGTCCTCGTGGAGCTTGGGGCCGGCACAGTGGCACGTGGAAATGTTCTGGTTCCCCAGTGTGGAAACTTTCAAAAAAGAGAGCCTGAAAGGCTGTTCTTTTGTTTTTTGTGGAGGCTTCTTTACATAGTAGTGATTGACTGAATCATTGGCCAGTAGTGATTGATTCAGCTTCCATCCCCTCTCCTCATTCCTGGGGACGGGGTGGGGTAGGGGCTGGGACTGAAAGTTCCAACTCTCTAATCATTGGGTTGGTTCTCCTGGCACTAGCTCCCATCCTTAGGTGCTTCTGAAAGTTACCTCATTCACATAACCAAAAGACACCTTTATCACTCTCTACACGTAGGAAATTCCAAGGGTTTTGGGAGCTGTGAACCTGGAACTGTGGAGGAAGACCACATATATATGAATAACCAAACATATATCTTACAAATCGCAGTGTGTATGGGGTTTCTTTCTGGGGTGATGGGAAATGTTCTAGAATTAAACAATGATGATAGTTGCACAACCTTGTAAATATATTAAAAATCACTGAATTTTATACTTTAAAATGGTGAATTTTATGGTATGTGAATTATGTCTCAACCTCCACTCCCCATCCTTGGATTATTATTTTCACTTATGCACTAGAGTAAATAATACCGGAAGATGGTCTTGTTTGCTTTACATTGTTTCTGACATTTTTGTTACTTTGGACTAATATTTTAAATTGACATCTTCATGTTTTCTAAAGAAGAGATATTGAAGGTAGGACCATTGGGCTTTTCTCTTTAGGGAACCAGGCAGGTAGGAGTGCTGAAGTGGAAACATTAATTAGTGGTGCCTTTGAGAGGCCTGAACAAATTTTGGAGTCATATCTTTGTGCTCAGGTAGCAGCCATCTCTCTGGTAGCCTTGTAATAAGCAAGGATGACTAAGGTCACTGATTATATCAGTGAAGCAAATCCATCAGAATCTACAGAAAACTGTTCAAACCAGTTAGTGTTTTTTTTGGCGGGGGGGGGGGGGGGCGCTGCTGCTGTTCCCTTTCCTGAGATGGGGGGGGGGGGGCAGGGTCTGTTTACAGTAATCTCAAATACCAAAGAAAGTTTTTATCTTTGGCAAATGAAGCAACCTTTTTTTTTTTTAATGAAGCAACCTTGATGACATTTTTTTGCCCTTCTAGAACATCTGGTTTTGGCAACCAGTACATCTGATGATAATGAAGTCAAAATGACTGACTGTGCTTCAGAGGTCCTCAATCTCCTATCCTTTTTGGTATCTGTTATTGTATGTGTCAACTTGGTAGGGAAGAAGATTCATAAAGAACCTCAGAACATAAAGTGCAATAAAATGAATAGCTCTTCAGGTCAAATCTCAAGGGAGTCCAAATTGCTTGTCTAACAGTACAGTGAAGGGATCTTTCTGTGCAGGTTTTGTAATGATAAAATTGGTTATATTTGAGTGTCTCCTTTGCTCTGAGATGTCCCTTCCTCTCCTCTCCCAAATTCTCATCTCACATTCGACTAGCATCGCAAGCAAATTGTTCATTTTTTAACAATTTAAGATTTACGAATCATTAAGTTTTCATTTCAGTTATTTTGATCTCTTTTTAGTCTCTTTAATCTTTTATTTGCAGTATTTTAAGGAAATGAACCAATTTACTATTATCCAAATAAATGTCTGGTCAGTGTTGTTTTTTTTTAATAAAATTACTTTTTTTCTTTCACTATAAAGCAGTACAGGTTTTGCATAGATTTTAGAAGGTATGGAAAGTATAAAGATTTTAATAACTTAAGTCCAAAGCATCTAGAATTTTGATACTTTGATGTATAGCTTTCTAGACTTTGTGTAATGCACATAGGCAGCCATAAATGTGCTTGTGTGTATGAGTATGTTTTAAATAAAAGTGAGATCATACTATTTAGAAGTGAAATTATGTTATGTATTTTGTAACTGGCCCCTTTCCACATCTTGTCACTAAATAGAAATCTAAATAATTTTAAGTGACTGCACAGTGTTCTCAGTGCTTGGAGTGACCTTAATCTCTTAGGGATAGACTTAGATTTTTTTTCGTTATTTTTGTTATTATAAAAAACACTGCCATGAACATCTTTGGGTATATATCTTTGTACACTGTATATCATATTTTATATCTTCACAGATACTTATATTTTAGCATACATTCCTGGAATTAAAATTGAGGAGTAGTATTTATTTTTCCCCTTTCTTTTACTTTTTTCTGTCAGCAGGTCCCATCATGTCGCCCTCCCTTTGCTTCTCTCCATCTCACTGACACTGCTCAAGTCCAGGCCACTGTTAACGCTCACTGGAACAATTCGTGTCTCCTCACTTGCGTTCTTGTCCCCCATTCTCTATACATCAGTTAAAATGATCTTAAAGTGGAAATGCGATATTGTTCTTCGCTTGCTAAAGCCTTCAATGCCGTGTTAGTGCTCTTAGGATAAAACCCAAATTAATAATAAAAGCAAAATTATTAGTAGGTCCTGTCTGATCTGACTGTATTCTAGTTCCCAGCATAGGCCTCTGAGTATGCAATAAGTATTTGAGTGAATAATAAATGAAATTACCTGACCAGAGGGAATTTTATCAGTTTTTGACACACATTACCAAATTAACAACATGGATGAGAGTGCCAGTTTCACCACATTGTGACCAACTCAAGCCATTATCAGCCTTTTTAATCTTTGCCAATCTGATAGGCAAAAGGTGTTATCTCATTGTTTTAATTTGTGTTTCTTTGATACTAGAGTTGGACATTTCTTCATGTGTTTACTGGACATCTCTGTTTTTGTGTGAATTGTCTCTATCCTTTGCCTATTTTCCCAATGGGATGTTTAGTTGTTCCTGTAATGATTTATACCATCTTTAATAAGTAACCCTTTATGGTGTAGATATATTGATATTATACCAGTTATCTAATGTGGTATTACAAACCGCCTCAAAACCTAGTAAAACATGTGTGAGTTGGCTGGGCAGTTCTGCTGGTCTCACCTGGATTCACTGATCTTTTCATTCCCTGACTGGGTTCATGTGGTGTGTCTGTTTGTCTCTCACTTAGTAATAGCAGCCTTCCATTAGATCATGCCCCAGTGTGCAAGCTTTTATCAAACTTCTGCCTGCATCCTGTTCCCTTAGTCTTCTTGGCCAAAGCCAGTTACATGGTCAAGCTCAGAGTCAGGGTGGGAGGAGACGACACAAGGGTGAATCAAGAGGTGTGACTGTTGGATGCTGTGATGTATAATCAACCAGATGTATCTTATAAAGAAATTTATCACTTGTCTTTTAACTTTGTTTTGGTAAAGGAGCATTAAAGTTTCATGCCAGATCTGTTAGTTTTACCTTCATAGTTTCTGCCTTTGGTGTCATGCCTTTTCCAACTTAAAATTATATTAGTATTTACCTAAATTTTTTTCTATTACTTTTTGGTTTATGGTTTCATTTATGTTTAAATTTAAGCCATCTGAAATTTGTTTTGGTGTAAGATGGGAGGTTAGTATTTGACAAAATATCAAATATTTAGTCCTTTGTCAGCATCATTTATTGAATAATCTGTCTTTTCCCATTGATTTGAAATGCCACACTCATTGTATACTGAATTCCCATAAATACTCGGTTCTGTTTTTGGACTCATGAGTTATTTGTCTAATTCTGTGTTACTACCTCACTCTCTTAATTACTTTGAGTCTGTAGTATATTTTAATTTCTAGGAAGGAAAGTTACTGTTCATTTTCTTGTTTTTCAAAACTTTATTTGCTATTCTACTTAATACATTCTTTTAGATTAGTTTTGGAATCATTTCATCAATTAAAACGAAAATGAAATAAAAAAGAAAAATTGCACCCCGAAACCTGTTGGAGTTTTGATTAGAATTGTGTAAAATTAATGGATTAATAGGGGTAGGGGAGAGAATTGACCCCTTTATAATATTGAGTTTTTCATTCTTTTTTCTCCTCCAAATATTCAGATTTTTAATTTCATCTTTAGTAAAGTGCATCAACACTTTAGTTTCTAGTTTAGTAGGTTTGATATGGTAACTTTAAAAAGTTCTTACATATTTAGAAATTAAACTTTCAGCTTATTTTTACCCTAAGTATATCTGTTCTCATTTTTGTCTTAATTTTATTTAAAATGTATACTTGTATTTAAACATAAAGCCTGTGATTTAAAAAAAGTTTTTCGTTCTCCAATAACTCAGTTCCAATGTTGGCATTTATATTCCTCAGTTTTCTTAGATTTTGAAATGTAATAGCTAATGGTTACTGAGTACTTACTGCCTGAAATATCAATACTTACCATATTAACCATTTAATATTCCTCTTATAACTTATAAGGTAGGAACAGTTGTTATTCCCCTTTTATAGATGAGAAAGCTGAGTCGCAGAGGGTTAAGTAACTTGCCCAGGGTCACCCACTGGTAAACAGCAAACTGGGATTCCATCCCAGGCAGTGTGATTCCAGAGCCCATGCTTTTAACCAGTATGCTCGGGTCTCTCATTCAAACGTGAACTGAGGTCTGTGTTTGAATTTTCTAAGTGTTGATGTGTGAGTGAATAATTTACTTTTTCTTTGTGATTTCATCATATAAGCGTTCTTTATTTTCTGAAAATAATTGGTACAAGAACAAGGCCATGTAGAATGAATTGACCTAGAATAGGAGTAACATTTCAGAGATAGCAGGGGTGGGGAGAAAAGACTTGACTTGGGTTTAATCTTGAAAAATGAAACAAAATTATGGAAACATTCATGTTATAGTTGCTACGATGTGTTAAATTCTTAAAATGGAAGAAGAATGAATCAAGTGTTGGTTGCTTGTTTTGCATAATTTTTCTTTAAAAATTGCGAGATCACATGAAACTATATACTTCGTGTAATGATGGACTTTTCTAGTATGATCCTAAAGAAATCCATTTTTGTCAAAATATTCAAAGCCTTCATTATCAAAGCCCACTTATATTTTCATATTATTTTCTTTTGCCCTCCTATTATCTCATCTTCATTAGCTTTCTCCAATTATTTGCTCATGGTATCTGTTCAAATGCTTTCAGGGGCAAGTAGCAGACTTAAAGTACTTAAACGTTAAGAACATTTACTGTCTCATATAATTGGAAGTCCCGAGAAAGAGTGGGCTCCAGGCCCACTACACTCAGTGGCTAATGGATGTCTCTGAGAATCCAGGTACATTTTGCCATCTTGAGTATCCATTTCATCTTCACACAGGTAGCAGGCAGGCCATGGGATTTCTAGGCTTCACATTCAGAACTAGCAATTCTTACAGGAAGGAGGACCATCTCTTCTTTTGTTGCTTTTTTCCCCTCTTAAGGTATAATTTACATACACCTAAATGTATTAATCATAAGTATATCTATAGGTTGATGGATATTTACTACATATACACATCTCTGTAGCTACCAACCAGGTCAGGATACAGAACATATCGAGTACTTTTCATCCCACTAAGTGCCCTTACGTTCCTTCCCAGTCATTGTCCCTCTCCAATTTTCATTTCTGCCAGTGGCTTTGCCAATAGTTGGAAACAGTTCTCATCATTTTTAGTGACTTTGTAAAGCCCTGCATCTTTTGGAAGGTTTGCACTTGTGCTTTGTACATGATACTCATTGTGTTGCTTTGTCATTGAAATACCTGCTATCTTTGAGAGACTGACAGGGCAAAGGTGAAGTGGACTGACCGAGGCTCCTGTTACCGGAGGAGGGATGTTTGATAGGGATGAATTTTATAAGTTGTTAGTTGATTAGTTTTTCTGGTGTGTGTGTGTGTTAGGATGACTTTGCTTCCCTGGGCGACCTGGCAAGTTGTGGGAGTCTGGCAATGAACCATATGAAGACCCCTGAACCTGTTTTGGCCTACGTTACATTTTTACATATGTGTTGCTGGATTTTCTAATTTATTACATTGGTGTATTACCCCATCCAGTCTGTGATCTCTGCAGCAGTCAGGTCTTTCTGAAATTCAGATTTTATCAGCTCAGTCTTATCTCTAAAACACTGCAGTGGCTTCCCATTGCTCTTAGAATTAACACCAGACTCTTCATTATCATGGCCTACGTCCCACATGGTTCCTCTTGCTCTGTGATTCCAAAGTTAGTAAAATGGCCCAGTAAGATGAATCCTCAAAACCCAGTTACAGGGAATTCCCTGGCAGTCCAGTGGTTGGGACTCTGCACTTTCACTGCTGTGGGCCTGGGTTTGATCCCTGGTCGGGAAACTAGGATCCAGCAGGCAGCGCAGCGCGGCCAAAAAAAAAAAAAGGAAAAGAATAAAAAAACCCAGTTATAAAAAAGTCAAGATGTGCATGGACATACCCATTCCCTTATGCTTATAGTTTAGTGAGGGAGGAGGCATTAATCAGTTTGGTACATGGTATTGTGAGGG
Source organism: Lipotes vexillifer (assembly GCF_000442215.2). Taxonomy (NCBI): domain Eukaryota; kingdom Metazoa; phylum Chordata; class Mammalia; order Artiodactyla; family Lipotidae; genus Lipotes; species Lipotes vexillifer. The sequence continues at coordinate 549,626 of NW_006781096.1, forward strand.
TAGAGACTTTCATATATTTTTGTTTGATTCCTTTTTAAATAATGTCATGTGCAAATAATATTTTAAAATTTTGTCTAGTATGTATGTATGCCTTTTAATTACAGCAGGTTGCCAGTGTTATTTTATATTGCTTTAGTATTTTGTTATACCCATTTATTATTTTTTTCAAAGCATCTACTTTAAGGGAAATTCCTCCATCATCTTTTTATATTCCTCTGGATATGGAATTTTTTCAAGGTGGTTTCATTTTGGGAGGAGATAGGTCTAATAGAATCGTCATTGGCTTCAAAGCTTTTCTGCTCTTTACTGACTGTGAGACCTTGGCTGTGCCCAATCTCAATTTCTGTTTCTGCCAAACGGAATTAATAATCCATTGCCTTGTTTTGTGGTTTGCCATAATGTATTTAGAGGATTTATGGATTCTAGCTATTGTTTTCTTTGTGTTTCACCATAACTTTTTTTAAAAAAAGGAAGTTCCAGCTCCTGAATGAATGTTCTTTTGCCTTTTTCTTTAACTTTTAATGTGAAAGACTTCTTATTTTAGGCACTCTAAAAGCAAGGAGCTAGTAAAGAACCTATATTTTAAAATGTTTTAAACTTTGTTAAAATGAATCTTTAAAAAGCAGACCCCCGGGCTTCCCTGGTGGCGCAGTGGTTGAGAGTCCGCCTGCTGATGCAGGGGACACGGGTTCGGGGCATCCCTGGTTGGGCAGTGGTTGAGAGTACACCTGCTGATGCAGGGGACACGGGTTCATGCCCCGGTCCAGGAAGACCCCACATGCCGCACAGCGGCTGGACCCATGAGCCATGGCCGCTGAGCCTGCACGTTGGGAGCCTATGCTCCGCAATGGGAGAGGCCACAACAGTGAGAGGCCTACGTACCGCCAAAAAAAAGAACAAAAAACAACAAAAACAAAGAAAATTGAAATTGTATCAAGTATCTTTTCTGACCACAACACTATGAGACTAGATATCAATTAAGGAACCAGCCCCCTTTCTCCTGCAGTGGCCACCTCAAGTCTCTCACTCTACCTTCCTTTCATATGCTTGGTTCCTACTTTGTCAGCTATCCTTCCCAGATTTCCTCCTAAAAAACCTTCACCTGCACTCTGTAGCACACAGATGTCTCAACCTGGCATTCAGGGTCCTCTGCAAAACATTCCAGGAATGC
>NW_006781096.1:550806-551647 GCF_000442215.2 Lipotes vexillifer
CATACACCCCACGTGATTTCATTTCACAGTGGTCTGCTGCTTGTTCCCCAAATGTTCTGGTGGAATTTTGGTCTCATTACTTCTGTCTTCTGGAAAGATGCCTACTCTGTGCTCACTCAGACTCACTCTTGCTTCAGTTTCCTCTGCTAGTTTATGTCTTTAGTGATTACTCCAGGCTAAGTCTCTCTTATTGAACTCAGATCATCTGTTGACTGTTCAGCTCATTTGGTACTTCAGACCTAAAATCTTCCCACAAAAAAATCAAGCGTGAGCTCCCTTGACTCATGGCACATTTCCCTAAGCACTTTGTAGCATGCTGGGTACAATCAGGGACTTCCTGTAACTTTTAAAAAAGAAATATAAAAACTAAACTCATGATTATTGAGTATTTTAGGCCTTCTCATTTTAATTCTCTAGATAAATCATCTGATTTTCAAAGGTATTAGGTAGTAGTTCGCACAACTTAATATTAAACAGTATGTTTTTATACTCCTTTAATAAAGCTATATAAAGGTATGGATAAGTGGTGGTAATGATATTTGGATTAAAAAATTTAATATTTACTTGAAAGCATAAGGACCAACACATCAAATATGTGTGTGTGTGTATATATATGTGTATGTATATATATTTTTTCCTACCTGGAAATCTTATACAAATAAGAATTCTGTCATCCAGTCAGCAAGCCTGTTTCCCTTCAAAAGATTAACTGTTGTAGTTCTTTCTGAGTATGTAAAAAGTACTAAAATTAGAAATTAATTCAGTAAGGTTTTTATACAGATCATGGATACAGTGATGAACTAGGCAGTTTATTTTTTGTGACCTCCAGATCTACTCTTTC
>NW_006781096.1:551657-582388 GCF_000442215.2 Lipotes vexillifer
TCCCTTCCCCCATTTTCCTAAATGTTCCCATAATTTCTGTATCAATCAAGATTCTCTAGAGAAAAGAACCAATATTTATTCATTCATTCATTCATTTAAAGAAACTGACTTACATGATTGTGGGGCTGATTAATCTGAAATTTGTTATGCAGGCTGGCACACTGGAAACTCAGACAGGAGTTGATGTTGTACCTTGAATCTGAAATTTGTAGGGCAGGCCAGTAGGCTGGAAACTCAGAATTTTTATGTTACAGTCTTGAGGCAGAATTCCTTCCTTGCCTCTTCTAGCTTCTGGTGTGTGCTGGCAATCCTCGGCATTTCTTGGCTTACAGATGCACTCTAATCTCTGCTTCCGTGGTCATAGGTCTGTCTTTTCCTTGTGTATCTCTGTCTTCACATGACATTTTTCCTCTTTTAAGGAGACTAGTCATACTGGATTAAGGGCCCAGCCTACTCCAGTGTGATCGCATCGTAACTAATTACATCTGCCATGATCCTGTTTCGAAGTAAGATCACATTCTGAGGTCCTGGGGGTTAGTACTTCAACACATCAACTCTAGCCTGAGTTTCCCATTTGGGTATGGACCACGACTTTGGTCTCATTCACCTCTCACTTTAATCAGTTGAGTTAACTGCCCCAGATGACAGATACAGAGGGAGACATGCGTACATTAAATATAAGTACATGCAAAATATCCACAGTAAAGCTACTAGAACTAATGAATGTATTCAGTAAAATTGCAGGGTACAAGATCAACGTGCAAAAATCAGTTGTTTCTATACACCAGCAATGAGCAATCTGAAAAGGAAATTAAGAAAGCAATTTCATTTACTGTAGTATCGAAAAGAATAAAAAACCTAGGAGTAAATTTAACCAATGTGGTGAAAGACTTGTGTACTGAAAATTACAAAATATTGCTGAAAGAAATTAATGAAGACCTCAGTAAATGAAAAGACCTCTGTGTTCATGGATTGAAAGACTTAATAATGTTAAGGTGATAGTAGTACCCAAAGTGATCTACAGATTCTGTACAATCTGTCAAAATCCCAATGGCGTATTTTTGTAGAAGTAGAAAAACCCATCCTAAAGATCATATGGAATTTCAAGGGAACTGGATAGCCAAAACAGTCTTGAAAAAGAACAGAGTTGGAGGACTCACGTGATTTCAAAACTTATTACAAAGCTGTAGTAATCAAAACAGTGTGGTACCGGCATAAATTAGCCCTGTAGATGGATGGAACAGAATAGAGAGCCCAGAGGTGAACTCACATTTATGGTCAGTTGATTTTTTTGACAGGGTTACAAAGACCATTCAATGGGGAGAGGATAACCTTTTCAACGAATGATGCTGAGAAATCTGGATATTCGTAGTTCTCTTGAAAGAGTTTAGTATTTTTTCCTATAATATGAATGCCTACATCTAAATCAGGGTTTCTCAACCTTGGCATTATTGATATTTGAGGCCAGATAATTCTGTGTTGTGGCGCCATCTTGTGCATTGTAGGGTGTTTAGTAGTATCCCTGCCTCTACCCACCAGATGCCTGTAGCTCACCGCTAACTTCTCTTCCTAGTGAAATTTTGCATGGGGGAGAAATCACCCCAGTTGAGAATTACTACTCTAAATTCTAAAATGTCAAGAATTATTGTATAACTTTTAAACGTTTAAAAAATATGTTCAGTTTATTTATTTATTTATTGGCTGTGCCGCACAGCTTGTGGGATCTTAGTTCCCTGACCGGGGATTGAACCCACGCCCTCAGCAGTGAAAGTGTGGAGTCCTAACCACTGGACCGCCAGGGAATTCCCTTAAATGTTTTATGTTTATTTTTAAAGTAAATTTATTTAGTTATTTATTTTTGGCTGCGTTGGGTCTTTGTTGCTGCACGCAGGCTTTCTCTAGTTGCGGCGAGTGGGGGCTACTCTTTGTTGCAGTGTGTGGGCTTCTCATTGTGGTGGCTTCTCTTGTTGTGGGGCATGGGCTCTAGTTGCACGGCCTTCAGTAGTTGTAGCTTGTGGGCTCTAGAGCACAGGCTCAGTAGTTGTGGCGCACAGGCTTGTTTGCTCCATGGCAACCAAGGGACCTTCCTGAACCAGGGATGGAACCCGTGTCCCTGTCCCCTGCCTTGGCAGATGGATTCTTAACTGCTGCGCCACCAGGGAAGTCCCTGTTTTACATTTAAATGAAAAAAGGTGACTTATGCTGTTTCTTACATTTATTATTACAGAAGATTTGTATCTATTTGGCTACCTAGACTTTAGTCTGTTAACCACAAATTATAGTGTTTCAAAAAAGAAAATCTGTTCTGAAAATCAGTTGATATAAGTACATTTGTAAGTTAGAAACTACCCGAAGATGAAAAAAATCAGCCTTTGAATTTTAACATAGGTGAAATGGGAAAAAAGGAATACTTTCAAAGAAATTGTTATGCCTCATTGTTAGTTCAATACAAGTGTTTAAAATAAACAACTCATTGTTTTTAAAGATTTTTTCATTATTAACTTTTGTGTCTCAAAGACCTGATAAATTTTCCTCACTTGCCAATAGGCTTGCCAATACCTGAAGACCCATCACGTGCCTGGCACAGAGCACGAGTCCCTCGCTGTAGATTGTAGTATCTCTGAGGATAACCTTCGGGTAACCTTTGCTCACACTGTGTACAAACTGCGTGGGCTAGCCAATTACATATGACAACTTTTAATATCCTCTACTTAAGCAAAATAAGTAGATATTTGATAAGTGTTAGCTATTATTTGTGCCTTTAAAGACAAGCCAGGCAACTTGCTAAATGCTTCATGTGAATCATTTCATTTAATGGAGAGGATAAATGAGATTGGTATCAGCATTGCAGTTTTACATTAGAGGAAACCAGTGCTTAAGTGACTTGGCTAAAGTCACATGGTCTAAATGACACCTGAGATTCAAATCAAAGTCCTGCATAAATCCAAAGACCTTGCTGTTAATGCTTTGGTCTCTAACTGTTCTACCTTTCAGTGCTGCTTCTCAAATTTCACTTTCCATCCTTAAGATCACATCCAGTAGTGTCTCAACTTGCATCTTGGAGTTTGTATAGGAAGGAAGTGATGGGAAATGCCGCAGATTGGACTGGATTATAAAATCCAGGGAAGGCTTTGAACAACAGGAAAGGAATGAAACTAATATGCCTCGTATTTCTATACACTTTTTCTTCTAGTCCTTAACAGCTACTCCCTAGGGTAGGTATCACCCTCATTAATGCCCTTGGCTGAGAGTACATGGCTAATAAGTGGCGGAACCTGTCCGTGAACCCAGCTTTGTCTCACTTCCAAACCTGTATGCATTTTACCCTATGTCTTCAAAATGGTTTGAACTTTTCTGGTGGATTAATGACTTCTAATCTGTGGGCTCTGGGGGCAGCTGTGGGATTATTTTAGGGAGATAACTTGAACCCCTGTGTGCGCCAAGCTTTGTAACCCAAAGATGCCTGCCTTCATACATGTTATATTTCAAGTATGTAGGCACTTTTATAATAAGGTACAGATTTATTTAAAAGATAGTAAATTCTAAGTACTTTTAAATCACATTTTCTCAGTCAACCTGCATTAAAAGTAGAATTTATGAATTTAAAGGGCCTTCCTATCTTCAAAAAGGCTGAGAACCACTGTTGTAAATTGATTTTATCTGTATTTGATCTATTTCTTAGGTGGGGCTTGGCAGCCATTTAACTTTCTCAAAAGAAGGGGATATCCCAAAACAATGCAAGTATTAAAGATACGGCAAGGATAACTGCAAACTTTAAATTTTTGTTCTTTAGATGAAGACTTCTGTAAAAAAAAAAAAAAAAAAAAGTTACCAGTTACCTATATAGGCAAATCCATAAAAATAGTTCAAATAAATTTTAAGTAGGAGAAAATTTAAATTGTTAGGAAATTATAGCCCTTGCTCTTATAAATTAGGATTTTTTGAAAATAAACTGAAAGGATCAAATTACTTCTTTTAAATTATGAAACAAAAGGTATGTAGTATGCTATTACATAGGATTTTAAAAAAACAACTCTTACAGATGATGGTTTTAAAAGAGAAGTCCAAATTTAAGTAGCAGTTTTATTCTAGCACATAGAGAAACATTGAGAGTGAAGGCATACCAATACATTCAAGTTGTAAATAGGCTGGAATTTGATTCTATAGTTTTAGAATTTATATCATTAGACTTCTGATGTTGGTAGTAGTCTCTGCAAATTTGTTTTTGCATGTTTTCTCAGCCTCTATGGGGTTAACTGTGGCTTGGCAAGCCAAGAAAAGGAGTTCTGTGCTGTTTTCAGACTGCAGAATCTTGTTGCTATGCAACAAACGTTGTCAGTCAGCATAAGGTATAGTAAATTGGTATTCTCTGTCCCTTTTCACCACATGCTCATTTTGTAATCTGAGAAGTGGTTTTGGGCTATTTTGCAAGGTTTTATTTTAAAACAGGCATTTAAAGATTTTTGTTGCTTTTTGTAATTGGGTACGTTGAAGGTCTGTGAAGTCTTTCTGTTCTTGTGTAGTAGATACACGAAAATGCTTGTGTTCAAAGAAAGGGTTTTATAGGTCTGTTTCCGAGTAGTTTCAGGTTAGAGCAGTATTTTTGTTCTGTACTGTAAGAGGGATGATACTGCTACTTCCAATGAGTAAATTTTTGCTTGAAAATTCAAGTTAAATAATTTGAACATCACAGCTTTACCATAGCACAACATATTATTTTATAATTTATTTTTGAAAAGTATGGACCCAGAAGTTGGTATCAGCGTCCCTTAATTGATAAAGTATTTTTATAGGAATCCTAAACTTGTATAGAATCTCCTGTAGAATCTGATAGTTTATTTTCTTCCAGGGGAAATTAAAATGTTTTCATAGCAAATGGGTAATTGATTATAGCCTTTTCCTAAAAAAGGGGGTAAAGTATACAAAACATAAAATTCACTGTATTAATCATTTTTAAGTGTACAGTTTCATGGCATTACGTACATTCACATAGTTGTACAAACCATCATGTCTCCATCTCTGGAACTGAATAATAGCCTTTTGCATCCATTTAGTAACTTAATCCAGGCCCTCTTCTAAATGCTTTAGATAAATTAACTCATTTAATCTTTATAACAACCCTATAAAGTATTTTTTTTATGTTCCAGATGAGAAGACTGAGGCACAGAGAAGAGCACACACTAGTCATGAGTGGAGCTGGAATTCAGATCCCAGCAGTCTAGCTCTTCTGTGCTCTCAGCCACTATGCTGTGTTGTCTGTCCTCTTTTGGAATTATTTTTATTTCTGTTTAGTGGTAGGAGCAATGATTTTTTTTAAAAAAATTACTTTTTGTAGTTTATTCAAGTAAAGTTAACATACTTTAACAGCGTTACGGACTATTAATGAATTTAGTTTGGCCATATTTTAGGCTTTTTTCCTAAATATTTAAAAAGGATGTATTTTGTATTGTATTATGGTTAATTGCATATAAAATTATGTATGTTTTGGTTAATCACATAGAAAAGATTTAATTCCCCTTTTTCTGCTTGTCTTTGGACCACTTGCCATGCTGTTCCTTCCAGTAGAGTGTATGGAGTATGCAGATTATTTTCTGATAGTTTAATACTAACATAAAGGAAGGTACATTGTTATTTAAAAATTCTAATGTGATGCCATTTAAAACCTAAAGCCAGTTGGTGTTGGATCATCTACTTCTTAGTATTTTCTAAATTCATGCTGGTTTTTTTTCATGGATAATCTGGAGTTAATTATGTTTTGGCAGAGTAAAGAGCAATGGGCAAGAGTGAAAGGGAGAAAAGCAGTGCAAGGTGTCATTTGAACTTCTGGTTGATGCAAAGGGATGGAATTTTTTGAACTCCACTGCTTTCTGCTTGGTGCTCTATGTCTCTTTTCATTCTTTAACTGAAGAACTTACCTTTCCCCTCTGACCCCGCACTACCCCCCTCCCCCGTTCCAGTAGATCTTCTGCCTTGAGAACCCTTGACCTTGATCCTCCCTGATTTATATGGTCTCATCCTGCTCTACTCTATAATCAGTTTTCTTTTCATTTCTCTTCACAGTTGCACCATCTTAAAAAAATTTTTCCTCCTTTTATTTTTGTGCATTTCTATATATGTTTGATTATGCATTTTTTAATTTGTTCACTTGATATGTTTTGTATTCTCTATGCTTTTTAAAAAAACTCAGAATTTTATTAGTTGTGTATTTCACTGTAATTTACCTATTTCCTTTTTTGTTTTTAATTTATTTATTTTATTTATTTTTGGCTGCACGCAGGCTTTCTCTAGTTGTGGCGAGCAGGGGCTGCTCTTTGTTGCGGTGCAAGGGCTGCTCTTTGTTGCGGTGCAAGGGCTGCTCTTTGTTGCGGTGCAAGGGCTTCTCATTGCAGTGGCTTCTCGTTGTGGAGCACAGTCTCTAGGCGTGCAGGCTTCAGTGGCAGGTGGGCTCAGTAGTTGTGGTGCACGGGCTTAGTTGCTCGGCGGCTTGTGGGATCTTCCTGGACCAGGGCTGGAACCCGTGTCCCCTGTGTTGGCTGGCGGATTCTTAACCACTGCGCCACCAGGGAAGCCCTACCTGTTTCCTTTTAAATGGCCATTTGTATGGTTTAAAGTGATTTTGTATAATGAATAATGCTTTCATGAACCCAGAGGGTTTTTTTCCCTCCTAATTACAGACTAATTCCTTAAGATAGATTTCCAGAAATAGTATTAGATCTCTGAATAAATAGAAACAGTTTTAAAAGCTCTTGAATCATATTGCCAAATGCTTTCCAAAAGTGTTGTGCCAGTTTTCATGCCAGCCTGCAAATATATGGAGTGTCCATTTCACCACAACCAGCAGCAGCAGAGAATGTTTTGATGCTGACCTTTAAATCTAAGAAGAATTGACTTAACAGCTCGGCTGGGCCTTTATCCTAAATTACACCTAGAATTATAATTGTGGTGGGATTGGATTTGAGAGAAGTAAGGCCTGGCTACCAATTTCTGCTCCTTAGACTGCTTTTTAAGTTCTGTTTTGATGCAGTCACTGCCCAGATAAGGTTTCATTTAACGCTGTATGCTTTTGGATGTGTGAAGTGACTGATTTTTTTCTGCTTTTCAATCCCTTAATTATTTTGATATGTTAGATGGTATGGGACAAAGTGGTGTGTGTTTCAGATGACATTTCCCTTGGGAGCCAGGGCAGGAATAGGTTTGGCTCTCTCCTTCGCCCTTCAGGGGCCTCTGGTGGCAGCAGAAGCATCTGAGATCAGGTTCAGTGGCCACCTTGTCCAAGGGGTGCTTCTTGGATATAGCCTGAGTTACTGTTACTTGCTTAGCCAGAAAATAATTAACAACTCTGGAGTTAAAGTGGCTTTTCCCTAAAAATTTGTTGTAGAATTCAGAAAAATTAAGCACTGTTAGAATGTTTTCCCTGAGTAGAAGAAAGGTCAAGGGAAAAGCATTCCTGAAAGTTGATAATGTGGAAGCCGCCTCTGGCCTCGAAACAGCATTCAGCACAGTTGACCATCCTGGCCTTGAACCACTTTGACTCAGGTGACTTTAAGTTCTCTTGGTTCTCTCCTTATCTCATTGGCTGCATCTCTTGGTCCTCTTCTCACCCTGGACTTCCATTCCTCCGCAGTCTTATTCAGCCCCTGGACTTTACCCCGTGTTTGCTGATTCCCAGATTCAAGTTTCTGGATCGCTCTCTTGTGAGTTCCAGGTAAGAAGCTCACAAATAGTTCATTTTGTATAACTAATAGGCACCTTAAACATCACGTGTCCAAATCAGAGTGTGTGATATGTACATACAAATTTTCACTTACCGATAAATAGGTATTTCAGTGACAGTTTTCCCTCAGACTTTCAACCATAACAATAACATAAGGGGCTAAATTATAAATAACATCAATATAAGACTTGTAATATTGAAATGAATGCCTTCCACACTGATTTTGTAAGCTTTAGATCCCATGATTTTTTTTCTGGTAAGCCAGAAGAAAGCTTACCTATTTTCTTCTGAATGTGTGAACAAAGAAAGGTATTTATTAAAGGATTTTTCTTATGTGAGCTTTCATATGCTATGTACCTGCACCATTAAACACCATTCCTTTTTCTCAGTTTAGTGTTTCATATGTCAAGCCGACGAACAATATGAACTGTTGTATGGTGGTACAACTTGCTTACTCAACAGTTCAATTTTGTCGGTATCAGTGCCTTTGTAGATTATTGTTATGCATTTATTTATTGTATTTTTATATGCATTTATTTACTGTACTATTATTTTTTGCCCTCATAAAAATGAGGGGTGGGGCTTCCCTGGTGGTGCAGTGGTGGAGAATCCGCCTGCCAATGTAGGGGACATGGGTTCAAGCCCTGGTCTGGGAAGATCCCACATGCCATGGAGTAACTAAGCCCGTGTGCCACAAATACTGAGCCTGCGCTCTAGAGCCCGCGAGCCACAACCACTGAGCCTGAGTGCCACAACTACTGAAGCCCTCATTCCTAGAGCCCATGCTCCACAACAAGAGAAGCCACCGCAATGAGAAGCCTGCACACCACAACTAGAGAAAGACCACACACGGCCACAAAGACCCAACACAGCCAAAAATAAATAAATAAAATAAGTAAATTCATTAAAAAAAAAAACGAGGGGGGGAAGTAGTAAAAAAAAAAAAATGTCCGTAACACCACTGAGATAAATATGGAAGCCACTAGGTATTCCGCAAGTGGTAATTCTTCAGCCTCAAGGGGACTGGTCCCTATTTGTACTTAAGCTGGTTGTCTGCGTCTGTATATCGTATATGGTAATTTTGACACTGATGGAAACTCAAGTTAGCTGAAGAAGGACCCTAGTATAGCTTACAGCATCAAAGTGAGAGCGGCTGGAGCCAGGGTCGCTCTCAGACCTCAGGGATGAGAACAGAGCTAGGAATTTTGGTTGACTAGCAGTTACTCGCTCTCTTTGCTAGGCTTTATTCTTTGGCCCTGTAGTCTTTCTTCACATGGTTTCTCCAGATTCCCATATTCCATCCGGCTTTTGTAAATAGAAGTCAAAGAATGTTTCTTGTAATCTTTAGGTAGAAAAATCCTGGATGAAGACTGGTGACAAGCCCTGTCTAGGTCACTGTCTCGTCTTCTCTAGTAGGGGTTAGGATGCTGTGATGAGCACCAGTGGTAGTGGGGAATGAGCTTTTCTAAAGTGAGAGAAGGAATCCTGGCAACAGATATCCATTATGATATTCAACTAAGAAAAAGACAATGGCAAAAGTCAGTTATATATAAAAAACAAGGGAAACATGTCTCAAAGGTGAAGTCTTAGATGATGGAAGAAATTGGAGATTAATGTTAGTGATCTGTTAGATATACAGGGTTATAGAGCCTTTTGAAGAATGTAGCTTGCAACACTCCTTTTCCTTTATAATAAAAGAAAGTTGACGGGGGGGACTTCCCTGCCGGTCCAGTGGTTAAGACTCCACATTTCCAATGCAGGGGATACAGGGTTTGATCCCTGGTCGGGAAACTAAGATCCTACCAAAAAAAAAAGAAAAAGAAAAAGAAAAAAAAAGGGAAGGGTTTCCTAAGACAAAGTTTAAAGAAAATTGGTTAGATAACATTTCTTTTTTTAAAAAATATTTACTCATTTATTTTATTTGTTTTGACTGTGTTGGGTCTTAGTTGTGGCACGAGGGATCTTTCGTTGCGGTGTGCGGGCTTCTCTGTAGTTGTAGTGCAGGCTCTAGAGTGTGTGGGCTCAGTAGTTGTGGCGCGCGGTCTCTGTAGTTGTGGCACGTGGGCTCTGTAGTTGCAGCATGCGGGCTTAGATGCTCCTCAGCATGTGGGATCTTAGTTCCATGACCAGGCATCGAACCCACGTCACCTGCATTGGAAGGCGGATACTTAACCATGGGACCACCAGGGAAGTCCCAACATCTCATTTCTTATAAAGTCCCTGAGCAACTGAAAAAAAAATCACTTCTGTCTACTAAATACTGCTTTAGGTAAGCCAAGAAACCAGAAATTTGAGGTGAGAATTATTTAGACAATTAATTTTATCTATTTTTTAATTCATTTAAGTGATTGCTTGTACCTTAGTTTTTAAAACTCAACATCCATCTGCTAACTAGGGATTTCCTATCTTTCGACTCTTGGAATGAAAACTCATTTTAAAATTAAGACTATTGCTTAGCTCTTAGACATCCTGCTTTCAGGAGTGGGTGATGTCTGAGAGAGTAGGGATACTGGAATTCCATGTCCATTTTGTTGACCCTGGTACTCCACCATAAGAAAGCAGACCCAGGGAGGAGGCACTTCACATCCCAGCAGGGCAGGGGGGTCCTTACTCCTTAGCTTTCCCATTTATTTGTATCCACCATGTAAGATGGTGGCCCAGAAAGAACTCACCTTGTGACAGGTCTAAGGATCAGCATCCTGGGGTATTTCCCCTCCAGGGGATCTTGATCTTGGCTTCTTCTTCCCCTGTAGCTAGAGTCCAGATGTTGAGGAAAACAGATCATCCTTTCATTGTCTAGAACAGATTGTCTAACCTCCACTAAATCATGAAGCTTTTAAACATTTAAAGCTTGTCTGTTTTCCAAGAGATTTGTTAATGGAAGTATCATGGTACTTTGGATTTATAAGTGACATTATGGGTTTTTGACTGCAGATAAAAAGACTTGTTAGTTATTATCTTTTTTTCTCAGTCACCAGGTGTTTTTTAAGAAAAGCACCAACACAAAAGAGTTATTAATCTCTAATCTCAGAGCCCTTGGGGAAGTATATTACTAATATTAAGCAAAACAGAAGAATTGGGGGAAAACAGTTTAGAAAACAAATCAAAGGGACTGATTTGCTAATTAATAGATATAATGCAAAGAACAGAACAACAGAATATAAAAGCTAAGCGCAAGAAGCATGTATCCTTAAAAACAAATAGTAAAAAGAAATCCTCTTTGTTTCATCTTGTTCCTTTCTTTCTCTAAGCCTGTTTTTTTCAGAGGTATCTTGAGTCTATGGTAAGAACTCTAGTGTCTTGAAAGTTCCTGGCTGCCTTTCTTTGGGATCTTAGTGTAATCCAGAATCTTTTCTGCAATACAAAAGTTTTTCTACTTCTGGAATTTTAACTTGAAAGTTTTTTGCTTCAAGTTGAGAAGTCTTCTGTAAACTGGCTGGCCACGTGTGTGGGGTTTCTGTGTGTGGGGTTTCTATTTAGAAGCATATCTCTCCCCCACCCCACCCACTGTTTGTAGTTTCTTCCTTTTGCAGTTCACTCTTTGAGTGACTTTATGAAGCATATAGGGTCCCCCACCCTTCAGCCTTTTCCTGTAAGCTATCTTTACGTGTATAAGGCTTGCAGTTCTGTCATTCTGCCATAGTTTCATAAATGTTTAATGCAACTTAGACATTTTAACAGCTTTGTTGATGTGTAATTGACATAAACTAAATGTCACATTTAAAAGGTACACCTGGGCTTCCCTGGTGGCGCAGTGGTTGAGAGTCCACCTGCCGATGCAGGGGATACGGGTTCGTGCCCCGGTCTGGGAAGATCCCACATGCCGCGGAGCGGCTGGTCCAGCGAGCCATGGCCGCTGAGCCTGCGGGTCCGGAGCCTGCGCGTCCGGAGCCTGCGCTCTGCAATGGGAGACGCCACAACAGTGAGAGGCCTGCGTACCCCCCCCCAAAAAAAGAAAGGTACACCTGAGTAAGTTTTCATATGTCTGTACCCACGAAACCATCACCACAGTCAACTTAGTGAACGTGTCCATCACCCCCAGTTTAAAAGGTAATGTTAGCATGTCAACAAAAATTTGGAGGAAAGGGGAAAAAAAGGGAAGTCACTCGTAAACCCTAACACCTAATTTGCATGACCTTTGGTGTCTTTTTTCATTTACCACAGTATCGATAACACTTTTCCCCTTTGTTACCTGGTCTTAATAGTGGCAAGACTTTAAAGAGTTGGCCAGTGACATGTTAAAACACCCTCTTTACACATCTGACATGGTAGTACAGAGAATGTTTCATGTTGGGGGTAGAGACAGATTTTCAGCTGCTTTTGGAGTAAGAGATACGAAGAAGGAGGCAAAGAGAGAGTAAAAGAGCGAAAGCAGATCTGATGGTCCCCTCTCTTCCTTCCAAAGTGAGTACTCCTGTCTCCAAGGGCTGTGAGAGGTACAGGTATGCTACAGAGAGCTTGTATGTTTTAACTAAATGAAACTGAAGCTGTGGGCTGAGGCAGGTGGTAAATGAGAGTGCCTAGTTGGGGTGTATTCAGTTGTTAAAGGCCCATGAAGCACATGGCAAGAGTTCGAATTTGAAATATTTAATTTAGGGAAAACCCGTGAAGAATTTGGTAGGTGGAATGACAGGATCCTCATGGTGTGAATGTAAAATAATATTAATGGTTGATTAAGAGGTAGGTTTGTTTCTTTATTTACACACATTCATTTCTTTTTTTCCCCAGCTGTGTTGAGATGACATGTAACATTGTTGACATATAGCATATGTAAATTTAAGGTGATATATGTGTATGTTATGAAATGAATACCAATAAGGTTAGCTAACACCTCCATCCCCTCACATAATTAATTTTTTTGTGTATGGTGAGAATAAGATCTATTCTCTTAACAACTGTCAAGTACAGTTGACCATTGAACAATGTGGGTTTGAACTTTGAGGGTCCACTTATATACAGATACTTTCCAGTAGTAAATACTACAGTACCACATGGTCCCTGGTTGGTTGAATCTGGATGCGGAGGAACCTTGGATACAAAGGGGCACTTCTAGATTATACTCGGATTAACCGCCGCATTGTTCAAGGGTCAACTGTATATGTACAGTATTGTTAATATAGTCACTCTGCTGTACATTAGATCCCCAGAATTTATTCATTTTATAACTGGAGGTTTGTACCCTTTGACCAATATCTCCCCATTTCCCCCACCCCCAGCCCTTGGCACCCATCAGTCTGTTCTTTGTTTTGTGAGTTCGGCTTTTTTTAGATTCCACATATAAGCAAGAATATACAGTATTTGTCTTTCTCTGGCTTACTCGTTTAGCACAATGCCAAGAGGTAGGTTTAAAGAGATAATTCTCACGGCCCTACTGAGTGGGTCAGGAGGGTGATAATGTTACCAAACCAAACTTGAGTCTGCTCGCCGCTCCGTAAAGGCAATCTGCTGACACCGGGTTGTGGTGAAGAAAAGTGCAGCGTTTACTGTAAGGTGCCATACAAGTAGTCCGGGATAGCGCTCAAAAAGCCCAAGCTCCCCAGTGGGTTTCCCCCGCTCCTCCCCGATGGGTTTCAAGAAAGCATTTTTAAAGGCCAGGTGGAGAATTCCCTGGCAGTTCAGTGGTTACGACTCTGTGCTTTCACTGCTGTAGGCCTGGGTTCTATCCCTGGTCAGGAACTAAGCCACAAAGCCACGAGGTACGGTCAAAAAAAGAAAAAGGGCCAGGTGAGGGAGGAGGGGGTCAAAGGGTATGTGTGATCTCAGGTGCAGTTCTCTGATTTGTTAATGGTGAGTACATACTGTTATCTAGGTACTTCAGAAAGGAGCTAAAGCAGAGGATATGGGGGAGGGGTCTGTCCCCTGAAGGCCCCATAGGGTCCTGCTCAGTTACAGTAAGTATCAATACGATGAGAATGGTTTCTGGGACAACTTTAGATTATTGGTAGGAATATGAAGGAATGTTTGGGAAGATTTTTTTTGTGGATAAAATAGCATTGATATACCAGTGACTCCAGTGAGATAAAGATCGTGAGGTGTGAAAGGATAGCCAGTGCTCTGGAATTTGGTAATAGGTAGGATGATAGCATTGTCACTCCTCAAAAGATTTTAGGCAAGTTGAAATCAGGCAAGGATTTTCTGGAGAAGATTTGTTGTAGTTCAGGACATATTTTATTGTTTTGATAGTATAAGACTGCAAAGAAGTGGATTTTTAAAGATTAAAAAGGATTGTCTCTACCATTAAGGAGCTTATGGTCTATTGGTTTGAACTGAACATACTTTCAGAAAATCAGATAGGGCTGTTAGAAGTGGCGGGCAGAGGTTGAGGCTACAGATATGGTAATTGTGTGAAAACAAGAATGAACCATGGGCAAGTACTAGGTTTTTAATAGAGGAGAAACCAGTAATAGTCATATTGGAAAAGCATTCAGAGGGACTTCCCCGGTGATCCAGTGGTTAAGGATCTGCCTTCCAATGTAGGGGATACAGGTTCGATCCCTGGTTGGGGAGCTAAGATCCCACAAGCCACGGGGCAACTAAGCCTGCGTGCCCTAGAGCCCGCCCCCTGCAATGAAAGATCCTGGGTGCCTCAACTAAGACCCGATGCAGCCAAATAATAAATAGATTAATATTAAAAAAAAAATATATATATATATAAACTTAAAAAAAAGCATTCAGAGCTATTAAATCACATCACAGCTTAATTTCAGATAGTCTCAGCTTTTGAAATCAGTTGTTTGGTAGGAATTTAGCACATGTCTTTCTGTGGAAACTATGTTGTAATGAGGGGTGATTAGGTCCTTAATCCTCAGGCCGTTTAATTCATCATGTCTTTGATGTATTACACTATTAGGTCAAAAAGTGTCAGATATTGGCAATTGAATATGGTTCAACCCAGTACATTTCATTATCACCAGACATTTTTGATGTCTATAATTTATTTATTTGACAAACCCTGGGACTACAAAATTGACCTGACAGACATGTCTTAAAACGTCTCTCTGGGACCGTCCATTCAGAGTTTCAGATTGAGATGTCCAAGATCGAAGGTTCCCCCCCTCCCCTTGATGTTGCCCCCTCTCGGTCCGGGAGCAGGGATTCTCCTTGGTCTTGAGGTTCTCATGGGTCTTCTCTCTAGTAGTCATCTTCTCTTTCTCTGTCCCTAAAATAAGATGAGGGAGTGGGAAGGGAGGAGGGGTAAGAGGGGAGTGTTTTAGGATGCTGATCTTCAAACTGGGTGTTTTAACGGTATTTATCAAAATTGAAAGAATAGAACATGTCAGAATACATTGCATATGGTAATGGCAAGTATTATTCCATGAAAATGTTTCAGTTCTCTTTGTATGTATGTACTAGGTCGTAGTATGTACTGTGTATTTATCACCGGCTTCAAAAATTTGATGCTGTTTTGGGAGATGAATCGCTATGGGTTGGGCATCTTGGGGTTTCAGGTATGCCATTGTAGGGTCCTGGGGCTTCCTTAACTTCCTTTCTACGGTGGGCTTAAATGATAGGCCTTCTTTCCTTTTCACTGGGTACCTCCAAGCTGCTCTAAACTCCGGCTCATGTCCTTTTCTTTACCTGCTACGTAATGAAATATAGTCTTATACAGGGTGGAATCCTTTGGGAGTCTTTTTTTTTTTTTAAGGGGTTTTCCAGTAGTTGCTGGCATAAAGGTAGTTAAAAGCAGAAAGCCTAAGGCACAGAGGTGCCTTTTTCCTTTTTCATTTCAGTGTTGTAAGTAGAATGTAAAACTTCTAGTTGAGGGACTTCGCTGGTGGTCCAGTGGTTAAGACTCTGTGCTTCCACTGCAGAGGGCATGGGTTAGATCCCTGGTTGGGGTAAGATCCCATGTGGCGTGGCCAAAAACAAAAAACCTTCCTAGTTGAGTTCTGTACAGAAATCACTAAGGATTCATCTGTGATTCAGAGGAAAACAAGATAGAATAGGACATTTAGTAGGCACTCAAAAAATATTTGTAGACTGGTTGAGTGATTGGAGAGAGTCTGAGCACTTGTCTGGCATCATTGAACTACTTATTAGTGAATGAGGAAGCACAAGTGAACAGAGACAATTATCTTTCCCTTATTTTTATGCTGAAGGAGAGAGATAAGGAGAAAGAAATCCCAGATGGGCAACTGGTTGATTAAAAGCGGTCCCTGTGGCCAGTTTTGTATCTGGATGGCCATTCTTTTTTTAAGAGAGATGGATAAACCATTCATACAAAGAGCTGCTTGTGGTTTTAGTTTGGAGGGATATTGGCCCACAGTTCACTTTTTCTTTTCTCCCCAGTTATTGGAAAAGTTGATTGTTAGGAAGGCTGATTCCTTTCAAGGAGTTGCCATTTTCCTCCAGGGGAATGTTTGAATGAGAATGGAGGGACTGCTTTGGCAAGGGCAACAGCTGCTAAACAGTCTGTTTGGGGATTAGGTGCAAGTTGGTATGTAGTTGAAATCTGCCTCCTGGTTCCTGAAATTATGTTCCTTTGCCTCAAGGATAAATGTTTTTCTGCTTACTCCAGTTAGATTCATTTAGTTCTGGCTGGTAATGTTTCTAACTGATAACCTTTCTCTTTAAGGGGGCTTCCTTGATGGAGTATTTGACAGCTACTTATTATGAAGGACTATAGGACTATAAAAATGTTGCTTCTGTCTTCCCTTAGTTTTTACTCAGAATTTAATCACAAGTTGGCGGTAGCAGAACGTTTGAATTAAAAAATTAGCTGTATATTACTTGACCATTTTGGTAATGGTAGAGACTTAAGATGCTTTTTGATCCTGTGGATGTCAGTATCAAACAAGATTTACCCATATTTTGTGTTGGAATTTAAGTTCTAATAACCTTTAGAAGCGTTAGTGATAGAATTTACTTAGGTGGTTGAATCTGAAGCTTGCTAGTAAGTTGGGGTTGCATACATGGGGCATATTTCTGACCAGTTCTCATGGTACTAATTATGTCAAGAGTTTACAAAAGAGGCTAAATTAATTGCCAGCCTATTGCCCATTGCTCATTTAGCACTGTTCTGTTAAGATCCTTTTGATTATCTGAGTAAATACTTTTTTAATATTGTAGAGATAAGAATCTGCTGTAGGTGCATTAATTGGGGTGTATGCTGACTTCTGTATATCAAACAACGTGTCTGAATATCCTGAGCCAGTGTCTTAATAACCCCGGTCTCTGTTTAGGCCTGGCCTACAAGTTGTCATTCAGTAAGCTGGAAAGTCTTTTGTGGTATCTCTGAGCCTGGAAAGGTAAGGTACAAAGATTTGGAGGTATATTTGCATATTTAGTTTGGTTGTATCTTTGTGAGTAGAACTTAATTCACTTTTTTAGAATTGATGGTACAGTTGTCAGTGGGCAGGTAAATTTTATCTAACTTAAGAATGAGAGGTGGAAATGTCCTTTTCATTCTGATGTCCAAGGTTGCATTTGTTGGCCTGACCTCTGGATTTTCAGGACTTAAGCCTGGTGTCTTCAAACCTTGATTTAGTGGGTGGACTCAGTTTTCTAATCACTAGTAGAAACTCAGTGACAGTAAATTTTGAATGCTTGTATTTTATTGGAGTCTGGAATTACTCCCTCTAAAGGGTGGTTTCACTTTGATTCTTGAACATCTCAACTAGCTCTTCTCTTCAAAAAAGGATTTTTCTCTTCAATTTTTATATATGGATACAATATAAATATAGTTGCAAATACTACATATAGTTAGGTTCTTGTGAAACTGCATTTCAACTACAGATCATTACTACAGAAGAATAAATGTAGTTAGGCTGTTTTTCTAGTATATTTTAATTTGAAATTCACTTATATGAGTAAAATTAAATTTATTTAATTTTTTTCTCAACATTATTTAATATTGGCATATTGGCTCCAGTGAGTTCTGAAATAATTCTCATGCCTCAGATGTGACTCTATTAAAATATTACTCAGAGGGTGTGTGTGTATGTGTGTGTGCGTGTGTGCACGCACACGGGGGGGCGGGCATTGGGATGGTGGGCATAAGATTGGTGTTGGGGGAAAGGTTATTATAAGTACCTTATGGAATCAGAGATTTGATGTAGGTCTCTAAATTTCTGAAAATTGGTCAGATATGCTATGAAGTGTAATAACAGCATTATCCTTTATTAGGAAGAATATATAATTAGTGATTTTGTTGTTATGACTGAAAACTAGACCCTTGCCTTGTCCTTAGGGAATATCCACGAAGTTATGTTTTCTTTGGCTTGGTAAGTGTTACTTGCCCACTGAAGTATTTTATATTTAAAAATAAGATTAAAGGGAATTTCCTGGTGGTCCAGTGGTTAGGACTCTGCGCGTTCACTGCTGAGGGCCTAGGTTTTATCCCTGGTTGGGGAAATAAAATTCCACAAGCCGTGCTACCTGGCCAAAAATCGCCAGCAAAACAAAGCAAAAGATTAAAAATATACAAACAGTATGTGCTATTATAGAAAATCAACAAAGTATGGAAAAGAGCAGGTTAATCAGTCAACTAGTATTATTGATTAGCTTCACAAATATTCATTATTACTGTCAGGTTCAGTTCTCTGGCCTGGATATATACAGATAAATAAGATAAGAGTCCCGAGGAGTCTCTCAGGATGGCGGAGTGGAAGGACCCTGAGTTTACCTCCTCTCACGAACACACCAAAATCACAACTAACGTCTGAACAACCATCGATAAAAAAGACTGGGACCTACAGAAGAAGATCTTCTACATCTAAAGGCATAAAGAAGAAAGCACAGCGAGATGGTAGGAGGGGTGCACTCGAAATATAATCAAATCCTTATCCTCCACCCCTCCACTCCCACCCCCTGCCTTGGGTGACCTTGCAGAGGCTGTGCCACAGGAGTGAGAGTTCTGAGGCCCACATCAGCCTTCCCAGCCCAGGGGTCTGGCATCGGGAAGAGGTGCCCCCCCAGAGCATTTGGATTTGAAGGCCAGTGGGGCTTAATTGCAGGAGCTGCACAGGACTCGGGGAAACAGAGACTTAACTCTTAAAGGGATTGCACAAAATCTCACGTGCACCGGGACCAAGGGCAAAAGCAGTAACCTCATAGGAGCCTGGGCCAGACCCAGTTGCTGGTCTTGGATGGTCTCCTGGGGAGGCGGGATGTTGGGGGGGTGGCTGTGGCTCCTGCTGGGGCCATAAAAGCTGGTGGCAGATATACTGGGGATTATTCATCTGCATGAACTCTCCTTGAGGCAGACATCTTGCTTGGGTCATTAGCACCAAGACCCATTGGGCCCCACCCAACAGCCTGTGGGCTTCAGTGCCGGATGCCTCAGGCCAGACACCTAACCGGGTGGGAGTACAGCCCCACAGCCCCATGCATTAGCAGACAGGTTGCCTAAAGACTTCTTGATCACACAGCCCTGCCCACCAGAGGGCCAGGACCCAGCTCCACCCACCAGTGGGCAGGCATCAGCCCTTCCTGCCAGGAAGCCTACACAAGCTTCTAGACCAGCCTCACCCACCAGGGGGCCAGAAATCAGAAGGAAGAAAACTATGATCTAGTAGCCTGTAGTCTGCAAACGCAGGCCAGACACTACCCTGGGACCACTGGCCCCTGGCCCTTGGGTGAGTGCACTGCTGGGACCCGTAGGACATCTCCTACAGAAGGCTACTTCTCCAAAGTTGAGAAACGTGATTAACCCCAAATGAGGTGGCAGAGGAATGTGTTTCAGATGAAGGAACAAGATAAAACTCCAGAAGAGCGAAGTGACTGCGCCACCAGGGAAGCCCGGAAGGGTTTTTAAACAAAGAGAAAATATAAAGAACAACCAAACACAGTTGAACAATACAATAACTGAAGTGAAATCAGACTGGAAGGAATCAATAGTAGAGTAAATGAAGCAGAATGGATCAGTGAGCAGGAAGACAAGAGTAGGGGAAATCACTACTGTGGAGCAGAACAAAGAAAAAAGAATGAAAAGAAATGACGACAGTGCAAGAGACCTCTGGAAGAACATTAAGCACACTAACATTCACAGTATAGGGGTCCCAGAAGAAGAGAGAGAGAAAGGGCCTGAGAACATATTTGAAGAGATAATAGCTGAAAACTTCCTTAACCTGGGAAAGGAAACAATCATCCAAGTCCAGGAAGCATGGAGAGTTCCATACAGGTTAAACCCACAGAGGAATATACCACGACACATTGTAATCAAAATGACAAAAATTAAAGGTAAAGAGAAAATATTAAAAGCAGCAAGAGAAAAGCAACAAATAACATACAAGGGAACTCTCATAAGGTTATCAGCTGATTTTTCAGCAGAAACTCTGCAGACCAGAAGGGGAGTGGCATGATACATTTACAATAATAAGGTAAGAGTCCCTGTACTCAGGGGGCCTACATTCTAGTAGGGGATGGAGGAGAAAGATGAATATACCAATAAATCAGTAATCCAGTTATTCTCATGTTGTAATAAGTGCAAAGAGGAAGATAAAATGTGCTGGGAAAAGGTGGGGGGAAGAGGCTGCACCAAGGCTTGACTTGATTGGAGTGATTAGGGAAGGCCTTTCTTAGGGGGTGAAGTTTGAGTTGACTTGAAAGATGAGGGAGACAGTCATGCAGAGATCAGGAGGAAGATAGAGTAGGTCCAAAGACCTTGAGATGAGATTAAGCTTGCTTTGTTCCCAGGGGCAAAAAGCAGAAAGAAAATAGTGTCTGTAGGAAACCCATAGTAAACATCCTTTGAGTCTTTTTTGATGTATAGTTTGGCTTGTATTTATAGAATTTGTGTTCCACTTTTATCACATTTGCTTCATAATATAACATTCCCCCATTTCACAATGAATGCTTTTAGTAAACATTTTTAGTTTTGGCCTAATTAATTTTGTAAATGCATCATGATTTTCTTACCTATTCCCTGATAATTGGACATTTAGATTTCTTTTCTTCCCTCCCTCCCTCCCTCCCTTCCTCCCTTCCTCCCTTCCTTCCTTCCTTCCTTCCCTCCCTTTTTTCTTTCTTTCTTTCTTTCTGTCTGTCACTATTATAAATGTTACGTGAGTGCTTTTGGATTGAAAGCTTTTTTGTTTCTTAGGATTGGTTCTCAGAAGAAGTATGAACTGGGGCAAAGATATGAATTACTTATTGCCAAAATACTTTGCAGTTACTATCGTATGAGAGTTCTTAACTATATCCTGGCTTGTATTATTATCTTTAAAAAAAATTTTTTTTTAATTGATTATGTATTTATAGCATAAAATTTACCACAGTAACCATTTTAAAGTTACAGTTCATTGGCATTGAGTACATTCACCATGTTGTACAACTATTACTACTGTTTAGTTTCAGAACTTTTTCATCACCCCAAATGGAAGCCCTGTACCCACTGAGATTGAGCAGTCACTTTGCAACACCACCCCCCCCCCCCCCCCCCCTAGTCACTTTGCAACACCACCCCCCCCCCCCAGTCCCTGACAACCACTAATATGCTTTCTGTCTCTATGGATTTGCTTATTCTGGGCATTTCATATAAATGAAGTTGTAGAATATGTGGCCTTTTGTGTCTGGCTTCTTTTATTTAGCTGAGGTTTCAAGGTTTATTATGCCATAGCAAGTGTTAGTGCTTTATTCCTTTTCATTCCCTTGTTTGGTACGTGTTTGGGTATGTGTTTGGATATACTGCATTTTGATTCTCCATTCATCTGTAAATAGACAATTGGGTTATTTCTACCTTACAGCTATTGTGAGTAGGTAGAGTTGCTATGAACGTTCATGTGCAAGCATTTGTTTGAGTATCCATTTTCAGTTTCTTTGGGCGTATACCTAGGAGTGGAATTGCTGGGTCAAATGGTAATTCCACTTTTAATCTAATGAGGATCAGCCAAACTGGTTTCCACAGCTGTACCATTTTACATTCCCACCAGCAGTGTATGAAGGTTCCACTTTCTCCACATCCTCTGCCAACACTTGATATTTTTGCTTTTTGTTATGGCCGTCCTAGTGAGTGTGAGTGAAGTGGTATCTTACTGTGATTTTCGATTTGTGTTTCCCTAATGACTAATGATGTTGACTATCTTTTCATGCGCTTGTTGGCCATTGAAAATTTTCAATTTAAAATTTTTATTGATGGTATAACATGTATAACACATACAGAAGTATACCTATCATTAGTGTTGTCCATGTAACCAACACCCAGATCAAGAAACAGCTCCCCTCATGCCCTCTTACAGTTAAAATGTCTTCCCAAAGGGTAACCACTCTGACTTGTAACAACGTAGATTAGTTTTGCCTGTTTTTGTACTTCCATAAATGGAATCATACAGTATGTATTCTGTGTCTGTCTTCTTTGGCTTAACTTTGTTTGACCCATTCATCCATATTGTTCATTTTATTCCATTGTGTGAAATACTAGTTTGTTTATCCATTCTACTGTTGATGAACATTTGCATTTGTAGTTTCTAGTTTTGTGATATTATAGTGTTCTGAGCATTCTAGTACTTGTTTTTTTCTTGAGCCTGTGTGTACCGACTGTATTTGGCTTCTATAGTGGTGGCACTAGCTTCAGCTTTAGTATTATTTTTGCAGTGTTGCCATTGGTATAAGTATTTCCTCTACTTCGTTGGTTGGCTTTTTTTTGTTTGTCAAATTTTAGTTCTTTTTTGGACATAGGGAAGTTTTTAGTGTTTTCCTTTTTTCATTTCTTTGGTTAATTTTAAATTTAGAAAGTGACCACTCCATCTAGAGTTTTGATATGGAGAGTCAGCTCTGAGTCAGATAATCTTGGTATGAAGTTGAAGACGGATCAGATGTAAGCATACCTGAAAAAAAAAAGAATATTTTCTGACCTGGGGACCTGGCATTGTTTTGTTTTCTTATTAGATTTTGAGGGTCCTCCAGTATTTTTTACAATAATTATAAAAAACACATTTATTTTTAACCCCACATTGGGGTCTAAGTGACTTATTGAGGCAGGATTAAATATTACTGTAATTCTTTGTTCTTTGAGCTCTGTTAACCTTCTACTCCTTAAAAGTACTTTATTTTAAAATTACAAAATAATGCATATGTGTTATAGAAAACTTGAAAAATACAGAAAAGCTTTCATAAAATGAAAGTAGTACTGCTACTCTAGAAAAAAACCACTTTTGGTGTGTATACTTCCTATTTTTTAATGCAATATTATTTTTCTGTTGAACATAATGTTCTATAATGTGATTTCTCCCTTAATGTACTGTGAATACGTTGCTCTGTAATTAAATATTATTATTTTTTTAACATTTTGGTCATGAGTATCTTTATTTTTTATTTGTTTTGAATTTTATGTTATTTTTTTATACAGCAGGTTCTTATTAGTTATCCATTTTATACATATCAGTGTATATATGTCAATCCCAGTCTCCCAATTCATCCCACCCCCACCCAGGCCACTTTCCCCCCTTGGTGTCCATACGTTTGTTCTCTACATCTGTGTCTCAGTTTCTGCCTGCAAACTGGTTCATCTGTACCATTTTTCTACTTTCCACATATATGCGTTAATATACGATATTTGTTTTTCTCTTTCTGACTTACTTCACTCTGTATGACAGTTTCTAGATCCATCCACGTCCCTACAAATGACCCAGTTTTGTTCCTTTTTATGGCTGAGTAATACTCCATTGTATATATGTATCACATCTTCTTTAACCATTCATCTGTCGATGGGCATTTGGGTTGCTTCCATGACCTGGCTGTTGTAAATAGTGCTGCAGTAAACATTGGGATGCATGTGTCTTTTTCTTTTTTTTTTTTTTTTTTGCTGTATGCGGGCCTCTCACTGTTGTGGCCTCTCCTGTTGCGGAGCACAGGCTCTGGACACACAGGCTCAGCGGCCATGGCTCACGGGCCCAGCCGCTCCGCAGCACGTGGGATCTTCCCGGACCAGGGCACGAGCCCGCGTCCCCTGCATCAGCAGGCGGACTCTCAACCACTGCGCCACCAGGGAAGCCCTGTCTTTTTGAATGATGGTTTTCTCTGGGTATATGCCCAGGAGTGGGATTGCTGGGTCATATGGTAATTCTATTTTTAGTTTTTTAAGGAACTGCCATGCTGTTCTCTATAGTGGCTGTATCAATTTACATTCCCACCAACAATGCAGGAGGGTTCCCTTTTCTCCACACTCTCTCCAGCATTTGTTGTTTGTAGATATTCTGATGATGCCCATTCTAACTGGTGTGAGGTGATACCTCATTGTAGTTTCGATTTGCATTTCTCTATTAATTAGTGATGTTGAGCAGCTTTTCCTGTGCTTCTTGGCCATCTGTATGTCTTCTATGGAGAAATGTCTATTTAGGTCTTCTCAGTTTTGGATTGGGTTGTTTGTTTTTTTAATATTGAGCTGCATGAGCTGTTTATATATTTTGGAGATTAATCCTTTGTCTGTTGATTCGTTTGCAAATATTTTCTCCCGTTCTGAGGGTTGTCTTTTTGTCTTGTTTACAGTTTCCTTTGCTTTGCAAAAGCTTTTAAGTTTCATTAGGTCCCATTTTTTTTGTTTTGTTTTGTTTTTGCGGTACATGGGCCTCTCACTGTTGCGGCCTCTCCCGTTGCGGAGCACAGGGTCCGGATGCGCACGCTCAGCGGCCATGGTTCATGGGCCAGCCGCTCCGCGGCATGTGGGATCTTCCCGGACCGGGGCACAAACCCGCGTCCCCTGCATCGGCAGGCGGACTCTCAACCACTGCACCACCAGGGAAGCCCCTAAAGTTTAGTTTTTATCAAAGTAGTACATACGGTCAAAAAGTTCTACAAGGCTTAGACTTGGTAGGGGGGAGTAGTCCCTAGCTTTTTTTTTCCCCTCTAGAATCCAGCTCTCCAGAGGAATGACTGCTGTCTTTTACTTGTTTCCTCTACAGTTTTTTTGGTATTTTCAGGTAACATGCTTAAACCAACATTTCTTAACTTGCTCCAGTTTTAGAATTTATTTCTTGTCTTCCCACTGTGGAAGATAGGAATTTAGTTTTTAAACATTGCCTCCCTCCCCACAATGTGTACTTCCCTTATTCTAGATATGGTTATATGACAAATTTTGGTTAACTAAGTTTGCTTTATTATGATTACATAATATTTACATCTGCTCCATGTTGTGTATGCTCTGGTTACATTTTCTTTTGAAGCAACGTTTTGTTTTATCCCGATTTAATGAATCTTTGTGTTCATTTACTTAGTTTTACATGCATTCATCACTTATTCAGCTCCAAACTCTCCTTCTGTTTAACTCTCCTTTCAGTATAATCAAACACATCAGGTAATCTTTCATTGTTTTTTAGTTTTTTTCTTGGATACCTTTAACCTTCTGTTCCAGTTTGGACCGGCTGCTTCCTTGGCTGACTTCTTGTAGTGGAACTTTCCTTCACCATCATCATGGGAATTCTCTTTGCCTTTTTTCTGTGTGCTGATTACTACTAGTAGCTCCCTTATTATTGAAGCATGGGAAGCAAATTCTTTTAGACCTGGACTATTTAAGAATATGTTTTTTAGAGCCTCTTCTGACCAGTAATTTGGCTGTAGTTAGAAGTCAAAGTTGGAAATTATTTTTCCTCAGAATTTTGAAGGCATTGCTCGAAGTGTCTTCTAGTTTCCAGTGTTGCTGTGAAAAATCTGATGTCATTCTGATTCCCAGTCCTTTGAAAGAAACCTGCTTTTTCTTTCTGGGAGCCTTTAGTATCTTCTCTTTATTCCTGATGCTCTGAAACTTTTTAGTGATGAGTCTTAGTGTGATTCTGTATAAAAACAACAACAACAACAACAACAAAAAACCAACTCATTGTGCTAGACCCTTTATTTATTTATTTATTTATTTATTTTTTGCCGTATGCGGGCCTCTCACTGTTGTGGCCTCTCCCGTTGTGGAACACAGCCTCCGGATGCGTAGGCTCAACGGCCATGGCTCACGGGCCCAGCCACTCCACGGCATGTGGGATCCTCCCGGACTGGGGCACGAACCCGTGTCCCCTGCATCAGCAGGCAGATTCTTAACCACTGCGCCACCAGGGAAGTCCCAATAACATTCTAATTTCACCAATGAATATGTTTTTCTCTGCCTGAGGATATTAATCTCACATAGTTTGAAATTTTTCCTGTTCCCTGCTTTAATGTATTTGTTTTTGTATTAAAATTTCTTTTCCTCTCCTTCTGTTCTGCTTCTTACTTTTCAAGTTAAAGGCTTTCTTAAATGTTTGATGGTCATTGGCTGTCTCTTCAGATTTATATGTGAGACTTTTTTTTTTTTTTTACCTTTACTTTTAAAGTGAAAGGGATTTCCCTGGTGGCGCAGTGGTTGAGTCCACCTGCCAACTCAGGGGACACGGGTTCGAGCCCTGGTCTTGGAAGATCCCACATGCTGTGGAGCAGCTAAGCCTGTGTGCCACAACTACTGAGCCCTCATGCCACAACTACTGAAGCCTACGTGCCTAGAGCCCGTGCTCCACAAGAAGAGAAGCCACAGCAGTGAGAAGCCCATACACCACAACAAAGAGTAGACCCTGCTCACCACAACTAGAGAAAGCCCACGTGCAGCAGCGAAGACCCAACACAGCCAAAAATTAAAAAAAAAAAAAAGTTTTGTCAAGGTTATTAAAAAAGTGAAAAAAAGATGAATGGGATTGTGTTGGGTAGAAAGAAGGGAAAGACATAGGTCTAAAATGTACAGCAGAGGTGAAGAGTATAAAGGGTCCAGGGACCTATGAAGAAGTAATAAAAAAAGAAAAAGTAAAAGGGAAGGTGTATTTTCATGGGCACAGCTTATAGGATAATGTTCCTCTTTGAAGGGTAAACTAGTGGATCTGATTTTCTTTGTGAGATCTTCATTTGCCAGTGTTGGTAGGTCTTTTTTCTTTTAGGCATTTGTTTTCCACAGAGAGATTTTCCTGCCTAAGAGAATAAACTTGACTGCCAAGATTCTGTGGCTGCATTGGGGAAGAGGAGGGTAGTAGGTGGTTGGTAGTTACCATTCAGTATTTAGACTTGCACTTCATTCCCATTATACCTTCCTTCAGAAATGGCCTTTGTTTGTAGTCTCCCTAGTGTAAACTTTCCAGAGTGAAGGACTGAGTGTCTGATTGGGATTCTTGGGTTATGGGGTCTGGGAGTTGCTCCTTGCATAGTGTGTTGACCAGTTCTTTTCAGCCTACACCACTCCTGATTCCTGAACTTTTCTAGGCTTTTTTTCTGGGCACTTACCCTCAACAACTTCACTAGACAATTTCCATTTTCTTCATCCATTTACTTTCCAGCTTCCAAAATTGTAGTTTGCTACAATTAGTAGTATTTGTGTGTATATATAGTTTACTATAGTTCTCTTTCTTCTTTTGTTTGTGTGTGGTCTGTGCCTTGAAAAAAATTATTTATTATTTAGTGTTGGACTTGAAAGAAATGCCACTGTTCCATTCTGCCAAGGAGAGGATGAGGTGTTTGGGTGAGGCGTTCTCTGGTCTTTGTGTCGGGGCTGTCCGCTGCGTTACTCAGGACCTTCATGTGTGCTTATTTTATTGGATAAATGTTGGGCTAGTTTTGTGATTGGTTAAGGTTATTAAAGTTTACTTTTGAATGGACTGTGAATGCTTTTCAACTAATTTATTAAAATATGGTAATTCTAGTAGGTTAAACTTAGATATAATGTATTTTTTTAAATGATCTAATATTGTATTAGAAGGATTTATAAAGCATTCTCTTTTGGTACTTTATGGATAATCTAAAAGGAGCGTATTCTTTAATACAAGGGGGATATGAGGTTTAGGTTTTTAAGATGTTCAGTACTTTCAGGGTAAGAGTATTAATTAGTTTGCTAGAGCTGCCATAACAACTGCCATAACCACTGTCTGGGTGGCTTAAACAACAGAAATGTATTTTCTCACAATTCTGGAGGCTAGATCTAAGATTGAGGTGTTAGCAGGTTTGGTTTCTTCTGAGGGCCTCTCTCCTTGGCTTGTAGGTGGTACCTTGCTGTGTCCTCACATGGTCTTCCCTTAGTCTGTGTCCCGCTCTCCTCGTGTTCAGATACCAGTCATATTGGATCAGGGTCCACGTATATGACCTCATTTTACCTTAATTGTCTCTTTAAAGATCCTAACTCCGCATACAGTTACATTCTGAAGTACTAGCCATTAGGACTTCAACATATGAATTTGGGCTGGGGGTGTGGGGAGAGTAATAAAATTCAGCCATTAAAAAATATTTTTATTGTCTCTTATGCTTTGAAAGCAGTATTGTTTCAAATACACTTGAGAAAGGAATGTATTTGTGTAGCCCAGTGGAAATAGTATGGGCTTCGTAGTCAGATATATAGGCCTGGTTCGAATCTTAGCCTTGCCTCTTAGTAGTTCCCTAAATTATTTAACCTCTGTAAGCCTTGCTCCCAAATCGGTGAACTGAGAATAACAGTATATCACAGGGTGATTGTATGAAATTAAAGACTATGTTTGTTAAAGTGCCTGGACGTATAGTTGCCTCTCAAATATTCGCTATTGGTCTTTCTTCTTTCCTAAAATACTGTGTTTTGTGTGTCCTTTTTTCCCCTTATTTAATATCAAGAAATGTCAATTTCAAATATAGACATATATTATTTTTAAAATTACCATATGCTTTTCTATTCACAAGTGATTTTCAATACTGGCAGTTTCATAAGTTTCAACCTAAAAATGTATTTACACAGTCTGTCCCTTGGTGAAATTTCCCATCATCACAAGTTGTTGGTTTAGCATTCTTATACATACGTAATACACTTACTTAAGTGAAACCTACGGAAATGTAATCTGCTTGATTAGTGCATATCTACATTTCAAAGACTTTTGATGTTTAAGGACAAACAGCTTTTCAAAATGCTTATTTCACCTTTATCAACAAGATATGAACGTGCCCTTTTCCCATTCTTACATTATGGAAGTTTGAAAGGATATATTGTTTTAACTTGGGTTTCTTTGTCTAGTGAGCCTCAGTATTTTCCGTATCTTTATCAGGCTTCTCTAAATGTTTTGTGAATTGTCCATTTTTATATTGGGGTATTTGGGTTCTTAATTTTTTAAAGATATCTTTTCCATTGCTTCTAGATTTGTCTTGTGTAAAAGTTGAAAATTCTGTTATTGTTTTCCCATTTGTTCTTTAAACTAAAGAGAATAGAACCTTTTATTTCCTGGATGAAGAAGCTGAAACCTAAAAGACCACATCCATACACACTTGGTAGTTAAGGGAAGGATTCTCTGTTCAGATTGCTCAAGTTTGAACCCTGATTTTATGGTTTAGTACCTTTATAATCTTAGGCAAGCTCTTTAACTTCTAAGCCTCAGTTTCTTCACCTGCAAAATGGGAATAACAACAGACAGTATATATTTCATGATTATTGTGAGAATTAAATGAGACAGTGGTTGCAAAGCTCCTATCCAGTGCAGGTCACATAGTAAGTAAGTACCATGTGGAGTGTTAGCTGTGAGCGTTAAGATTAGTTAATTGTTGTGGGAGTAGAATCCTTGATTCCAGTGCCCTTTGTTTATTGGCATTCCTAACCTTTTCACTAGAAACCCCCTCAGCGTTTAATACAGAGTAGTATTTATTTTAAATAGTATTTATCATTTTTCATTTCAAGACAGAGTATTTGTCACCAGCTAATTGTAATTAGTCTTAAAACAGTTTCTTGAATACGTCTATTTAGTTGCTTTTGCTTTTTCTAATTTTGTGATCATAGTTTAAAAACAGAATAAAACTAACACGACATTGTAACTCAACAATACTTTAATAAAAATAAAAACAAAATACACCATATTTAAGAGGGATTCCTATTGTAACTCACCAGTGGTTTTTAGTAGCAGTCAGTAACTGACTGGTGTTTATGATGGTTTTGCTTTGGACCTGGTTTTGTTACAACAGAGTCTCACTGGCACAGCAGGCACACCCAGGATGTATCTTGATTGTTGGGAAAGTTAAGGCTTGCACATTACAGGAACTGTGATGGAAGGCTGGTAGATCTTGCTTGGTTAAATACTAAGAAAAACTGGTGACTTTTCTTTTTTTCCCCAGTAAAATTTAAAAGTTAGATCTTTGTATCCAGTCTGTTTTAAAATTAGATTATAATTTATTCACTGTTTAGCCATCATTAGTAGTACTTTCTGTGGTATAGCAGGACTGTTTGAAGGGCAGATGTAACACTTTGTTTTACATTTCAAGCTTTATTTTGTAATGTTCTTGTTGTCTTTTCAAAGTAATAAGTTATGCTATTAACAAGTTGTGTGTGTGTTAGATTTTTAATTTAGTATTTCCTATTTGGATTTCAGAGATTAACAAGCAGTTTGACTGCTCCAGGTTCATGTTTTTGGAATTGTTTTTCTGTTGTTCAGATTTTTTTTCATTAGCCCTGTGAGCAATCAACACTATATACTGACATCAGCCCTATTGTGTATAAACTGTTTAACCCTTCACAGTCCCTACTGTGATGTCTAGTTAATGTTGATTAAAGTATATGCTTGCAGCCATTTTGTAATCTTTTCTCTTAGGGCTTATCTAAATAATGCAAATTATGCTTATTTTCAGATCTTGGTTTTTCTCCATTTACAAGTATTTGTTGCTTTTTTGAGCTAATTAGCTGAATTAAAAAAAGGATTTATACTGTTTGGTCTATTATATTCTGTTATTACTATATTCCAGTGTTTTATGTTAACACATAATTTATTTTGGTTGTTATTTTTCTTTTTTATTGAAATATAGTTGATTTACAAGGTTGTGATAGTTTCAAGTGTACAGCAAAGTGATTCAGTTATACATATCTATCGTTTTTCAGATTCTTTTCCATTATAGGTTATACGAGATACTGAATATAGTTCCCTGTGCTATACAGTAAATCTTGTTGCTTATCTGTTTTATATGTAGTAGTGTGTATCTGTTAATCCCAAACTCCCCCCCTCTTTTCCTCTTTGGTAACCATAAGTTTGTTTTCTAACACATATAATTTTTAAACATTGGTATTTATTGCTTGTGGAGAAGTCGCTTGGTAAGCAGCCTTCCTTTGTTTAATAGCCATCCAGTGCACCCGCCCCCCCCCCCCCCC